>NC_089502.1:59765262-60088596 GCF_036850765.1 Saccopteryx bilineata
GTATAGCTTTTTTTGACTCCTGGCATATATACTGGGTATGCATTGGGAAAAGTGTACATATTGGGAAAAAGTGAATAATGACTCTTTTTTTTGTGCCTTATGAATTTTGTACATATTTATATACATAGTTCTTATTCCATAATAAATGTTATAAAAACTGATCATTTCTGGTTTGTGTAAAAGCTATTAATGTAACATTGCTTTTGTACAGTCAAGCTTCTTGGTTAAACCTTGTTATTAATTTTATTATCTTGCTTTTTTTCCTTTCTGGCTTTTTATGTATACAAACATAGTTTACAAATTATGACAGTTTTATCTTTTTCAATTCAGTATTTTATACTTTGTTTCTTTTTCTTATCTCATTGCACTGTCAGGGACCTCTAGAACATCAGTATTGATTATACAGTGCATACTTACTTTGTCTTGTTGCTGATTTTAATGGTCAATGTTTCAGCTTACTGGAAGGTTGATGTTTCCTGTAAGTTTTTGAATAAATACATCATATATTTATATAACAGAACTTATAAAACAGTAAAAATGAATGAACTAGATCTCTATATAGCAGTCTAGACAATTCTCAAAAACTTAATGTTTAGTGAAATAAGCAACTTGTAAAAAGATACACTATAATGCCATTTATATAATTTTAAACATATGAAGCAATACTATATATTATTTTGGATACATATCTTTATAGCCAAGTTAAAAATAGGTACTGAAAAATACATATTCATTTTATTATTATATCAATTGCCTTCAGGAAGGGATGGAGTCAAATGTGATACTAACAATATATCGTATGTAGCCTAACTTTGTCTTCTAATAAAAACATTTTAAGTCAATACAGAAATGTGTTAATGTTTGGTTTTTTCTTTTTTTAATGTTTGTTGTTAATTATGGATGATTTATACATAAATCCTCATCATTTTTATTTTATTTTTTTTAGTGAAAAAGAAATGTGTTTTGTGTGCCCAGTACATTCAGTAAATAAGGACCCTCACTTAAATATATCCTCAAGAAATTTTAGAATATTGAGAATGAAAAGGAGACTCTAAAATCTTTTGAGTATAGGGGGAAAGTCATCTACAAATCAGATTGGCATCAAATTTCTTATTCATAATACTGGATTCTAAGTGTCAACATATAAATGTTCTAAAATCCTTAAAAAGTATGCTTTTCTCTAGTATTCTATCTCTAAACATACTATCAAGCAAGTCTGTGGCAACAATAAAGGTGTTTTCAAGACTTAAGGTATTTGGTAAGTTTACTTTCTGTGAACCTTATCATAAGAAGTTATTTGAACATGTACTCCAACAAAAAAAGGTAGTAATCACAACAAAGGTAAGAATGGAATCAAGCAATTATTATCTCAACTGGAGAAAGCAATAAAGATTGGTTTTAAGATGACAGCTAAACAACAGGTTTGGCTGACCAGACCAAAGTGGAACAAGATGACAGAAGATTTGGAATAGCGGTGAACTCTGAACAAAAGTCGTCTGGGTAAAATCAATTGAGAAGTTAGAAAAATTAAAGGAAAATAAGAGAAGAAAGACAATTAGAAGATCTTCTAAGAAAATATTATAATAACGGTTCTCAGTGAGTCATACTTCTTGTATTCATACCATTGTGTAGTTCCCTCCCACACTGATTGTGGGCTGGCCATGTGCTTTGCTTTGGCCAATTTAAGCATTAGCAAACATGACTCATGAAGAGGTTTGAACAGCACATTTTCAGTGGGCATGCACTCTTTCTGCTCTAAAATCACCATGTGGATGAAAAGAGAAAAAGCAGAAGGAAAGAAATATAAATATGTATAAGTATTGAATCATTATTTGTAATTAATATCAAGGAAAAATGGAGAAAAGAACCAAAATCTCCACACCTGGGGGACTGACTAAATAATTGTCATATTTATGCAATAAAATACTGTTCATCTATGAACTAAAAAACAAAAATTTTCTGTAGTGATATAGAAGGATTGTTAAGATTATTATGAATGTGGGGAAATAAATAAATAAATAAATATAAAATTTTTTAGTAATGTTGTACAAGAAACTAATAACATTTCCTCTGGTGGAGGCAACTAGGTTGTGGCAACAGAGAGGTGAAAGGGAGATTTTCAATGTATACTCTTTGTTATCTTTTAAATTATGAACCACTACGAAGTCACCTTATTTATTTATTTATTTTTGTATTTTCCGAAATGAGAAGCGGGGGTGGGGTCAGGGTGAGGTGGAGTCAGACAGACAGACTCCTGCAACATGTGCCCAACCGGGATCCACCCAGTATGCCCACCAGGGGGCGATGCTATGCCCATCTGGGGCGATGCTCCTCTGCAATCAGAACCATTCTAGCACCTGAGGTGGAGGCCATGGAGCCATCCTCAGTGCTTGGGCCAACTTTGCTCCAATGGAGCCTTGGCTGCAGGAGGGGAAAAAAGAGATAGAGAGGAAGGAGAGGGGTAAGAGTGGAGAAGCAGATGGGCGCTTCTCCCGTGTGCCCTAGCTGGGAATCAAACCTGGGATTTCCACACGCCAGGGTGATGGTCTACCACTGAGCCAATGTCACTTATTTTTTTAAATAAATTAAATTTAAATTTAAAATGTTTACTATAATCTCATGTACTCTTGTTCATCAATGTCACCCCCTTAAATTTAATTTTTAAATAAAAATTAAATTAAAACAAAATGTAAAGAATTAGTTGACCTCTCCTTGCTCAGCCTTGTGGATGTCATGTTATGTGAAATGCCTGATATAGTATTTGTAAAATCTCCTATCCCAACGTAAATCTCGCTTTCATCTGGTCCTCCTAAAGACTAAAACATAAAGGGCAGTGTTCACTGGACCCCCTGTGTCCCTGCCAAATTTTAACCCTGAACTGGTGTAGCCCCTTTACCATTTAACAGGAACAATGTTATAAAACTATTGAACCAAACTATACAATCCCCCTTGTAAATAATGTTCTTGTATAACCCATTTACCATTGACTAAGTAATTAGGATGATAACCTCACACAAAGAGAAGCAAACTACTGCCTGTACCTGGCTCAAACAACTTAGAGTTCTGAAAGCTAATTTTAAAAGTGTAGAGCTATCAATTTAGAGTTTTCCTAAATTCCAAACATTCTCATCCTATATCAGGAATCAGGCCTGGAAGACTCCGAACATAGACATTTCCTGCAAGCTATAACTATTGAAAACTTAGGACTTTAAGGAAGTGCTCACTAGAGAGATACTTGAGGGAGGAAGAGAGGGCAGAAGAAGGAAGAAAAGCTAACCATATGTCTTCTGGATCAAATCAGTCCCTGAGTTGAAAACCTGGAGGGGGTGGGTGTTAGATGAGCAGATAATATATCAGAAAATCTGAGAATACAGGTTAGTTTCTAACTTCTCCATGTACAAACTTCAAAATTTGAGGGATCCAACATGGGACAGCCTAAGTAGCAAGGTAGAAAAGTCTGAGAGAAAAGACTGGTGAGAATATTCCTTATCAGTTTCCTGACCTCCTCATGCCCTCCCCAATTGAGAAAGTCATCAAATTTATCTACTACCCAATTTAAAGGCCTCAATAATAATAAAAAAAATACAGAATTCTAAATATATATTTACACATTAACAATCGGTCTTTGTAAGATGAAAATATTTATTTAAAGAGAGATTGTGTGCAATGGTTATTTAGGGGCATATTTGTGGCAAAAACTTGAGCCATAAGACTGCCTTTCCTTCCTTCAAAGCATCCCATATCCACATATCCAAGAACATATAACAGTAGAACTCTGATGGCTAGACATCATAAAGAGCTTGACAGGGTAAAAGAAACAAGATTGACTAAACTGGAAGAACCAGTTTTAATTACTCCACTACTAGGTGAAAGGGCAAAAGAAAATACAAAAGTAAAATGAAAGAAATGAAAGAGACTAGAAGGAGAGTTCTGGAAAGGACCATTAATGCTATGCCCTATTTTGTGAATCTTTACAAAGGAAACAGATGATATTACAAAATGTAGAATAATTTGTTGTAATAAATAATTAAATGGCATATATAATATTTACAATAATATTCACAAAACAGAAAACTTAAAATTCCAGACTGATCAACTCTATCACTAAAAGAAAAAAAAAAAAAAAGAAAGAAGCAATCAAACGAAAGGTTGAGAGAAACCGCTGCATGACAATAACTATATTTCAAATGTGGCCAATGAATCCCAACCATATGGATAGCAAGTTTAATTTTTAAGGACTTTATTTATTAATTTTAGAGAAAGACAGAGAGAGAGACAAGGGAGGAGGAGCAGGAGGCATCAAGTCCCATGTGTGCCTTGAACAGGCCAGACCAGGGCTTCAAACCGGTGACCTCAAAGCCTTCCAGGTAACGCTTTATCGACTGTGCCATCACAGGTCAGGCAGCAAGTTTACGCATAGAGGAAAAAACAACTTGCTTTTCTCTCACACAAATAAAGTAATTGTGGTGAGGGAAGAAACCAGTCCCCAGTTTCCAACGGTGCTAAACAGGCATGGTGAGGATTTCTAAGTTTCCTGTGGGCCAGAATGTGTCCTGAGAAGGAACCTGAGACAGAGGCCTGCTCACAAGCACCAACACACCCCTCCACACCAACACACACCACCCACCCACCATAGACCACATGGGGGCCTGAGGTTCCTAAGCTAGAGGTTCCTGGAAGAAAGGGTTGTGTCTCAGGGGGAACTTCAACACCAGGAGGCCACAGAAGGGGTGCTCAGCTGGGTACATGAGGATCTCAGAATGTGTCACTCTGCAGCAGGAGAATGCAGTGAGTGATAAACGACGCTGGGTTAATTGGTTATCCATTTAGGAAAAGAAATCAACTACCTGCCAGCGAATGGAGGGAAGTGACAGAGAGTGAGGTGGTGCATGCAGCATGTGTAGCAGACAAGGGACTGGCCAATCCTCTGCAAGACTGTGCTGGACTTTGGAGTGGCGCCCACCTGGATCTTAGACCAATCAGTGGTCCCTGGAAGGGGTCAGGGAGACAGTCCTCCACACAGCTGTCACTCTCAGCCACATGGCGATATGGCAGCTTTGAGACTGACTTGATGAGGGCTGCGCCTGTCCACGAGTGGCACTGCAAAGTGAGGGGACTGTGGTTGGAACTGTGCTCAGAGTGGCACACAGGGCCACAGTGAAGATGCAGAGTTTGAGACTGGATAGATGAGCTTGGAAGCAGATGTCCGCAACCTTGCCCACATTTAAGGCGGTGGGCGGGGGGATGTAAAACCCAGAATGTCCAGGAGAGGCTGCAGGCTGGGGAGGGCACTGGGAATTAATGAGTTATCTACAGGCAGCAAATGTAGACATAATAACAGATGGATAAGAACAACAAGGCCCTTTCTGCGATTAAAAGGCAGTCTGTGGCAGAAGCTCCAAATGTACACAAGAGACAGCTGAGGCTGGGGCAGCCCCATGGGGACAAGCTGCTTCCCCACAGAGTGTGACAAGCTCAAGCTTTGGTGATCATGTCAAGTGTTCACCACTGGGAAACCCAGAAAGAATCTGTTAGTTGCAGCAGGCAAGTAGGTAGGCCCATTCTGTGCTTGGAGGTCTCTTGCTGTTTCATGTTGGATTCAGTATGAGAGGCAGCACCATCGTCTTTCTTCCAGTGCTCATCCCCTCTGAATATCTTAATCGGACCCGGACCGGCACACATGCTCCCGACTGCCCTCCATGTCGCCAGGCAGAATCCACTGGGAACTGGGTTCCTGCCCGGTTCCTGCCCCGGCACAGCATCCCACCAAGGGATGAAGGGTAGACCAGAGGCCTGCGCTTCCACACACAGGGAGATTCTTCTTTTAGGACAGTGCCAGAAAATGGAGAGGAGGCTCTTGACTTGGGCCAGCACCACAGCATGGAGCCAGGCCAATGCAGACAGGCGCTGAGGCCCTCCCTGCTTTGAGAGTTAGTTGTGGCCTACAAGCTCCAAGTGCCTGTCTCAGGGATGGGGAACGACTGCTTGAGGCAGAACACAAAGGGGGATTTGACAGAGTGCAGAGGAATAGGGAGGCACGTATTAATTTGGGACGCTGAGGCAGGAGGAAGGAGAAATCCCTGTCTTTGTGCTGACATGAAAGGGGCTGGGTAGTAAGGTGTCACTGAAGACAGCATGGGCCAAGCGGACAGCACCGGGACAAGTGGCTGCGGGAGCTGTCTGCAGGGCAGTCCGATGTGGAAAACAGGTTGCCCAGCCCACCTGAGGCTTGGCTTGCTTGGGAGAAAAAGGTGGTCACATTAGCAGCTCTTAGGAAATAAGGCAGGGTCTCAGAGCCAGCAAAAAAGCCCCAGGAGGATGATCCTTGTTGGGGGCATGGTATCACTGCAATCTCAAGTCATGTGCCAGCTGTCCAAGGTGCCAGGACCTGGGAAGGAGTAGCATCCCCACTCTGTAGGAGGATCCAAGATGGCCCAGGGACCTGGCAGGCACCAGTGCCCACCAGACAGCATGAAGCATACATAGGGCAATGGGTACAAGCCAGAGAGTTGTAGCCCACGGCAACCCAAGCTCTGGAAGACAGGAAAGAAACTAAAATTAAACCATGCTCTCTGTGGCAGAGAATAGTCAGGGGGTCGAGCACTGGGAGGGCACTCATGCCTGGGGCCCAGTGGCCCAGAGCTGCGTCCCAGGAGAGCAGGAGAGTGCATGCCCTGGGCACAGAAGCAGTGTTGTGCAAAGGAAGCTTCTTGTCCGCTGAGCTGGCCAGAGCTCTGAGGAACAGGACCGCTGTTTGACGTATGCAAAACATGCAGGGAACCTGGCTTTGGTGACGCAGGATCTAAGGCTTGTTCTCACAGGCCTGGAAGTGAGTTGCTCCTTTTCTTGGAGCGGTTCAAGGGTAGGGCTGGGCTCTGCCTTTCCTCCACAGGGTGTCTGGAACTTGAGTGGAGGGGAGGAAGTGTGTCCCGATCAGTGGAGCAGCCACAGCCATTCCAAGCACCCTCAGCACCTGCCCTACAACCCCCATGGGAAGTTTGTGGAGAACTCCATTCTCCTCGTCCTGGATCCCACTGAATGTACCAGGGATGGTGCAGAAAGGTAGTTCCACCAAGAGAAGCAGTGACCAACCCTTCTCACTCTGTCAAGGATTTGGTCACGGGATCCCAAGGAAGGGAGAGGGCCTGGAAGTAGGTTTAACAACTGCTTTCCAGAAGACAGAGAAACACGCAAAGTGGGCCCTCAGCAAGTGGAAACCGTTATTGCCACAACCGTCCATTAAGTGTGCAGGGATGTGTTTCCCAGTGGCCCCCAAGGATGTGTAGACAGATGCAAGGATACTGACATTCCTCTCCAAGGCAGTAGTAGTCAAGGAAAGACGCCATCACTGAGGGATTTCTTGCTCTGTGTGACAGGCACTGTGCTGCCTGCTTCACGAGCATTGTCTCTTTTAGCCCCTCCAACATTTTATCCTAGTTCCACCAAGTCCCCCTGCTCCCAGCCCCAACCCCTTGCTGAGGTTCATCCTGAACACTGTAGCCCACCTCTACCCCTGCCTCCTGTGAGCACTGATAAGTGAGCATTTGCCAGAGTGAATGCCTCCCTCCCTCCCCTGCCCCGCCCACTGAGTTAGCATTTATCCTGTAGTTTTGTCTTTGTCTGCATGCAGACTGTCACCTCAAGGACAACCACCATGTGTCATTTTTGTCAGTGAAAGCACACAAGTTTATTGATGAAACATACAAATGTGGACTTGGGTGGATGAGGTTAAGTCCGTGCAGCACAGAGAAAGGGAGTGTACTCTTCTGATGAAGAGCTTCACCATCCATCAGCTGGTGTAGAAGAAAGAGTGAACAAAAAAGAATTCAACCTATGCAGCAACAAATGCATTTTCAGCACAAGCTCCGTTAAGCGTCTGGTATCCACAGAACAGTCCGGCTTAGACAGGGCGACCACCACAGGCAAGCATCCCTCATGATGCTTTATTCACAGCTGGCAGCTGAAAGAGCCCTTTACCACAGGAATAGGGGAGTCATTTACAATACACATCGCCTGTAGGCTGCAACACCAAGAGGTTACTCAAAGCTCTGTGGGAACCCTTGCCCAGCCAATAAGAGTGTGGTCTTCAATTTAACAAGTGTTACTTTCACCCCATGATGTGGTTCTTGGCTGAGGCTGGATCTTCGATAGCACCCACTGCAGAATCTTTGAATGAGAACACAAGTGTGTGTTCATCAAATGGGCTTTGCGTAGGTTCAGTCCCGTTCTGTTTGCGATGGCCATTTAAGATGCAGGGGTGTCCAGGAGAACCTGTTCATTTCCGTTGTTGATAAAGAGGGACGTGAATGAGAGCAGCAGTTCCCCTGCCAAGACTGGCTTTTCAGAGAAACCCATCAATGGTTTCAAAACCTGAACCTCTGCACATCCACTTCCCTCTGATATCAAAGGAAACCTCAGGTCTGAAACGGACTTGGCAAGCATGTTATTAATAACTGTCATGCTTATTAACAAATTTAATCCGGCCTGCTGCAGAAATGAGTTGCAGCAATGTGACACAGTTTCCTGACACATTTGATTGGGGTACATCTTAATCTGGCCCCGATTTGCCACACTGGCATGCACGTTATCCGGGGCACATAAAGCTCCCTTAACAGTGGGGTCAGAAATGGGGATTGTGTTTCCAACAATGGAGAGGCTGGCCAAATGACTATTGATATTGTGGCTAAGTGAAAAACCAGCATCCTCGGGCTGAGCCAACCTTTTTTCCTGAATGAAAGGACCCTGGGGGAGGCCAAGTGCATAACTGAAAATTGCAAAGCTTTCGGCACTCCACTTATTTTTATGTTCATAGGGAAATGGACGCTGTCTTAATTGGTGGGTTCGATTGGCCTTGCCCCCACCTGAGGGCCTGTTCTGGGTTCCACCAGGTGTCCCAGGTTTCATCCAGTCCTCATCCTCATTCCAGGGCCGAGCCATAGCTGTGAAATCAAACCACATCTCAGGCTCCTCCTCATCCAGCTCTTGGTCATCTTCCCATTCCTCTTCTTCCTCGTCCAACTTATCACTGTCATCTCTTCCTATGGTTAGTTTGTAAACACAGTAGCAGGCACCAGCCCCAATCATCAGTCCTGCTGCCATCCAACCTACTTCCCGAGCACGGCCCATGTTCAAGTCTGTGCCAGCCTTGTGGCAGGACAGGGGAGGGCCTTTCTCTACCAGATTGAAGAGTAATCTTAGGGATAGGGTCTGGATCGGTGGAGGTAGTGGTCTTTAGCGTCTCCTAGGTTCCTGTAGCTCTCTTGTGATGAATCTATGAGTGAAAAGGTAGTATTAGGGTGTTGGGTTTTGCCTGAGTTTGTGACTCACCAAACAGGGCGTTTAAGTTAGGTTGATAGAGGTGGGTTGTTAGGACACTGTGTGTGTGTGTGTGTGTGTGTGTGCATGTGTGTGTGTGTGCGCGGGCGTCCCTGAGTCCCATGCTTGCGAACAGGTGAGTCATCCTCTCCTCTCTACCTTCAGGCTCCATAGAAAAGGGCAGGAAAGTGGGGTTGTGTTAAGATAGCCAGGAGGATGACATGGGGGAGGCTCAGTCTCAGGAAGTCTCCTCCACTACACCCTTACCCCCAAAGATTCACGGGCAGTTTCTCCCACCAACCTCTACCAAAGTCAGGTAAATCCGTTCTTCTTCCCTTGTCCTCTGTTTTCAGTCCTCCTTCCAGTGATTGATGGACAGTGTGGCAGAAGGACAGATGGACAGATGCCAGCAGTGGAGAACTGAAAGTGTAGTGGATGAATCAATACTGCAAACACAGATCCCAATACTTGCTTTTCTGAATTTTCAGCCTTTGAGACATTTCTTATACCTTCCGGGCTTTTCTTATGCGAGCTTCCCCCGCTCCACCCCCCACCTTGTTGTCCGCCATTTCCCTAGCAAAGGCTGCCACACCCCTTTCCCTGCTCCGAAATGGGAGGGGGTGTGGAGAAATAGGGGGACCGGGAGAGGGCGACTCGGGCTGGTGGGCAAAGATCCTCTCTCTTCCGCCACCCCATAGCCACCCCCACCCAGGGCTCATCCCACCTTCACACCGACCTGCAGGATACCAAGACAGTTTGCTCCTTCCCTCGCCCTGATTTTGACGGCGACCTATGGGCCAACGGACTTACAAATCTGCAGACAGAGAGAGGACCAAGGAAACGGAGTGCTTGGTGGACTGAGCAGCATACAGGACACGACTACCCTCCCTTATTGTGGACCCTTTCTTTCCTCGCAGTCTCAGTAATCACCATTCACTCCCCTCACCACCCCCACCCAACGCCTGACAGTTCTTTACTAAAATGGGCAGGGGGTGGGAAGTGCGGGGTGGTATTTAGAAAGTAGGTGAGAGGGAAACACATCCCCAATGGGCCCGAACGTGGATTCGTGGCGCTCTTGGCCGTCTCCCACCCCCACCTCTCTCCAAGCAGAGCCTACACTCCCACCGACCTGCACAGTCCGAGGCTAGTTTCCTCCTTCCTTCACAGGCTTGCAGAGTAATAGGGGGCTGGTACCAAGACAGAAGCGACTAGCAGGAGTTCAGCTCTAGGTAGCTCTTGATCACGTGACGACACGTCACCACCGAGCTCTGGCCCCCAATTTCCACTCCCATAAGCAGCGCGGCAGGCGCCAGCCTGCTCCGTACCGCCCCCCCCCCATCATACTGGTCCCTGCCAATCTTTTCCTCTGTAACAATAGTAAAAACCAGAAGCCGTCATGGATTTCTGGCGTTTGAATTTGCCTTTCTCTAATTATAGGAAAGGGCAGCATCTTTACTTGGGTCTACCCTTTACTTAAACTTTTTGGAGAAATTTCTTACGCTTTCCTTGGCTCCTAAATTCCTGTCTTGCTGCCTTAATTTCTACCCCTTCCCACATGTGGTCACTGCACCAAAATTGGGGGGAGGGCCAGAAAAGGAAGCCCAAGTTGCTGTGAAGTTTTCATTAGTATTTTTGATACATTTATGTTTTCATTAGTATTTTTGATACATTTACGTTATATTTTTTCTTCCTTCACTTTTTTATTGACTCAAGCTACATACATTATTTTGTAATCAGAAGATACAATAAATCTATGCCTCTTGGGAAAAATGCAACTATATATCAATTAATTAATACCTATATCTATATATCTATAACAATACTTATAAAAATTTCCCAGTTCATAGGGAAATCTTGTTGATTTGGCTAAGTTAATTTGTAATGCATTGAAGTATTTTATTCTGACTGCACAAAAAATAGCAACTTTCAAACAGTATATTAAAATTTAAAAACATACTCTTTCAAAGAAAAGCAGGTGTTTTCGATATGATTTATAAATTGATGGATAATATCAATCTATAGCGAGGTGGTCAGTATTTTAGTTATGACCATTTTAGAGAAGTGAACCATTCTTCCTTTCTTCTTCATGGATGAACTCATAATGTTAGACTACTGAGATCTTCACAGGAGACTGCTGGATGGCTTTCATTCTGTTCCAAAGGACAGAGTTTAGGCACACCCCAAGTTCAAATGAACCATATATCTTCAGATGCACCTTACAAATTAACTTCACAGATCAGCCTGTTCTTCATTCAAAGGTCTTTATTTATAATCTATTCTGAAATTATATAGGGTAACCCATAAATCATCCAGAATTTAAAGAATTTCTTGTTATCCCATTGATAAAAGTGCAACTCAATAGATGGATTTTCATTTAATCATGGGCCTAGTGCAATATCTTCAGTACCTGTCATTCATTTGCTATGTGATTCTAGCAGGTTAATGTGCAGTACCAGTAGAGATAGCGATGAGAATCTGTGTCTGTAAATCACTGCAATACTCCTGATATTCATGTTATTTTTCCCTCGTGAAAAGCACAGTTTACAGGAGCCCAAGTAGTCAGCAGGAGAAAGTGTTTTCATTCTTTGTCTTCTGTTAAAATTTCACTGTACCTCTCCTACAAGCCCCTCAAAATAATTCCAGAACTCAGGGTCAAAGTATGCAGAGGTTAGTCCCTAGACATCCAGCTGTCCCTGCTGAGCAGTAATACTCTAAATATAGACCCTTCAGGCAGCCTCCTTCTTAGAACATTGAAATCTGACACCTCAGAAGGAAGCTCCCCCAGTGAGAGGCCCTGTGGGGGAAGGCCCTTTCAGGAGGTGAGCCAGAGAACCCAGAGCTCTTTGCTGGTGAATATTCAGAAGTCAAGAACATGTTATAACTTTTTGGTCTTCTTCAAACTTTTATAGTCCAAACTCACTCAGCAATCATACTCCCTCTCTCTAAACATTTACCTCATTTGTTTTTGCCATCATTGCCTTCTACTGTTCTTTTTCATGGACTTTATTTTATTATTGTAGACAAGTGAATTCTATTTATTAATCCATACAAACAGAACTTGGAAATTCAACTGTCCATCACTCAATTTTTGGCTGCAAAGTACTCATATAAGTGGCTTTTATTTGTTTTGAATGTATACATGAGAAAGAACTGAGGAGTATGTAAAGCTTAACAAAGCTTCAAGGGCAAAAATTCCACTCTTACCTCTCCTTACTAGTATAAAGTAACTTTGTCCTTTGTTATATTTTCCAATTGTTTTAGTGTATAACCCCTGACCACCATTTTCCCAGTCTGTCGGACCTTTCCTGTTTGAATCCACTTCCTCTCTAAAACTTTTTTTTATTTTTTTTAATTTAGTGAGAAGAGAGAAGGCAGAGAGACAGACTCCCATATGTGCCCTGACCAAGATCCACCCGGCAAGCCTACTAGAGGGTGATGCCTTACATCTGGGGCCATTGCTCTGTTGCTCAGCAACTGAGCCATTTTTTTTAGAGCCTGAGGTGTAGGCCACAGAGCCATCCTCAGATCCAGAGGCCAACTCAAATCCAGAGGCCAACTCACCAGAACCAATTGAGCCTTGGCTGTGGGACGGGGAGGGGGGGGGAGAGAGAATGAGAGGAAAGGGGAAGGGGGAGGAGTGGAGAAGCAGATGGGAGCTTCTCCTGTGTGCCCTGATCAGGAATTGAACACAGGACATCCATACCTGGGTAGATGCTTTACCACTGAGCCACCAGCCAGGGCCTAAAACTTCTTAAACCCCACAGGGGGAAAAAGAACAACCTTTCAATATTTTACTTTGTAATTTTGATCTACAATTCCTACCAAGGAAACTTGGGACTAACATTTAAAATATACTTTGCTCCTTATTATACATTCACTAACAAATATTTAAAGGCATGTTATTTGCCAGACCATTTTTATAAGTGAAAAAGGAAAATCCTTAAGCAATTCTTCAGACATGCCTGTTGAAGTTCCTAAGGCTGAAGAAGAGTATGGGGAAGCCACTATCAAAAGGACCTTTTTGGCTTAAATCAGTATATGGTGATAAGTGAACTGTAACTTATAAAGTATCTGAAAACAAACAAACACACAAACAAAAATCATAAGCAGATGGTAACTCTAAAGGAGTTGTAAAGGATGAGAAAAAATATAGAAGATTGTTACCTTTAAAAGCTTTATTACTTTTTATATTTTGTTATTTGCTTTTGTATTGTGTACTAGTTGATTAAGTTCACTCAAACCTAGTGAACTTAAATAATGAGAGGATGTTGAAAACCAGGATCAGCTCTGTGGGGTCTAGGCAGGAGGAATTAATAGTCTCTTCAAAATGCCACAATTCCACTGATTTTCTATTTTTATCACTGTTTAAGATTTAAATTCTAGTAAAAGAGTATTGAGTTGATCTGATTGAGTACAATGTCCACCCTTTTGCTGTAGAAAATGCAGGGTATATAAAATGTAAAATACATTTTCTTTCTTTTCCATGAGAGAAATTGAAACTGTTTCAGATGTTGTTGATTTGCAGCAGTTCTTTAACAGCTTTGGATATGAACCCATTGTCCAGCTACGACTGAGTTGTGGAGGGCCTGTTTGCTATAGCATGTCTTAATTTTCACATTAACTGAACATTAAATAGGTACAATTCTAAAATCATGAAACCCCAAGGTTGTCTTCTAAGCCAAAGTTACCTGGTTTCCCTGACAAGATTCCACAGAATTGTTTCTACAGTTCAGGTTCTTGTCCTCATTGTTGCATGATCAACCCTTGATTTTGTATGTATGCTGACAGCAGATGCTTCTATCAAGGAAATACACCCATTCATACAGACTTATATATAAATCTAGACCTGAGTGGCCAAACCATGGATCTCTGCATTCTATCCCTGTGCTTATGCTAGAAGGGAAGCTGTTTCAATAGGAGGTACAACTAAATATTTTACCCGGAAAAATACATTTGTCAGACATATTGGAGGTTTCTGTCAGTCTTACTAGCCTACTTCCTGTAGGCAAGCTATTAGTTGGGAAGCCATATATCAGGAAGTTGCTTGGTGACCTTGCAATCAGAGCAAGGTTATTGGTTCACCTTAAGAAGTGGTGTTCATTCGGCTAAGGAAGTTTGAAGTACACTGGCACATCATGAAGATGGCTCTGCCAAGAAAAACTAAACGTTCTGATCATCTTAGCCAAGACTCCCTCTCCTCCAGACAGTGCCTGGGTGGGAACGACCAACACTTTCCTCTGACTTTCTTTTTTGTATAGTCTGTGCTTAAATAATTCCCTTCACTGAACATGATCTTTCCCTATACACAGAATCATATAGTTCACTTGGTTTCTGTTTACTAACTTTCAGTCATTTTCTAGCAGTACCTCAGAAGTTACATTTATTTGAATTTCCCAGGAGTTTTGCCTGTTCCTAAACTTCCTAGTCTCTTGATTTACTCCCACATTGTCTAAGGATTTCAAAAGTTATACTCTCAGATAGTAACTTTATCTCTGAACTATTAGGGAATATCCCACTGCAGACTCCATGTTCTGACATTATTTTGTTACTTTCAATCACTGAGTTCATTAAAGCAATCAATGAAATGGCTTCCCAGTAATTGCTAGATGCTAGTTCAATCAATTTTGTCTTGGTCTTAGATTTCCTCTAAAACCCATTCATTTAAAGATGATATTCTGTATTTGTGCCCAAATATATTTTGTAATGTTTTTTTATATGCAACCCACTTTGTCTGTTGTGCATGCCTGTATATCTACCACTACACAGTTGTGGTTCTTATTTAACATTTTCTATGTTACTGGCTTCTGAGGTCTTAGAGCTCTATGCTTCTTCCCTGCTAACTGATACAAGTGGAAGCCTGTAGCTCTCTTGTTCAGAAGATTGGCCTAGTCAGAAGATTTATGCATTCTCAGACACACTGATTAGTTCATTCAGGGTTGTGTTATCTGTTAGGTCCCAGATTGCTTTGAATGAAATGAAATGTATAACACTCTGCATAAGTGAGAAAATGTGGGATTTTCGGAGGCCATCCACCCAACATCACTCTCCAACTCCCCCTCTCTTTTTTTCTCAAATAAAAATAGCTTTATAGCAAATTTTCTCATGCAAAGAATGCAGGCTGGCGGTGGGAGAGGGCAGAACAAAAAAAATATTAAGAAAGTAAAAAAACACACTCTCACTTCAGGTCTCCTTTTCTGTATATATATATTTTTTCGTTTCAGATCTGGGACTAGATTTCAGAGGAAATGGTAGACATTAATAGCTGGGAGGAGGGGAGGTGGAAGGAGAAGTTTCTGTCCCAGGAGCTTAGAGAAGGAAGAAGTAAATTTTTCAAAAAGTACAAGTGGCCAGTATCCCCAGGGGAAAATTCTGTCTGCTTCTGGCAATCAGAGGAAGGCAAACACAACTACAGGGAGATGGGATTAGTGAAGAAGAAAGAGTAGCAAGGCCTGGTATGTGGGAGGGAATGAAGGGGGGCGGGTTCTCTTCTGCCGCACTGCTGGTGGGAGGGGAAATTAGAGAGTTGGTGGATGACGTATATCTCACGTGACCAAGAGCTGACGTGTGCAGAAGACCTTCTTGTACTGGTCGTTGTTCCGTCTGAGTACCAGCTCCCCACTGCCTTGAGGGAGAGCAGGCCTGTGGAAGAAGAAATAAGTAGGAGAAGGAAATTGTCTTGAACACCGGCAGGTCAGTGCCTGAGATAGTCCATAAAGTGGGGGTGGTCCTAGGCGGTAGGGCGGAGACCGTCGCGGGTCCTGAGGCAACCTGCGTCGTCTTTTCCACTCGCTTTCCAGGATATTTGTCCCGCCTGCAGCCCATTTCGATGCTGCGAAATGGTGAGCAGGGAGGTGTTTGGGGAGCAGCCCAGGGATCAGAAAGTGGGAATTTGCTGGGAGCCGAGACCGTAATCCGGAAAAGGGAGCTGTGGCCCCCAGTCTTCTAGAACAGTGGCAACCGGGAAAGGTTGGGCGTGGGGGGTGAGGTGGGGGTGCACCGTGATGTGACAGCAGAACCCTGAGAGGGATAACAGGAGTGGGAAACCTTTGACAACCGGGCCTCCGAATTAGGAAAGAATTTCACATTCCGGGGACTGGTCTGTCCATTGAACACTCGGTAGCTGCTGGTCTTTCTGACTGCGCTGTGTCTTCCTATGGCTCTGTGTTTATTTAGTAGGTCTGAGTCTCTCCCAGGTTGCCCGTCTTTCCGTACTTTGTGGCATTACGGCAGGCAAGCGAAGAGGAAGGAAATTAATCCTGATCGGTAAAGGTCGATTTGAAGGTAAGACCATACGGGGACCGACCCTAAGAGAGACGGTGTTGGGGGTGGGGAGAAACAAGAGATGACAATAATCTAGGTTAAGTCTAAGTCTGAGTATGTTTGTAGCACTCCTGGAGCTGTGGTGAAATGGCAGGCGGTGTGTGTGTGTGTGTGTGTGTGTGTGTGTGTGTGTCGCCGGTGAGGAAGAGGGATGAGGTGGAGGAGAATAACAAAAGGAATACCTATCAGATAGTTTGTTCAAAATCCTCCTCTCTCAACAGTACTTAGTCCCCATGTTTTCGATCTGTCATCCTGCAGGTCTGCTGTAGCAGGTGGCACCACTTGAAGAGAGGGGGGAGGTTTCCTCGGATCGGATCGGATCGGGTGTGATCGGGAGAGGTCGGTGTAGGCGTGGGGGCTGACTGGAATGGGAGAGGGGTTGGAAATTGGCTGTGGTTGGAGAGGCTCACCCAATCCTACCTTATTTCCCTAACATCCCTCCCATTTCAGGCTAGGGAAGGGGCAGGCATGTGCATGTTTTGGATGGTATGGAGAGGTTTTAAACAAATCTGACAGCCTGAATAGTGAATCAGGAAAGCAAGGAATGAACAGTCAATCAACCAAATCCTCAGTTCTCACTGGTTCTGGTCTCTCTGCAGATCTCAAGGGTTGTTTGGCCGTGACGCAACTCTAGGGGAGGGAAGAAGGGGTAAACTGCCTGTCTGGAGGAGGTTAGTGCAATTGTGCCACTCTTGAGGACACCTGGGGTTGGGCTGGCTGGGACCCCTGTAGAGACTATGGGATCCATTGCTTTTATTTAGGCTTGGGGAGGTGGTGGACTGGGAAGGGTAGGTGGAAGGTGAAATGAGGAGAGTAAAGAAAGTTTATTAACAATCTACATTTTCTACCAAGTACTTATTTACTACTCTCCTGTCCTTCTGCATAACTCCCTGCATAGAACACAAAGAGAAAAGAAACTCAAATCCCATTTTCTTTCTCCACCTCTAGGTTCACCTCCAGTATCAGCTACTGTGGCCTTGAAGTGGTTGAAGACAATCACCCTCCACAGGTCGGCACCCAGGCCTATAGTTCTCCCCAAGCCTGAGTGACTACTCCGTTCCTTGGTCCCTGCTGCTGTCAGGGACGATTGCATGGGCTACGCCAGGAAAGTAGTCTGGGTGACTGCGGGACTGGTGATTGGGGCTGGTGCCTGCTATTGCATTTATAGACTGGCCCGGGGAAGAAAACAGAACAAAGAGAACATGGCTGAGGGTAGGCCCATGGATGTGAATGATGCTGGAGACTGCCCTGGGGCCAGATACAATGAGTGGTCGGATGATGATGATGAAAACAGTGAGAGCAAGGGTATAGTATGGTACCCACCTTGGGCCCGGATTGGGACTGAGGCTGGGACCAGAGCTAGGGCAAGAGCAAGGGCCAGGGCTACCCGGGCTCGACGGGCTATTCAGAAACGGGCTTCCCCCAACTCAGATGATACTATTTTGTCCCCTCAAGAGCTTCGAAAAGTTCTTTGCTTGGTTGACATGGCTGACAAGCCTTATATTCTTGAAGCAGCTTTAATTGCTCTGGGTAACAATGCTGCTTATGCATTTAACAGAGATATTATTCGTGATCTAGGTGGTCTCCCAATTATTGCAAAGATTCTCAATACTCGGGATCCCATCGTTAAAGAAAAGGCTTTAATTGTCCTGAATAACCTGAGTGTGAATACTGAAAATCTGCGCAGGCTTAGGATATACATGAATCAAGTGTGTGATGACACAATCACTTCTCGCTTGAACTCACCTGTGCAGCTGGCTGGACTAAGATTGCTTACAAATATGACTGTTACTAATGAGTATCAGCACATGCTTGCTAATTCCATTTCAGACCTTTTCCGTTTATTTTCAGTAGGAAATGAAGAAACCAAATTACAGATATTGAAGCTCTTTATGAATTTGGCTGAAAATCCAGCCATGAATAGAGACCTTCTCAGGGCCCAAGTACCATCTTCACTGGGTTCCCTCTTTGATAAGAAGGAGAACAAAGAGATTATTCTGGAACTTCTGGTTGTATTTGAGAACATAAATGACAATTTTAAATGGGAAGAAAATGAACCTACTCAGAATCAACACAGTGAAGGTTCACTTTTTTTCTTTTTAAAAGATTTTCAAGTGTGTGCTGATAAGATTCTGGGGATAGAAAGTCAACATGATTTTTTGATGAAAGTACAAGTTGGAAATTTTATGGCCAAACTGGCTGAGCATATGTTCCCAAACAGCCAGGAATAACTTCTTGATTTTGTAGTTTAGAAGCAACACACAGTGTAAACTATTCCTTTTCTCCACCTTGTTTATATGGTTAAAGGAATCCTTTCAGCTACCAATTTTGAGTAATGAATATCATATTGTATCATCAATGCTGATATTTATCCGAGTTGGTCTTTAGGTCTAAACTGGATGAATGAATGTCACTACATGTTCTGAAAACATGTTTGTTGCTTTATATATCACTGCCTAGATTGAAGTATTTTTACTATTTCTTCTGCATAAGTGACAGTGAACCAATTCGTCCTAAGTAAGCTCCCTTGTACCATTTGCATTGACTACATTTGTGTATCATTAATAAAGTTGTGTGTTAATGCTGGTAAGAGAAAAAAAAAGAAAACAGAAATAAACCATCCTTGCCCTTCTGTTTATAATCTAGTTGGAGAGATAAGAAACATACAAACAAAATAACTAAGACTATCTGGAGCCTATACTCATCGTCAAATATGCATTCTCAGAGCACAGAGGAAGCAGAGATTTCTGTAGGATGGAGTCAACTACAGATTCATGGAGGAAAAGACCATTTATAAAGGAATCCTGACTAGGGCAAGTAGTTAGGGCACCCCATGAGGGGAGTGAGAGGAGACTGATGTGAGAAAGGCATGGAGATAAGAACTTTCTTCCTATAATAGTGAAGAAGCTAGTCTGCTTAGAGTGGAGCATTTAGGGAATGGAAGTAAATAAATTTGGAAAGCTGGATGAAACCAGTTTTTGAAGAGTTGTTACAACATTATTCTACTGAATACAAAAAGCCACTAAATATTTTTAACTAGAAAAAATAATTAGAATTCATATAAAAGTCTCTTTCTCACCTACTGTGCAGTGTCCATGAGGGTGTGGCAAAATGGACCCTTTCAAACCCTGGTGGTAGAAATGGATTTACATCTGCACAAGATTTGTGGAAGGCCATTTTGTAATACATATCATAAGCCTTAAAATATATATACACTCTGTCCTAAGAAAATAATAGAAAAATTGACCAAAGACTGCATGTACAAGGCTGTGCATCCCAGCACTGTCTAAAATAGTAAAAATTGGAAACAAGTGTCTAGCACATTGGCTTGGTTAAATAAATTAAGGAATGTTCACATGTGTATGATAAATATGTTGTTTTTAATCCATATTGCCAGGAAAAGATATTCATCATGTATTGTTAAGTGAAGAAGGCAGGTTAGATCTTGGTATTCATAGTATGACTTCACTTTTTTGAGAATAATAAAACATTTTTAAGTAGACACTAAAAACACTGAATTATAGTCACCCAAATAGTAACAGTGATTATCTTTGGGTGAAAAGATAATGAGTGATCTTTTACTTTTTTACTTTTTAATCATTGATGTGTTCTTATCTATCTAAAATGAATATTGATTTTGGGAAATTTTTGCAAAAGGAAAGTGGAATGAAGCAGGTGATTGGAGCATGTAGTGAGTGGAAATAGTGTTTAGATTAAAAATGAGATGGGTTAAAGTTTCCTCTCTGAAATGGTAGATGAGTAATGAAGATGAAGTTTGTCAAGAAGATTAAATGAAGTAATACATGCAAACTATTTAGAATATTCTGGCACATAACAGTTAATTAAGAAAAGCAGACACCATTAATTTCCTAAAATACAAGGTTAAATTTTTTGTTTGTTTTTGGTTGACCTTTGTTTCGCTGGGGGCATTTTGTCATGTATCAGTGTCATTTAAAAATAATAACAATAATAAAGGTTAACATTTATTAAGTGACTACTATGTAGACTTCTGTCATTCCTGCAAGGCAACTGTTAAAATAATTTATCAAAGGAATAGTTCTTATTTCTAAGTTCTTATTTCTTTTTTTCTAAGGACTCAAGGTGTTTCCTCAGACATGATCTCAGAAGCTCCCACAATATATTCTTAGTTGGGTTGGAGATGTTATCCTGCTTTATATATAAGCCAGGAAAGGGTAAAATCCTTCGTTTAGTTACGATTTGGTTTTAGCCCCAGGTTTCCATTTACTTTAATGTTCTTTATAGTAGACAAACACCCAGCCACTGATTGGCTTAACATTGCTGGGCATGGTGAGCCTACCAAATCATACACCTGTGGGGATTCATTTGACACCAGTTTTAAGGGTGGGTTGAGGGGAAAGGGAACTAACATTTTTCTTGCTCTATTAGGAGAAAAAGATTTAGGAGAGGAAGGTTAATCCATTTAAAATTGAGGTTGAGGTACCTATGAGACATCCATATGGAGAAATCTTATCATTTGAATGTATTGTTCAGACACTCAGGAGAGAAGACAAGGCTGCAAACACAGATGTAGAAGCCACCAGAGGATGAATGATAATTAAGACATGGGAGTGAATGTGATCCCCAGAGAGAGGGTGCAGAGTATAAGAGTGAAGGGCTGCAAAAAGAGCGATGTAAGGGACTGTGGCAGCTGGGGAGAAAAACACAGGTTTGAAACTGAGTGTATATAATTCCAGACACTTTTACTAACCATACACCATTATACTCTCTATATGTAAAATTGGACACTGTAGATAAATTTTCAGAGCCCGATTTAAAGTTTTTCTATTTTTCTCTTAGATGATATTCATTGGAGATACTTGAGAAAATAGAGGCAGTGAGAACAAACTTGTCCCCTTACCCAAATATGTAGCTTAAAAATCTAAGAAATATTTAGATCAAGTTATGTTAAACTTGGGATGCTGAGTGACTTTCATGTTTGGGGGGGAAATGAGGTGAACTTTGAGTAATAAACAGCCACCATGAGACAGTGACACAGTGCTCTTGTAGGACTTTTGTGTCCTGCCCTCCTTTCTTCCCATTCTATTTCTCTCTCCTTTCCTTGAACTTTTTTTTTTCTTTATTTCCTTTTTGTGGGAAATAATTGGTAGCCATCTCTATGTTTCTGTCTTGGTTGTAGTGAGCATTTAATTCCTATGACACCAGGTCACACACCAGCAGGTTTAATACAGAATAATAATGGTGGTTGCCATGGTAATACGGTGACCTTGGGTGTGACTGAATGCCAAGAGTTTTTGGAATCCTTGTTGAACACAGGCTGAGAAGGAATTACCATATCTCCCCATGTATAAGATGCTCCTATGTATAAGATACACCTTAATTTGGGGGCCCAAAATTAAAAAAAAAAAAAAAAACAAGCATGAAAAACTGGGAAATGCAAGTAAAAAATCTACAATCACTATATCACATTCACCCAGGTTTTTTTTTTTTTTTGTATTTTTCCGAAGCTGGAAACGGGGAGAGACAGACAGACTCCCGCATGCGCCCGACCAGGATCCACCCAGCGCGCCCACCAGGGGGCGATGCGCTGCCCATCCGGGGCGTCCCTATGTTGCGACCAGAGCCACTCTAGCGCCTGAGGCAGAGGCCACAGAGCCATCCCCAGCGCCGGGGCCATCTTTGCTCCAATAGAGCCTTGGCTGCAGGAAGGGAAGAGAGAGACAGAGAGGAAGGAGGGGGGGGGTGGAGAAGCAGATGGGCACTTCTCCTGTGTGCCCTGGCCGGGAATCGAACCCGGGACTTCTGCACGCCAGGCTGACGTTCTACCACTGAGCCAATGGGCCAGGGCCCATTCACCCAGTTTTTAAACCCCAAATTTTTCCAAAAACGTGCGTCTTGTACATAGGGAAATACGGTTGACTTAACATGGCACAGCCCTATGTGCCTTGCATGTATTTTGATGTCCCACACCTGGTATTATTTGGAACTAAATCACCTGGACTTTACAAAGTGTTGTGTAAGACACACGTGTGACTGCCTGGTTTAGACAGGCCACAAGGCCAGCTGAGCCAAATGATGCTATACTTTCACATGAGAGGTGGCCTCTCTCAATCATTTTGGGAAAGGCACAGTTTTAGGACTGCGGCCATGATTGTGGCAGCTCTTGGGACCAAGGAAGAGGTAGTGTCTTTCCTGTAAAGAGGGTGGCAGTTCTGGAAAACTGAGGAATTTAGAAACTCAGAGGCTATCCTGCTATTTGGGTTTTGTTCTCATGTAGTGGTTTTAGAAAAGTAGGCGGGTCTATTTCAGTCATATGTGTTCAAAGGCAATTTTATAAAGATGGAATAAAGGTCTCTTATAAATTGCCACCTGAAACATAATATTTCTTGGCCTCAGGAAACTAGTTTTATTTTTTAATTCATATTTTATTTGCCTTAAAAAAACATTCCAAGTGTAGGTATAGCAAATTGATGTGGTTCAGGCAAATTTTGTATATCTGTCTCCAGTTAATTTCTTTCCTAAGTTCCCTTAAGAATGGCTTTTCTAAGAATGATTATTTTCAGTAATATCTCCTTATATGCATTTTATTTTATTATTTATTTTTTTACAGAGACAGAGAGTGAGTCAGAGAGAGGGATATACAGGGACAGACAGATAGGAATGGAGAGAGACTAGAAGCATCAATCATTAGTTTTTCATTGAGCGTTGCAACACCTTAGTTGTTCATTGATTGCTTTCTCATATGCGCCTTGACCGTGGGCCTTCAGCAGACTGAGTAACCCTTTGCTGGAGCCAGCGACCTTGGGTTCAAGCTGGCAGGCTTTTGCTCAAACCAGATGAGCCCACACTCAAGCCAGAGACCTCAAGGTCTCGAACCTGGGTCTTCTGCATCCCAGTCCGACGCCCTATCCACTGTGCCACTGCCTGGTCAGGCTTTATATGCATTTTAGATCACATCCAAGTCTGAAGGTTTCTTCTGGTTTCTCTGTTTAAACTATGGCTCTTTCTTGCCTTTACACCAGAACTATCTTGCAGCAGTCCAGGGATGCAGAACTCAAACACCTGTCCAGTGGCGTTGGTGTTTAGCAGAATAACAGATATTTGTTTTCAGAATGGTATGACTCCACACTTGACTCTCCACTGGATCTCAGGCCTTGTGTTAGTGGACAATGTTGGCAAGGCAATGCTGTGTTTGGGGATAAGGATGGGGGAGGGAGAATGAGTGAAGAGGAAAAGAAGCTTTAATAGAAAGTAACTTTACCCTGACAGGTTCATGCACTTGTAATTCAATCCACCACTGAAAGTGGGCTAAGTGTAACTCTTTGGCCCTGTTGACCATTTACATTTTAAAAACTGAAAGTGAAGGTGTAATAAAGCATCTTGTTCGGGCATAAAGCCTTCTGTTTATTGAGCATTTTAAAGTTCACAGAGAACATGACATGTTATCAAATAGGGTGGAAATTTTTTTTGAAAATAAAAAATGATAATTTATGTTACTATAAGAAATAATTACCGTGTAGAGAACAAGAGTGTTAGTGTTGGCTTCTCAGAACATTCTCTTCTTGAGATCATTCTACATCAGAAACAAAATTATCATCAGAAGATTGTTTATTTAGTGCTTGAGAAATCAGGGCAAGCTGACTTAGCTAGATGTTAGTGCCACAGAAGTAGGAGAGCCTGTTATATCCATGTCTGTTGTGGGAATTCGCTTGTTGCTAAAATAAAATACTTGTATTCAAGAGCTAGATCACATTTCTCACTGGACATAATTATACATTTGTCTGCCTGGTGTCCCTTTGCTGAAGGCAGAACATCAGTGGGTGGTCGTTTTATGATTATTAGTATGTATTATCAATTAACTTTCATACAGAGTTTGAGAGGTACACTTTTATAGCAACGAATATCTCTAGTATTTGCAATGTATTCTCTTCTACCTGTTAATTAGTCTCCCTTTTTTGGGGGGGGTTTGTTGAATAATGATAACTTGTTATTAAAATTTTGGAAACTCAAGCAAAATGACTTGTCACCTCTTTAGTTATTTTTCCATTTTTTTTAAAGTGAGAGGAGAGGAGATAGATAGATTTCTGCATCTGCCCCGACCAGGATCCACCCAGTAACCCCTATCTGCTGCTGATGCTCAAATCATCCTAGTTATCCTCAGCACCTGAGGCCGATGCTCGAACCTATCGAGCCACTGGCTGTGAGAGGGGAAGAGAGAGAGAAGGAGGAAAAGGAGGAGAAGAGAAGCAGATGGTGACTTCTCATATGTGCTCTGACCGGGGATCAAACCTGGGATGTCTGCAAGCGGGGCAAATGCTCTAGCTACTAAGCCAACCTGCCAGAGCCTATTTTTCCATTTTTATTTCAGTCTTTTGCTTGCTAAAATGTGGCTTAGCTATGTTCATGCTAATTTTTGTGTATTTCTTTTAAAAAACTGTAATAAAAATCTGGACATAATGAAATCAATCCATAAAACAAAATATTTTTTCTTCTTCCATCATTTACAATGAATTGAATGGATTCATAAAGAATTCATGAAAAGATGAATGATCTAGGCAAGAGAAATAAAATGAACAATATTTAAAATATAAATATTCTATGTTTTATATATTCAACTGTCTTAGTTGGACATAACATTCAAAATGACTTAGAGAATGATTCTTTATAATCAGTTATAATACAACCTGATCAATTATCACCTCTTGTTAAGTTGGTTCATGTAATCTGTAGCAAAAAAAATTGAAAGTATTAAAATTACACCATGTCACTTATGAAAGTTCAGTAAATTTTGATTGATTTTATTCTTATATAAAGGTTAAACCTTTAGTTATAAATATCATATCTTGGCCTGACCAGGCATTGGCGCAGTGGATAGAGTGTCGGACTGGGATGCTGAGGACCCAGGTTCGAGACCCTGAGGTTGCCAGCTTGAGCACGGGCTCATCTGGTTTGAGCAAAGCTCACCAGCTTGCACCCAAGGTCGTTGGCTCGAGCAAGGGGTTACTCATTCTGCTGTAGCCCCATGGTCAAGGCATATATGAGAAAGCAATCAACGGACAACTAAGGTGTCGCAACAAAAAACTGATGATTGATACTTCTCATCTCTCTCCGTTCCTGTCTGTCTGTCCCTATCTGTCCCTCTCTCTGACTCTGTAAAAAAAATAAAAATAAAAATAAATAAATAAATAAATATCATATCTTGTAAATGTCCATAAGTATATGCCACACATATGTAGTCATATTTGTTTAGTTGGATGTAGTTATAATTGAGAGAGTATGAAGATATTAGTAACACTCTAGAATTGCTTTTTACCTATTTTTAAACTATTAATAAAAGTTCCAGATATATTTGTTCCAACTCAGGAAGGAGAAAAATTAATGTCTTGGGATGAGGGGCTTATTTTAGCCAATGCATTGGTGGACAGGATGGTACATTCCAACTGAGTATATGACTATCAGTCTGAGATAGATTTGAGAGTTGTCAGCCTTCTGAGAGGTTACTTTTCACAATGAGTTCTATTTTAAACTTCTTCATTGTGTTTCCTTAAGCCATAGAAATAACTCATGGCTATTAAAAATAAAACAGATAAACATATAAATTAAAACATAAAACTGCCCTCTTCTCACCTGTCTTTACAGTTACCTACTATTACCAGTATAATGTGTTCTGTGCATGTACAAATATAAATGAAATACATATTCACATTTTAATCCAAAAATGAACTCATAGTCCATATATGGTTCTGATTTACAACTTTTATTTCACTTAAAATACATGATGTGTACCTTTCTATTCCTATCTTACCTAATTTAATTCTGTGAATGGTGTTTTTCCCTGAAGATAATCTGTATTTTTAAGTGGTCATATCACTCACCCTTTTTCTTTAGGCTTTCTAGGTTTTGGGCTATTGCCCACACAGCCTTTTCTTACCCCAAAGTCTTAATATAATTTTATTCAAGCTTTTAAAAATAGCTTTCCTTATCTCTCCCTTTTTCTTTCTCTCGTCCTTCTCATATATACTTTTATGTGTATTATGAAGTAGAGATGTAATTTTAACTTCTTTTGCCCAGACTCGGACATTGAATAAGCCATCTTTTCCTCCATTTTTGTCAGAACTTTTCATACATTATTAGTCATAAGTTATTTACAAAATGTTATTCTTCTCTATAAAGGAAAATATTGCTCTTTTTGCTATCTTTGAAATAAGATGCTCTGAGGATTGTTGATGAAGTCTTGTATCATAGAACCTGTTTTATTTAAGATGGCATTAATTAGTATTGGGTTCTGATACTCGTAAATCATTGTGCTATTTATCTATTATGAAGACATTTAAAACAACAAAAGATAAATGCAATGCACTTTAGGCTATGAAAATGTCACAATTTGTGTTCAAAGCAATCTTTATGTTGTTCTGGGGCACATGACAATGAGTGAGCTAATCAGTATATTCAGTGTATTTGAGAGTTTGAAAATCTGCTAGTTAATTCAATCTTCCAAGCAAGAGAGTTAGTACAGATTTTAATGTGTGCCTTGAAATTAAAATTAAGAAACTTTTTTTTTTAGCAAGAGAAATAGAGGGACAGACAGAAAGAAGGGGAGAAAGAAGAGACACATCAATTCTTCATTGCGACACCTTAATTGTTCATTGATTGCCTTCTCATATGTGCCTTGATGGGGGAGGGGGGCTCCAGCTAAGCCAGTGACCCCTTACTCAAGCCAGTGACCTTGGGCTCAAGGCAGTGACCATAGGGTCATGTCTATGATCCCATGCTCAAGCCAGTGAACTCTGGTTTTGAACCTGGCTCTTCAGCATCCCAGGCCAACACTCTATCCACTGTGCCACCACCTGGTCAGGCAAGAAACTGCTCTTTTTGACACGTGAAATGAACTGTCAGTTCTAGAAGTACTTTTTAGTGGACATTTACAAAATAAAGTAATATTATTAAAAAACTGGAAAATATAAAGATTTAAATTAATGAAACATGGGTACAAATAAAGAAAATAATAGAATGAAAAAGTGAAATAAATATCAGCAGACCATTGAGACCAAGACAATTGCTTGAGGTAGCAATTGATGAACACATTCTATAGATGAATATGATAGATGATACTCCTTTCACCTGTAATATGTGTCCTTTTACATAAAAAAAAGAAAAACAGAAAGAAAACAAAAATTAATGAAAGAAAGAAAAGGAAGGAAGGTAGGAAAAACAAGAAAGAGGGAGAAAGAGAGAGAGAGAGAGAGAAAGAAGGAAAGAAATATTAATACATAGTCTGTACAGTGTAATACTCCCTAAAATTCGCTGAAATAGAGAAAAGCTATTAATTATATTTGTATTTGTCTTAGGTCTCACTATCTCTTGTAATTTGTTTATTGACTTTGTGATTTTTAAATATTCCTTTGTGTTTTAGACAAATACAATCATATCAATTGTGCATAGAATTTAGTTTTAACTTTCCCTAGTTTAACACTAATTATTTATTTTCTTATCTCATTTCAATAGTTTTAATTTCCAAAAATACTTTTGAATAAAAATGGAGGTTGTGGGTGACCCTGACTTGTTACTGGTTTTAGTGTTAGTGACTTTGGCACTTAATAGTTAGAATGAGGATTGCTATTAGTTGTTGGTAAGAAGCCCTTTTGATAGTTAAGTCATTCCCTTTTATTTTTGTTAGTATCCATCAGAAGTAAATTCTGATTTTTTCCTTAATGGCATTTCAATGTCTATAGACAGAAATGTAATTTTTTCTCCTTTAATTTTTTAAGACATAAATTATACTGATGGAATTTTTTATTTAACAATTTTTTGTCTTTATGGATCAGTCCCTAATAATAGACCATGGTATAGCTTTTTCTTGCCAAACTGCTGTATTCTATTTGTTTATATGTTTTATAATTTGTTAATATTTTACTTTGATTTTTATACTTATCTGTATTTTAATAGTTATCTTTCTGTACAATCTTTAACTGGTTTTGGTCTTCGGTTTGGTAGAGTTATAAAATTCATTGCTAAAGTTTTAATTTGGTTTTCTCTTTCCTGGTAGAGTTTAAATAACACTGATATTATCTCTCCCTTAATCTATATAAAGAAAAATATAAATGTTTGTTCAAAATCTTAAATCTCTGAAAGCTCTTCATCAATTGCTTTGAAATTTTGACACAATGTTGCATTCAAATACGTGCATGTTTTTATATACCTACTATTATGTAGATGTCACACCTATGACAAGTAAAAACATTTTTTTTGAAAAACAGCGCCATCTGTTGGATGTAAATGCAACACACACTATACTAAATATTTTACGATTCCATTTTAGTGCTATGGAAGAAATATAAATTGCACATGGCTGAAGATATTTTTCGTCGAATATGCAAGAAAAATTCAAATATGAACATGGATTTCACAGCAGAAATCTACAATGAAGCGTTGATAATGATTGAAGATATGTGCTTAGAAATCGCAAACAAAGTTCTCAATCAATTGGGAATGCCACCACTGAATTGATCTGCTGCTGCTTCGTTCAATGTAGAATTACATCGTGAACAAAATTACAACATGGGTGATCTTTTGTTGTATGTGCAATCAAATATTCCTAAGCTAACGTTTGAGCAAAAAGGCATTCATGATCAAATAATGCAAACTGTCAATAACGGGGTTGGAGAAATCTTCTTAGATGCGTCAGGAGGAACTGGTAAAACGTTCCTAATCAGATTGATTCTGGCAGCAATTCAATCCCAAAATGACATAGCCTTAGCTCTTGTGTCATCTGGAATAGCTGCGACATTGCTACCAGGTGGAAGAACTACTCATTCCGTTCATTCTGCTCATTGCCATTGAACATGCAATTCATTGAAACTCCCAAGTGCAACATTTCCAAAGCATCCGGCATGGGAAAAGTATTGCAGAAATGCAAACTTATTGTTTGGAATGAATACACAATGGTGCACAAAAAATCGCTCAAGGCTCTTGATCGATCATTGCAAGATTTGCGTGGAAACATCAGACCACTTGGGAACACATTAATATTGCTTGCAGGAGATTTCAGGCAAACATTACCTGTAATTCCTCGATGACACTAGCAGATGAAATAAATGCTTGCCTGAAATACTTTACTTTGTGGCGACACATAAAGAGAGCTATTCTTGCAGCCAAGAACAAAGACATCTACGAACTTAACAATATTATTCAGTCTAACATTCAAAGCGAGGCAGTCACATACAAATCTGTCGGCACTGTTGTAGAAGCAGATGAAGCAGTTAATTATCCAACAGAATTTTTGAATTCACTCGATCTGCCAAGGATGCCACTGCACGTACTGCAATTGAAAATCGGCGTGCCAATTATCATGTTGCGAAATATCAACCAGCCAGGGCTTTGTAACAGCATGCGGCTTGCAGTAAAATAATTAATGAGCAGCATCGTAGAAGCAACAATTTTGACAGGACCTTTCAAAGGTGAAGATGTCCTCATTCCTCGCATTTCTATGATTTCACAGATATGCCATTTCAATTTAAGAGATTGCAGTTCACAATTCGATTGGCGTTTGCAATCACCATCAACAAAGCTCAGGGCCAGTCTTTAGGATTGTGCGGTTTAGATCTAGACATGGATTGTTTCTCACATGGACAATTACATGTTGCGTGTTCTAGAGTCGGCAAACCAGACAATCTCTATATCTGCACAGACAATGGAACAACAAAAATATTGTATAGCCACAAGCATTGTGAAATTAAACATATTAGAAACATGCACTTTCTCTCTTTTTTCTTTTCCATTTAACCAGACTGAGCCACAGCAACGTGTGGCCAGGTACAACTAGTGGTTAGATAAAACTGAACTACAACCATTTGATCCTGGTTTCTTTCTTTTATTTTGAGAGTACATTAATTATAGCTGGAGATATTAAAACAAAAGAAAGGTTTAAAATATAAGAAACAACAGGAGAGGGCTTAAGCTGTGCCTCTTTGGTCCTCTAGAAACATAAGAAAGAAGTGAGCCATGCAGGGCTGCATGGATTCATGGAAAAGTAAAAGTCACAGTGACAGATGTGAGCCAAGGTGGGACTGCTTTTAGCTCATTGAAAAGTAAGAGAAAAGGAAGCCTTGGGGACAGGCTCATTGGCTTAGCCTGGGATAACCTGCTGATGTCCCCTGCTGCCCTGATTGCAAACCTCATGGGGACCCTTAGGGTTTAGGACAAAGAGAGCAAAAGTACACACCCGAGAAAAGGAAGGGTACAAGCAGATGTGCTTTAAGTGAGCACACCCTGATTCTTTTTTTGGGTAGTAAATCTATAATCACATTTCCAATCTTATCTCTAGTAATTTGTCCAGCCAATTTTTTATTTCTTGAGTTAATGTTTGTAAAGCCAGTAGCCACGGCCCATGCAGGTTCGCATTTGATTTGGACAGACAGTAATGAAACAACGGAGCCAAGAACTGGTGGGCCATTAGATTTAATCCTAGCTTTCACCCAGCAGGCGAAAAATAGACACAGTGGGAAAACACTTCTCTTTCTATTCAGGGCTCCAAAAGCCACTGACTCATCTGAGTTTCCTAGAATCAAAGGTTTCTACCTCACTAGCCTTATTCACCTTTGTTTCCCATCTCCTTCTCTCTGTACAAACTCTGCACAAACTGGCTTCTCCTTCAGCACTCTGCCATCTTAGCTGTTTCTCCTCTCCTCCACGTGGCCTTTCTCTGCTCTGTTCTCTAATGCTAATCTCAGGAACCAAGAGAGAGCAAGCACCCGGTCTGCCCCATTTTATAGTGTAGAAATCAAAACCTTTAATTCAATATACAAACAAGGAAGTCTCTGATACAAAGTCACTTAGGGTATAACAACCCTGCCTGCTTACAGCTTGTCCCCCACACCCAATGCAAACTATAAGCGAGCAAACTTATATATCATATTTACAAACTTATTTGACCAACGATGTTGGTAACTTTTAATTCCATTAGAAAATCATACATTACCTTTAGATTTTAAAATTTGATGTCATAGAATTGCATGTAAAACTATATTTATTTTAATCACATCTATTTATGTAGTTAAATCCTTTATTATTTATAATTTGTATACTTTTGCTTTCTCCGTGTTTTTCCTTGGTTGTATTCATGAAAAGTCTGTTTATTTTATTGAACTATTCAAGGAACCAGTTTTTTATTTATCACTTCTACAATTATTTTTCTTGGTCACTATTTTTAACTTTAACTTTACTCCATTTTTCTACCTTTAAATTTGAGCTGTTGTGCTTTTTTAATTCTTTAAGAAAAGGCTATTTATTTTTTTATGGTCTTCTTAAATAATAAAGGTAACTAAGACAATTTATTTTTCTCTGGGTACTGCCTTAGCCATGCCCCATGGGTTTTTCTTTGCTTTCCTTATAGCTTGTAGTTTTATTTTAAATTTCCTTTTTAATTCAGAGTTTATTTTAGTGAACAGTGCTATATTATCATGCAGATACCTTTTATGATGATCTTTCCTCACTTATTTCTATTTTATTTTGTTAACATAAAAGGATGTGCCTATAAATTTTCTCCTCTTTTGACTGTATTCCAGTTTTAATCTGTTTTTAAATTTGAAAACCATGTTTTTCAATTCCAGAAACTGTTTTTCTCTGCTTTAATTGTATTATTCTTTTCAGTGTTGTTATTACTTATTGTGCTAAAGACTATATCTGACTCTTTTACTAGTTCTATTTCAGTGAGAAATAATGTAACTTTTGAAGTGCACAGATAATGATATTAATAGTCACCAATGGAAGTAATACAAGAGACTAAAGAGATTTGGAGATTATAAAACTCCAAACAAGGTATTCTTGGAGATATCCCTGGGAGGCAGAACTGGGATTTTTTTTTTTTTTTACTGTGAAGGATATATTTTGAAATGAATGTTTTATTGAATGTTTTATTTACTTACAGAGAAGTACAGATGTTATGATTGCATAGTTCAACAAGGACTGGGATTTGATTGAAATGAATATTATTATTCTGTGTTTTTCTTCGCTATATCCACATTTTCTTCACAATTGATTCTTAGACATACCTAGTGATGCCTACTTAAGTGGTAGATTTATGATTTTTCAGAAAATATCCTTAGACTGTTACCCATAATTTAGTGCTCCAGCTATCATTATTGTATTGTATTGTATTGTATTTTGTTGTGTTGTATTGTATTGTATTTTGTTGTGTTGTATTGAATTGCATTGTACATTGATTACTTTGTAGCTTTAAAAAACTCTGTTCAGAATTTAGGATATAGTAGGAAACAGGGTACAAGGAAAAAAGCTGTGTAGAAACTGTGGCTTGGCCTATAACTGAAAGATACCATTTCCCAGTGGGCTCATTCTGTTTATGGGTCCAAGGGAATCCTCTGAATTGTCAAAAAGAACTAAATATACAATGATTTACTAAGGGATGGGGTGAAAGACACCAAAAACTATTGAACATTTTCATGTACTCTCTCACTGGAATCCTGGGGAAAAAATGCAATTTTCTTGAAAATAGTTTCTTATTTCTTAAAATAGAGATTAATATTGCACAGGAGATTATAAATATATACATTTTTACATGCATACATATATAATAAAATATTATGTTTTAGATATAAACATATGTCTTATTTTTTTGTGACAGAGACAGAGAAAGAGACGGAGAGAGGGACAGATAGGGACAGACAAGAAGGGAGAGAGATGAGAAGCATTTTTTCTTTGTTGCAGCACCTTAGTTCTTCATTGATTGCTTTCTCATATGTGCCTTGACTGGAGAGCTACAGCAGGAAGTCTCTGATACAAAGTCACTTATCTGAGGCATAATGGGATTCCTCACGGGAGTGCACCACCCCACATCAAACAACAGTCAAGGGTGCGGGGGGAAAAGCTTAGTTTTAAAACTAAGCCTTAGGCTATAATGACTTTGCCAGTTTACAGCCTGTCCCCCACACCCGATGCAAACTATAAGCGAGCAAACATATATATCGTATTTAATAACTTATTTGACCAACAAAGATGGAAAGGGCAATATTTGAAGAGATTGTGGCACTAAATTTTCAACAACTAAAGGAAGACACAAATCCTCTTATTGAACATGCTTAATCATAATTAGATACATCTCAGTATAGAGCATCAATTATACATAGCATGATATTTTCATGTGTATTGAGCTTTGGGAAATTACAAAGCCCTTCCATGAACTTTTCCTGAAGGAAAGAATGGGGAAAATGAGAAAGTAAGAAATATTATGGGAGATAAGCCAGACCAGGCAGTGGTGCAGTGGATAGAGCATTGGACTGGAATGCAGAGGACTCAGGTTCGAAACCCCGAGGTCACTGGCTTGAGCACAGGTTCATCTGGCTTAAGCAAGAGCTCACCAGCTTGAGCCAGGGTCACTATTTAGTTTGAGCATGGAATCATAGACATGACCCCATGGTCACTGGCTTGCACAAGGGGCCACTCAATCAAATGTGAACCTGCATGGGCCAGGCGGCTGTGGCTACTGGCTTTACAATATTCTTTCCAGACTCTATTTATGAACTTCTTCTAGGCATATTTTGATACTTTCCATTATTTTTTCCATGTTTTCTACCTTCTGTATACTTTGTAACACTACACTTTTTTTGTGTGTGTACTGCATTGTGGGTGATTATTTTTTCCAGCAAAATAAGTGTAAGGCCAGGAGCTGCCATCGTGGCTATTCACATGCAGGTTTGCATTGGATTCGGACAGATGGTAATGAAACAACAGAGCCACGAACTGGTGGGCCATTATCTTTAATCCTAGGTTGCACCCGGCGGGCAAGTAAAAACACACACTGGGCTCCAAAACCCACTCATTCAGTGCTCACAAAGCTACTGACTTATCCAACTTTCCTAGAATCAAAGGTGTCTACCTCACAGCCTCATTCTCTTTGGTTCCCCATCTCCTTCTCTCTACACAAACTCTGCACAAACTGGCTTCTCCCTCAGCACTCCATCATCTTGGCTGCCTCTCTCTGCTCCTCCACTTGGCCTTTCTCTGATCTCTGCTCTAATGCTAATCTGAGGAACCAAGAGCAAGCAAGCTCCTGGTCTGCCCCCATTTTATAGTGTAGAAATCCAAACTTTTAATTCAATATACAAAATAGGGAAGTCTCTAATACAAAGTCACTTATCTGAGGCATGATGGGATTGCTCATAAGAGTGCACCACCCTACAGCAAATAGGGTGGGAAAGGCTTAGTCCCAAAGCCAAGACCCAGGCTACAAGGATCCTGCCTGCCCACAGCGTGCCCCCAACACACATTAATACAATCACACCCATCCCAAGCAATCACCTGGGCAACGGGCTTCCATGTGGGCAGCACCATCTTTAACAAAGTGAGCATAATATGTTTTTCCTGCCTAACAGTTAGTAAAGGTTTATTTAAGTAAATAGTGCCAAACTGGGAGACACAGGTGAGTTAGTGCTCTAACGCTTGGCTTCCCAAAGGCTCCTATGGGATAGATTATATACGGGGAAAATCATCAATCATGGTGACTAACGGAGTTGAGCTTACAGGCTCTACTGATTGTTTGGGGCCAGGGTAAGAAGTAGTTGATCACTTTATCAGGTCATGATGTCAGCCATAAGTTAGTTCATTTTAGTTACATGAGGGTGTGGTAGGTAAGATCTGCTTTCATGAGCCTGGGGATGAAACACAACTGAGGTCAAGATGTTATCTTTAGTTTGAGTGAAACTCTCCCCTTGATCAACAGACTTGATGCTGATAAGAACCTAATGTTCTAAGGCAGGGGTCCTCAAACTTTTTACACAGGGAGCCAGTTCACTGTCCTTCAGACCTTTGGAGGGCTGGACTATAAAAAAAACTATGAACAAATCCTTATGCACACTGCACATATTTTAAAGTAAAAAAACAAAACGGAAGCACATACAATATTTAAAATAAAGAACAAGTAAATTTAAATCAACAAACTGACCAGTATTTCAATGGGAACTATGCTCCTTTCACTGACCATCAATGAAAGAGGTGCCCCTTCCGGAAGTGTGTCGGGGGCCGGATAAATGGCCTCAGGGGGCCGCATGCAGCCCGCGGGCCATAGTTTGGGGACCCCTGTTCTAAGGACTAAATAATTAAGACTGGACATGCAGTATTTTATGGTGCTATTAGACTGCCCAAAGTTAGCTTGAATTAAGGAAAATGTTATATTTAAAAAATGAAGTTCCTGTGCTGTTACAATGAAGTTCCTGTGCTCTTTGAATATTTTATCTCCTTGTTTTGGTGTTTACCTCTGCTGGGTCATACAAATTTCACCAATTCCAGATTAATTTTTGTTATTTTATATCTTTTGGATTCTCTAACATGTAAGAACTGTGAATTCAACCTGACACCTACAGGTGGAACTGACCTGGGTTCTGGGTTCTTATTGCTCACATAAAGGACAAGTTTTCTTACCATATATCTTTGCTATGAGAAACGGTTTCCTAGTTATCATTTTGTGCACTGGTTGTGCTTCTGTAAGAGTCTGAATTTGGACAGGAGCTTGTACTAGTTTCTCATCTTCCACTGCCTAGAGATATTGCTTCCTGTTGAGACTGGCTAGAAAGCCAGGATAAATGGAATAAAGAAACAACTGAGACAGTTAAATGGCTAAGCAGTTTACAGCCATGTGGTAAACACAAAACCTTATCTTCTCATAATTAAGGGCACTTAAAGTAAATGGTTTACACTTTTCCTCAACAAGAGGGTAAATAGCTTAAATCACCTTACTTAGGAAGATAGCAGAATCCAATTAATACCTTTTCCAACCACACCCAAGGACAAATGAAGTTAAGGGACTAAATCTCATTTTGGCAAATCAGCATAAATTGATGAATGTTCTATTGAGATCCTCCTTAGGATCCTCACCTAAACTCCCAACCTTTAAAAAACGCTTAAAATGAAAGACCCAGTGTAAGGTATTTTCCTTCACCGAGGAAGAAGGAAGGGAGTAGCTACGAAGTATGGAATAATAAAAGCTTTATTTAGTACAGCACATCCCGCCCAACGAGGCTCTCTGGTCCCAGCGACAGAGACCAGAGAAGTTGCATGGATTAAACCATGTGGGGGATATTTAAAGGGTCTCTAGGGTGGTCGAGTTGATATGATATGGCGAAATCTCACTGGCTGGCAGACATTCGCTCTTTTCCCAAGGACTCCTGGGAAGTTTCTTTTGGCACGCATGAGTGTGAGAGTTTCTAGCCAAAGTTCCCAGGTCTTGTTTCTCACATGACCTTTCTCCACTGCCCACCACCTTACATTCCGACCTTTTGTGTTAAATAGGGTGCCACTATTTGTCTGGCTACTTCCTGCTGGTTAGAGGCGTCGTGGGGAGGGGAGATTGGAAAGTGATGGCTTTGAGGGGAGTCAGGATGAACATTTGTTTGACCGTGACTTGAGAAACTTAGCAGATGCGGTCCTGTAAGGATTAAAAAAAAAGAGGAGTAATAGGGGGATCTGCAGGGCCCAGCCTTTTGGTGAGTCAGATATGGGTAGGGCCCAGTGATTCCGACTACCAGCAGTCCTGCATGGAGGCAAACTTGAGGCAAAACTGCATGTCAGAAGTGGCATATAAAGGGGAAAGGAAGGGGTCCCATCCACTCCCATAACTGAGACCTGTGAGAGAACTAGAGGTTCAGACTGTCATGGCAAAACAGAGAAGGTAGCTCCCATGACCACAAGAAATGGGATGGACTTACCCACTATTTGTAGCACTAACCATGGTTTGGTGAGGGTGATGGGAGTCTCCGAGTCCAGTCGTGTCAGTCATCCATGAGGTCTAGGAGTTTGAGCAGTGGGCCTGCCTGGCTGGCTTGGCCTCCCAGTTGGGTGGCTTGTCCTCCACATAGATGCGCTGAGGAAAAGCCTGTTGCCCAAAAAGGGCAATCACTCTGCCAGTGACTGGGCTGCTTGCAGTCAGGTCAGGGGCACTGTCGGGACCAGTGATCCTCCTTGCCACACTTAAAGCAAACTCCTGGTAGGGAATCTCTTTGCGGCCTGGACTTGGGTTGGGCACTTCCTGTGCCTTGCCCCTGTTGCTCTGCCGGCCTCAGGGCTGCCACAAGACCTGAGTTTGGAGAGTTACCTTCTGCTGCATGTGAGCTTGGAGAACAGCCTCAGCCTTTTTCTACTAGTCGTGACCATTAAAAACTTTAAAAACCATGTTCACAGGTCTTGGATAGGGGTTTAGGGGTTGAGAATAAGAGGAGGGGGGCTCCTGGGTGCCTGGCACCCAGATCCAGCCAGAAACACTGGAGCCAGAAATAGGACAAGGGCGGGTGTTCCACAAGAAGATCGGGGTTGGGCTGTGGGGTCAAGGAGAACTGAAAACCGACATGAAAGTCAAGGCCCTCGGAGGGTTGCCTGACAGGGGAGGGGCTTAAGAACACAGTGGAGAAGAAGGGGCCCTTGGCCAGCAAGGGAGGAGAAAGAATGGTATTTGCAGGTGAATGAGAAACAGGATCCTGTGAAGGCAGGGCAGGGGGCTCCTGCAGGGAAGAGACCCAAGTGAAAGAGGTCCGCAGAGGGACCAGAGAGGGGTCCCAAGAGAAGGGTGCCTCTGGTGGTCAGGCAGGGGGGGGGAGAGAGTTGGAGATCAGATGAAGGAGGAAAGATCAGGAGTGGAGGGTTGAGGTGAGGTTTCTCTGGCCAAAAAGGGCCTGCATCATGTAGCAGGCAGCACAGAAATTAGGACGGGAGCACAAATAATAGAAGCCCTGGATGTAAGGGATCTCTAACCATTTCCCAGTTCTTTTGGTGATAGTTAAATTGGTGAGGATGTTAAAATCGAAAGTCCCTTCAGGAGGTCACCTGGTTTGATTATCCAGTGGGTTCTGTGTCCTGGCCACAGCAGAGAAGAACAGTTTCTTCTTCTTTAGGGAAGGAGAGATTTTGGATAAGGCAACTCCAGGAGTGTTTTTGGATTAGGTTTAGATTCCTGTGCCTCTATGGCTGCCCTCAATCCTTGGAATGGTCAGAGATGAGAATCGGCACCCCGCAACTCAAGCTCTGGCCACCAGATGGTTAGGTAAAGTGGATGTGCCTGGGACGTCTCCACAGACACACACACACTTGGAATGGAAAAGAGGTCCCTGACACAGCTGTGATTACGAATAAGGAGTCTCAGCAGAAAGAACTGAGGGGAGGCTGGAGGCAGGGGACTTACTGCACTGTGTGCTGAAGTGGATGGAAAGTCAAAGATCCTGGTTCTTTTTCAAAGGGGAAAGGGAGAGGAGTGGCCCCAGTGGGCTTCAACTCCTCCCAGGTTTTGGCACCAAATGTAAGGTATTTTTTTCTGCTGAGGAAGAAGGAAGGCCATAGCCATGAAGTGTGGAATAATAAATGCTTTATTTAGTACAGCGCTTCCCAGAAGATATTCTCTGGTCCTAGGGACAGAGATCAGAGAAGTCGCATGGATAAAACTGCCTGGGGGAAATTTATAGGGTCCTTAGGATGAAGGCAAGTTGATATGACATGGCTAAATCCCACTGGCTGATGGACAGTCGCTTTTTTCCAAACGACTTTTGGTAAGTTATTTCTTGGTGCGCATGGGTGTGGGCAGTTCTAGCCAAAGATCCAGAATCTGGTTCCTCATGTGACCTCTCCCCATTGTCCACCGACCTTACATCCAGTATGCACTCTCCCACCTAGGAACATGCCTGCACCTTTCCCTTCCCCCTCTTCTTCTCCCACCAGCATGTATCTCTTAAACTCTAAGGGACCCCAAGAAACTTGCAACCAGGAACAATGAGCAGTGGCAGCTCATTCAGGGCTAACTCCCTGTAACTGTCTCCAAGGATCCCTTTTCTCTGATGTCTCAGTGAGCCAAAGCAGTTTTGCATGGGACCTCTCTTATTTCTTCTTCTATGCTAAGCCCTTTCTTGTTTCAGTCTCCAGCTTTAATAAATGTACTTTCAAAATTACCTTGACTTGTGTTGTGAAATCTTTCTTGCTCAAAGTCAAGAACTCACACACTATTCCCTGGCCCATGGCATCCCCACTCAGGGTGGGTCTTTTTTCCAGTAACACTCACCATGTGGGATTAAAAGCCTGGTCTCTGACCTTAAAGACTATATCTGTCTGTTGTTATCTCCTGCTTGAGAAATATTATTCATTCTTTCTTTGTTTGTTGAGGGTTTCCATTTTATGGTTATGAGCTTGACTATATTACTATTTTTAGAAGGTGGTGCACATTCTATCATTTCTGTGAATTTCAAGTGGGAAGGAGAAAAATTTCCAAGCTGGTTCAGGCTATTATTGATTGAAAGTTCTTCAGATAGTTTGTTGGATCGTGTAGGTGACTTGTGTCATACCTCTCAAGAGACATCTGGAGGTATGCCTGTTTCATATTATTTCTAGCCAGATGATATATAGTGTAACCAAACTTTCTGTATCCCCACATAACAATGGCAGGGAACCAGCAGAGAAAGTCTTGACTATTCAAGGATGACACAGAAGCAAATAGAGAAAATAGAGAATCACCATGTCTGAAGGGACCACAAGGAAGGAATAAGAGTGATCAGTTATGAAGAACAATGTTGCTAAAATATCACATTCTGCTTCCTTCCAACAACTCTAAGGCATTCTGTAAACATCCTTGAACTTAGAAACAACCATGGAGAAAACAGTAAATCTTAAACTGATATGTTTCAGTCACACCTATGGAATGAAAAGACAAAAATAGAGATTATAAATATTGCTATAGAAATATTCATATAAAATATAATAGTTGGATGTCTTACATACTTGAGTTTGTGATAAACATAAATACATGCATATATATGCTCATACATATTTGTATATGGATAAGTAAAACATTTGGAAGTATATGCCACACTATATTAGCCATAACATTCTGTAGCAGTGAGATTACAAAACATCTATATTGTTTTCTTTGTCTAGTTAACTATACTTTTATTTATTTCAGCTCAAGTTTTACTTCCTTAGGTAATTTTTTCCTGTCCCTTATCTATCCCCTCAGAGTGTGTCTTCTTCTGCTGTATAGTTTTGTATATCTGTGTTCCATTTTTTTCTTTGTACTAAAATTATGATTATACATACACCTGTGTGATTATTTGATTAATGTATATCCCTCACCAGTCTGTGAGTTTCATAAATGCAAAAACTTAGTTTGTTTTTTTATCTTTGTATTCTTACATAAACACTAAAATATTTATTAAATAAATAAATGGGTACATTTTTCATTGTTTGAATATTTTTACCATGACTGTATTACTCTCATTATTTAAAGACAATAAAAATCATCCTTTTTAGAACAGATACAAACATAGAAATTTTGAGCCAGTGATTCATCTTTGAGAGTCACACTTTCCATTAAGAATGTGCTGGTAAATATAGCTTTTTTTCCTGAAAAATCCACATACACATCCCTTCACTCCTAACACATAGCCTTACATATACTTTCCAGGTGTTTATAGACTTGGCCAGAGAATACCTGATCTAGGTTAATCCATATGGCCAGTGGGTAAGAGTTCCTTGAGTATTAGCTTAAGCCTGGCTGAAGGGCCACAAGGGAAGAGGTGGACTGGTAGGCAGAACCTCTGCAGTCAGGCTAGGTTCTTCCTGGTTTCCCTGACAAACTGGGATTAGAGACCCAATAAACTTTACTCCTCAGATTAAGTAAGAAGCAGCAGACATGGCCTAGGCCTAGGGAGACACCATGAATGAAAAGAGAGAAGAAGCTGGTGTGTGTGTGTGGGGGTGTAAAGCCAGTTGCCATGGCTACCATCACAGCCTCCTGGCCCATGCAGGTTCGCATTAGATTCGGACAGACGGTAATGAAACAACAGAGCCAAGAACTGTTGGGCCATTAGCTTTAATCCTAGCTTGTACCCAGCGGGCAAGAAATACACATAGTGGGAAAATATTTCCCTTTCCATTCAGGGCTCCCAAAGCCACTGACTTATCCGAGTTTCCTAGCATCAAAGGTTTGTACTTCAACAGCCTTATTCACCTCTGTTCCCCATCTCCTTCTCTCTGCACAAACTGTCTTCTCCTTCAGCACTCTGCCATCTTGGCTGCTTCTTCTCTCTTCCATGTGGCCTTTCTCTGCTTTCCTCTCTAATGTTAATCTCAGGAACCGAGAGAGAGCAAGCTCTTGGTCTGCTCCATTTTATAGTGTAGAAATAAAAACTTTTAATCTAATATACAAACAAGGAAGTCTCTGATACAAAGTCACTTAAGGTGGGAAAGGCTTAGTCTTAAAACTAAGCCTTAGGCTATAATGACCCTGCCTGCCTACAGCCTGTCCCCCACACCCAACACAAACTATAAGCGAGCAAACATATACATATTTACAAAATTATTTGACCAACATTCCACCCCTTTTGCTCACTTCACAATCTAAAGCACAAGTATCCCTGCACAAGGAAATTAGGCACATTACACAAGTTACAACAACATGACAAATTATACAATTTTAACAATTACAAAGGTACATTTCACCAGTCTCTGAGCACTTTGCCAAAAGCACAAAATGTCCTTGGCCTTCTTTCTAGTCATGGGAAAAGCTTTCTGGGACAGGGGGAGGGCTTCTAACAAGGCCACCCCCCACCACCACCATCAGGGTATTTCACATTGTCCAAAGTTTGCAAGTCCATCCAACAAAGGAGCCAGTGCCCACTCTGGTTGTAGTCCAGGAATCAGTCCACACACATGGGGCCTCAGCCACCCCCCTCACCTCTGTTGTCCTGGCAGGTCTTACACTGTCCAGAGAAGAGCATGTGGCAATGGCAGTCAGCATTTCTATCTCTGCTCCAGAGAGCGTGATGGTATTACACATCCTTATGTTCCAAAATTGCAGACCTACTGGGGCATAGTAGGTACTCCTTGTTGCTGGGCTCTCGCCTTCTGGAGACTGTGGATTGCAACTCCAGCCCGATTCTCCTCATCCTTCAAAGAGGAACTGAAAACATCAGCTCCTGCTGTCGAGCTTAAGCCCTGGGCCACTGCCGCCTTCTGCTCTGTGGACCTTGTAGCCCTAGCTCCGGCCTCAGCCCAGGCCTCTTGCTGCTGCTGGCTCTCCACAATGTCCAGGGCAATTACCAACTTATGAACCTGTGATTCCTTCCCCAGTGGCTGCTTCATTTTCAAGTGAATCTCACGAACCTGATCAGCCTCTTTCTCCTGTGCTTGCTCCAGCTCCAGGGTCAGCATCTCTTTCTCCCATGTTTGCTCCAGTTCCTTCCACTGCTCGGTTTGCAGGTCCCAGGCAGCCTCTTCCACAGAGCTCTTAGTTTCCTCACACATGGCTGTAAAAGTCAGCCAGCCTACGGCCCCCAAAAGGACAGCATGGGGAACCACAACAGCAGCCAGTTCTCTACTCCACCACTCAAAGGTGGTGGTGGCTCCATACCAATCTGTATCGAATCCTGCTGACAATGCCAAATGTAAAGCCAGTTGCTGCAGCCACCATCACAGCCACCTGGCCCATGCAGGTTCACATTTGATTTGGACAGATGGTAAGGAAACAATGGAGCCAAGAACTAGTGGGACATTAGCTTTAATCCTAGCTTGCACCCAGTGGGCGAGAAATACACACAGTGGGAAAACACTTTCCTTTCCATTCAGGCTCCCCAAACCACTGACTTATCCGAGTTTCCTAGAATCAAAGGTTTGTACCTCACCAGCCTTATTCACCTCTGTTGTGGAACAGCACGGCTCCTAAGAATGGTGCAGAATTAAGGAAATAGACTTATTAAGAGAAAAGGATGGGATCGGGAGGACTCTTCAATGCTGATGGCAATATCTGAGTGCCCCATAGCCCCAGTTTGCTTTATTATATAGCTTTATGCAAATCAAGGAAGTCCTTGATACAAAGTTACACATTTGAGGCTAAAACAGGAACTCTCCCAAGGCATAAACAGGAATCCGCCTACCATGCATAAATGAAATCAACCAACATCTGAACAAACAAAGAGTAAGAGGAAGGGCATGTAAATTGCTTCCAGCAACTTAAGCAAGCAAGTGAAGTGAGTGAAAATACTCAGCATCATAGCCAATATAAAGATGGAGGGGGGAGAACTTAGCCTTTTGCTAAGCCTCGAATCTACAAAGGCTTTTTGCCATTTACGGTCCACAACATATCCTCCTTTTCTTTTCTATTTTTAATTTGTGTGCTGAGATTTGCACTCATCTGATTTCCTAGTTTCCAGATTCTAATTTGGAGGCAGACTGAAAAAAAATACAGAACAAACACAAAATTAGTATAGCCAATGCTAACAGATACCCAAACAAGTATTCTAATACATTACAGGAATTAAAGCCTTTAAGCAAATTCTTAGCCAATATAACAAGGCTTTAATTCCTATAATGTATTAGAATACTCTATAATAGAGTATTTGCTGTTTTGAATGTCCTTAACATGTTCACCAAGTCCATGCTGACACATCATCATTTCACATCCCTGAAAATGCAACTCAACTCCAGTTCAGTCCATTAAAAGCTGTCACAAGGAGCGGGAGTCCAGGAAAAGTCCACACCGCATGTAATTGTCATATTTCTGTATTTCACAGCTTGCATCCAAGTCCCAGTGACCATTGCTTCTAGCTGGTAACGATTCAGGTAGACTGGAAAAGCCATCTTCAGCAGCACGTATGAAGATGGAGATTCTGTTTTCTTTAACTAAAAAGATGGACCCAGGGGGCCTTTCCCTGGAGCTTCACAGCCATTGGGTGGTGAAGATAACCTCGGGATACACTAAGCTGGGTGGCAGAGGTAAATTTGTAAGTTGGCAAAAAGTAGAAAGAGAGCCTTAAATTAGGAGTAGGTCCTAGCTTAAAATATGAATGGGACATTGAGGCAGGAGGAACAAAGGAAACACTATATATTAAACAAAGCAGCAGAAAATAGGACTATCAACATCCACAACAGAGATCTTTGAGGGAATGAATAAAAATCCAAATATTCAGGCAAGACATAGTAAGTCGCCCTTGTGTCCGTAAGAAATGAGATCAGTTTACCTGCTACTTGGAAGAAATACCCTAGGCTTGTCCATATGAGATGGGGCCAATGGCTATGGGCACCTTTAACCTTCAGTGGCAAGTCCCAGCAAGTTAGGCAAGCTTAGGTCACAGGTGGCTGGAACAGGGCTGGAAGAGATGGAACCCTCCCTTAGAGGAGTGAGGGGGAAGCCTACCTTCCAGTATCCCTTTCTCCCACAGCAAAGGCATATCCTGGTGTGGGCCGAGAAGCCTGGTAGGCTTCAGCTCAATGACCTTCTTTTCCACTCTTGAAGCAGGGCCCAGATGGAGTCCTATGAGGCCCCTTTGGGGTGTTGGAGCCTTTAAGGGCATATGCCAAGAGCTGGTATTTCACCTGATCTCTTTTGGGCTTTTTCTGCCTCTTGATCATTATAGATCTTAAAAGCCATGCTCAGAAGATCTCGCTAGAGGTTTGAGGATCCCCATCCACCTATATAAACCTCTTCCGCATATCTGGAGCTATTTGGAAAAAGAAAAAACAGTGTTATAAGCTGAATCAAATAAAAGAGGGTAGAAGTTTGTAGGAGAAAAAGATTTGACATCTCCTGTTCATCAGCATTCAAAAGAAATTTTTTAAAGATAAGGTAGAGTTGCAGGAGTTCCAGGATATGACTCCTCCTTTTATATTTTTATAAATTGACCTTAAATATTTGCTGGGTATACTGTAATAATACCTTGACTTTAAAGATTATAAGAAATACCCATAATTCAAAAGGTTTGACAAAATATAGTAAATGCTTTTTCTATATATGCAGGAGCATTGTCAGTTTTAACCAGTTTAGGACAATTTAATAATAGAAAATACATACAATGAGCTATAACATGCTTAGCAACCTCTCCTGTTCTGTCAGAGGCTACTATAAATCCAGAATAAGTATCCACTGTAATGTGGACAAAGGATTGTGTGCCAAATGAAGGTATATGAGTAACATTCATTTGCCAAAGTTGTCCTGGTAGGAGTCCTCGAAGGTTAACTCCAAATGAAGGAACAGATTGTAGTATAGGACACTTTGGATAGGATTTAACAATCTGCCATGCTGCTTCCTGAGAAAGTTGCAACTGTTACGTAGGGCTGCAGTGTTCTGGTGATGAATAATATGAGACTGGATTGCTTGATTTTTCATGGTTGCTCCAATAATTTTCTTTTGGGTAGTTTGATCAACAAGGGCATTCCCTTGTGCTAAAGCACCAGGGAGTATAGAGTGAGCTTGAATATGTCCTATAAAACATGGAGCTCTATGTTGACATACAAGTCTTTGAAGAAGGAGAAATTGCTGCAATAGTTCCTCATCAGTAGTTTTCCCTAAGACAGCAGTCTCTATAGTGGAAACAACCATAAGTAAATATTTGCTGTCTGTATACAGACTAAGGAGGAACATGGCAAATGCTGAAAAGCCATGATAATGGCATGTACTTCTACTCTTTGAGCTGATTTTATTTTATTTTTTTTGGGGGGTTTTTGTTTTTTTGTTTTTTGTTTTTTTCTGAAACTGGAAACGGGGAGAGACAGTCAGACAGACTCCCGCATGAGCCCGACTGGGATCCACCCGGCACACCCACCAAGGGGCGATGCTCTGCCCTTCCGGGGCGTCGCTCTGCCACGACCAGAGCCACTCTAGCACCTGGGGCAGAGGCCAAGGAGCCATCCCCAGCGCCCGGGCCATCTTTGCTCCAATGGAGCCTTGGCTGCGGGAGGGGAAGAGAGAGACAGAGAGGAAGGAGCGGGGGTGGGGGTGGAGAAGCAAATGGGCACTTCTCCTATGTGCCCTGGCTGGGACTCGAACCCGGGTCCCCCACACGCCAGGCCGACGCTCTACCGCTGAGCCAACCGGTCAGGGCCTCTTTGAGCTGATTTTAAAGCAACTGTTTCAGAAAAAACCTTGTCCATCGATTATTAAGCCTGCTATTTCTGAGCTGAACCCATCAGAAAAGATTGTAGGTGCTTCAGGAATGGGCTTATTAACAATTGTCTTAGGAAATACAAATGTAGTAATTAATGAAAATTGAACTATTTTATCAGCTGGGTAGTGAGAATCAATTTGTCCTGTAAAATTTGCAAAATGAATTTGCCATTTAGTGGAAGTTTCCCAGAGCCATTGTTGTTGATCCTTTGAAAAAGGAACAACAATAATCTGAGGCTGAAAACCTATAAGCTGTAAGAGTTGCCTACACCCTTTGATAATCAAGGAGGCAACAGGATCAAAATATGGAGATAAAACTTTCTTAGGAGTAACATCTAGATGAATCCATTCAATAGGACCTGAAGCTTGCCACAGTAGTCCCATTGGAGTGTAACTTGAGGGACAAATTAGTAAGGCAATTGATTCTTCAGGATTTATGTATTTTAGTTGTGCTTGTTGCAAGGCTTTTTCTACAAGCTTTAAAGCTTGCTGTCCCACAGATGTAAGTAGCCGAGGAGAAGCTGGTTCAGCTGAGCCTCTAAGAATATCAAAAATTGGCTTCAGTTCCCCAATAGTTAATTTCAAGGTCTATTTTTAATTTTTGTGGGCGAATTTGTTGTCTCTCAAAAATTTGTCCTAAATAAAAAAAAGGTAAAGATTGCTGTACCTTTTTAGGAGCTATATAAAGTCATAGTGTCTTCATCTGGATAAGCAATAAGAATATCATCTATATAATGAATTATGTATGCCTTAGGGTGCTGCCTTCATACTGAAGAGATAGCTTGAACAACATGTTTTTTGGCACAAGGTAGGACTGTTAGCCATACCTTGAGGCAAAACTCTCCACTGGTATTGCTCCATTGGAGCCTGGAAATTAAGTGAAGGAACACTGAATGCAAAACGCTTGCAATCATGAGGGCTTAAAGGAATAGTAAAAAAGAAATCCTTCAATTCAATAATTACAAAGTGAAAATTCCGTGGAATGGCAGTAGGAGAAGGGAGTCCCAGCTGTAGAGGAGCCATAATTTCCATAGTTTTATTTACTGCTCTCAAATCTTGTAATAGTCTCCAGTTTCCTGATTTCTTTTTAATTACAAATATATGTGTATTCCATGGACTATTGGATGGTTCAATGTGCCCAAGCTGTAACTGCTCTTGTACCAATTGAGCAGCTGCCTTAAGTTTCTCCTGAGAAAGAGGCCATTGGTCTACCCATACAGGACTATCTGATTTCCAAGTAATTTGGTCTGCATAATGCATTATTGGGGTAGCAGGAGCTACTAAGACCCCTATGCTAAATTTTGATATCCTAATCCACACCTTCTGGTATTGGGTGCCACTTCTATGGGGGTGAGAATTTCCCACTGTTCTTTCCCTAGTCCCTTAGCGGGCAAAAATTTCTGATTTAAAACTTGAGTATTGACTAAATTATTAGGACTGACAAGCAATGTCCTCATATTTTTCAAAGTATCTCTACCCCACAAATTAACTGACAATCCAGGGAGTGCCTAAGGCTGGAAAACTTCAGAATGGCCTTCTTTATCTTCCCATTGTAAAAAAACTAGAACTTTGTTGAGGGGATTTGCTCTGCCCTATATCTTGTAATTCTGCGGCTGCTGCATGAGTGGGCCAGGAAGAAGGCCAATGTAGCTTAGCAATAACAGATACATCAGCTCCAGTATCTAAAAGTCCTTTAAATTTATGCCCTTGTATTGTTAGTTCCATTTCAGGGCATTCCTGACCTATTTTTTTAAATCCAATTGGCAAAATCAGTGGAACCAAATCTTTGATTCTCTCGAGGTCCCTTTAGCAGAGTTTGGCCTTGTCCTAAAGGAGGTAAAAGGATTAATTGAGCAATTTTCATGTCAGGGAGATAGTGACTATATTCCTCAGAGTGTGAGCCATTGCTTTAATTTCCCCTGTATAATCCGAGTCTATTACTCCAGTAAGAACAAAAGATTCTCTCATAGTTAAATTATTTCTGCCTAATAAGAGTCCTACTGTGTTACTGAGAAGTGGCCCGAAAATTCCAGTGGGTATGGCTTGAGGTCCCATCTCTGGAGTTAATATGAAATGGGAGGTAGGACTGAGGTCTAGTGCTGCACTGCCTGTTGTTGCCTGGGATAGATGGGCAATGTTTGGCCTGCTGGAATCAGAATTTTCTAAGGAAACACCGACATCGCCCCTATTGTTTGTTTGATGGGGCCTGGGAGGGCCCCATTGTCCGTTTCCCTGCCCTCCAGTAGTATATTTAGTCCTACACTTATTTGCTCAATGTTTCCCTTTCCTACAAAACGGGCAGAGGTCTGGAGCCTTAAGAGCTGGCTGTCCTTGAGGGAGAGGCTGAGATCGATATCCAGGGGGAGCAGGGCAGTTTCTAGCAAAATTCCCCAAACCCCCACATTGAAAACAATTTCCACGGGCAGAAGTATATACTTCCCTGACCTTCCTTCTTTCATTTGTTCTGCCCTTTATCAAAGTATTGTCATGGAAATCTTGCCTAAACATCTGTGACAAAAGCAAGACCTTGCATGTATGAAGGCCCAACATCGGCACATATTCTGATATAGTCCTCTATATCTCCCTTCTTGTGGTGAGGCCGTAGTGCAGTCTGACTGGCCAAATTAGCATTTTCATATGCTAACTGCTTTATTAAAATCTTTCCTACATTCTTATCCTCTATTATTCTTTTAACTGCCTGAAGCAGCTTGAGACAAATTCTTGAACTGACTTACTAGGGCCCTGCTTAACTTTGTTCAATTCATTTGTTTTGCCTAACTGAGTATAACCTTACACATAAACAAGAGAATTTGTGCACACAAAATACAAATATAACATATAACTTTGATTAATCCTAATACTGAATTGCTATTTGGCTCCTTACCTGAACACACCTCACAATGCACTAAATCAGTAAGTCTTACGATCTACAGTCTATTCTATTTAAATTTAAATGAGTGCTCCTTACAAGTTCTAAAATCATTTTATTTTTTCTAAATATTAAAGCCAGTATTTCCAATTTTTGCATGCAAAAAAAAAAGAGAACTTAATTCAGGCCTTAAAAACAGACACATTTTAGACAACATTAAACAAAGACTAAACAGAAATAAGAATCAGACGAACCAGAGAAACCAGAGAGAAACCCAGGATTTCAGAGCATAACCAGATTAGAAAGATGCCTGCCTGATATTAGTCAAGGCATTTTCTGACAGAGGGACTGAAGGATGGGACTAAACAAAATCTCCCCAAGAAAATTTGCTCTCGGCAGTTGCTGGGATATTTTCCATAGTCAGATCTAACACAGGTCCTCTGCCTCAGTTTCCAGGAAAACAATAAGAAAAAAACAAAATCATAGTTCAGAAGATTGTAGTTAAAACATTAAAGAAAATCAGACCATAACAGGAAAAGCAATAGCTTTTCTAATTCCTGAGTCTCCTATCCATTCTCAAATTCTATAGTCACTGTAACCAGCAGCTCAGGTTGACTATGCTGAGATTTCTCCCCTACCTCAATGGCCTTTTCATGAAAGTCTGACTTCCACAGCAAATAATCACCCCCGGAGAGACAAGCATGAGAAATTACTTTCCAGTCATTTGGGGGAAGAGCCTTTGCACTAATAGTATCTGATAAATCAAGTGAAAAGGTGGCAGTAGGCCCATACTGAACACAAGCAAGTCTCTGATACAAAGTCACTTATCTGAGGCATAATGGGATTCCTCATGAGAGTGCACCACCCACATCATGCAACAGTCCAGGGTGTGGGGAAAAGCTTAGTCTTAAAACTAAGCTTTAGGCTATAACCACCCTGCCTGCTTACAGCCTGTCCCCCATACCCAATGCAAACTATAAGCAAACAAACATATATATCATATTTACAAACTTATTTGACCAACAGTGGGGGTCTTCCTTCACAACAATAACTTCTCCAGGCTTTGCGTAAATCCTCAGTTGCAGGAGTCTAAAAGGAATCTCATTCTGGTTTCCATTGGTGGGAACAGTGTTTTCATCTATGCCGGATCTGAGTTCTCTCTACAGAAATTTGGGAGAGGGATGGAAGGGGCCAAAGGCATTTACTCAGATCACCATCTTAGTCAGCTGTTCATGTATATATCTGGAGTGAGCAACCGAGTCAGATGTCTGAATGCAATGAATGAGAGGGCCTGGAATATGGGAGGGAATCAGGAAACAACACCTTTTCTCCTTCTTGACAGGGCAGGAAGGATCAAACCATCTCTGTATCCCCCACACTCTCAGTTGCCTTGGCTTCATAGCTCTTCCCTTTGCCCAGAGTTTAATTTCATTGTTTAGGAGGATTTAGTCTAGAAACTTATCAGATATCTTAGCATGCTCACAAACATTTCTTATGTAGAAAAATAATGCAATTTAAAAACTTAATTGGACTAATGCACTTGATTGAAATGAGGCCTTTTCTTAAGTTGGAAACATTTTTTATGATAATTTTTTTCTTAAATTTATTCCTTATTAATTTTTTAGTGAAAATAACTTTATTGGCTTTTTCTGATGGTAAAAATGATTGCATGCTCATGCTTCATTTTTAAGATTGCAGTAGTATTGGAAAATATGAAGAAGTGCAAATCTCATGTTTAATCCCTACCTCTATGACTGACCTCCTGCCCACTCTTACTCCAATACCTGCCCTCTCCCCTGACCTTTTGGTGGATGGACATGGTTGCAGGGAAAATGGGTGATATTACTGCCAGTGAAAACATTTGAAAATTGTTGCCTACAGTCAGGGAGAGCAGGTACTGAGACCAGAATCCTAGATGATTAATGTTCTAAATAACATTTTATAGGCCTGTCCAGGTGGTGGTGCAGTGGATAGAGCGTCAGACTGGGATGCGGAGGTTCAAAATGGTGAGGTCATCGGCTTGAGCGTGGACTCACCAGCTTGATCGAGGGGTCACTGGCTTGATCATAGGATCATAGACAGGACTCCATGGTTGTTGGCTTTGAGCCCAAGGTCACTGGCTTGAGCCCAGGGTGGCTGGCTTGAATCCCAAGGTTGTTGGCTTGAGCAAGGGGTCACTCAGTCTGCTGTAGCCCTGCAGTCAAGGCACATATGAGAAAGCAATTACTGAACAACTGAGGAGCTGCAATGAAAAACTGATGCTTCTCATCTCTTTCCCTTCCTGTCTGTCTGTCCCTCTCTCTCACACTCTCTCTGTTTCTGTCAAAAAAAATAACATTTTATAATTTCTTCTACAAATCTTTTGCACACTGTAGCAAAGACTGTTAAGGTGCTCTTTAATATTCATACTGTCTGCTTCCTTCTGGGCACCCAGCTAGATGGCAGTAATCAGTGTCTCTTATAATAAAGAGTGTAGCCATAAGACAGTTCTGGACAATGAATTGTGGCAGAAGTGATGTATATATCACTTCCAGATTTTTTCTCATAAAATGTCTCTACGCTTGACCTGTACTCTCTTTTTCTATCCACCAGCTGACTAAAGTACCTAGAGGAGCGAGAAATGCACGATAAAACTAGCATGGAAACTTAACGGTCATGTGCAACAGAACCTCCTCGCTGACCTGGAACAGGAACTTGAGACTCTTTTGTAAATGAGAAATAATTATTTTAAAGTCATACTTTTTTGTTACAAAAGTTTTAGCCTGTTATGAAATGATGATAATTATACTAACCATATTCTTTCCTTTGTATCATACCATGTCCACTGGTCTAATAAAATCCTTTACGACTTTTCTTTATTCATTCACTTACTACATTATTTCCTTTCATCTCTAGTCCTCCTCACGTTTATCCTTTTCCTAACAGGCAACTATGCTAATATATTTGATATGCATATTTTTGTTTGAGTTCTTTTAAAACTTACATTATTTGTTTATGCATGACTTTTTTTTTTTCAGAGATAGAGAGAGAGTCAGAGAGAGGGATAGACAGACAGGAACAGAGAGAGATGAGAAGCATCAACAATCAGTTTTTCGTTGCGACACCGTAGTTGTTCATTGATTGCTTTCTCATATGCGCCTTGACCGTGGGCCTTCAGCAGACTGAGTAACCCCTTGCTTGAGCCAGCGACCTTGAGTCCAAGCTGGTGAGCTTTGCTCAAACCAGATGAGCCCGCGCTCAAACTGGCAACCTTGGGGTCTCGAACCTGGGTCGTCCACATCCCAGTCTGATGCTCTATCCACTGATCCACCACCTGGTCAGGCTATGCAGGACTTTTTTTTTTTTTGTATTTTTCTGAAGTTGGAAATGGGAGGCAGTCAGACAGACTCCTGCATGCACCCGGCCGGGATCCACCTGGCATGCCCACCAGGGGGCAATGCTTTGTCCATCTGGGGCATTGCTTTGTTGCAACCAGAGCCATTCTAGCGCCTGAGGCAGAGGCCATAGAGCCATCCTCAGTGCCCAGGCCAACTTTGCTCCAATGGAATCTCAGCTGTGGGAGGGGAAGAGAGAGACAGAGAGGAAGGAGAGGGGCAGGGGTGGAGAAGCAGATGGGAGCTTCTCCTGTGTGCTCTGGCCAGGAATCGAAAGCGGGACTCCTTCACACCAGGCCGACGCTCTACCACTGAGCAAACTGGCCAGGGCCTATGCATGACTTTCAATTTAGATCAGCGCTTCTCAACCTGTGGATTCGACCCCCGGCAGGGGTCGAACGACCAAAACACAGGGGTCGCCTAAAGCCAGATAATGGTATGGCAATGTGGCTCTCATTCTGTCCCCCCCCCATTCAGCAGCATTATTTTTTAAAAGTTGCATGTTATGCTGTGTACATTTAGTCTATAGATTTTAGCTATTGTATGATGTACCACAATGTTCACTGGCTCTAATTTACTTCTTCATTTTCCTAGAAAGAAAATGTAGACTGCTTCCAAATCTCTACTACCACGAACACTGAGATGAAAGCCCTCATGCGTGCCCCTTATGGACCTATGTGAAAAGTATTCTGGGACAGATATAAAATAAATTGAATTATAGGGCCTTAGGGCATATGTATAATCAATTTGATTAAGTACTATTAGGTTGTTTTTTGGAATAGTAGCTCCAGTTTAAAATGTAATCAACTGTGTATGCTGGCGTTTTTATATCCTGCAACCTCACTAACAATTGACATGTCCTTGCTTTCTAATTGCTGGCCAAATAGGTGTAGATGGATTTGTAATTATCTTTTAACTAGCAATTACCTGATAATGAGTTTGAGGTTCTCTTCATGTATTTCCAAGCATTTTGGTTTTCTTTTTTATTTTAAATGAAAATCTATATTATTTTTTAAAAGAATATTTAGAAAATTAAGTTTAACAGGGTGACATTGATCAATAAGGGTACATAAGTTTCAGGTAGACATTTCTATAGCATTTGAATTGTTGATTATGTTGTATACCCCTCACCCAAAGTCAAGTCATTTTCCATCACCTTGTATTTGTCCCTCTTTACACCCTTCCTTCACCCCTTCCCTCTTTACACCCTTCCTTCACCCCTCTCCCCATTCCCCCATGTTTTCTTCCCCCTCCCCCACATTCCTTTCCCCCTGGTAACATCTTCACTTTTATCTATGTCCATAAGTCTCAGTTTTATATCCCACATATGTGTGAAATCATACAGTTTTTAGCTTTTTCTGATTTAATTTTTGCACTCAATATAATATTCTCAGTGTCCATCCATGTTATCATAAATGTCACTAGGTCATCATTTCTTATGGCTGAGTAGTATTCCATTGTATATATGTACCACTTCTTCTTTATCCAGTCATCAAGGGACACTTTGTTTGTTTCCTTGTCTTGGCTTCTGTGAATAATGCTGTGACAAACATGGGGATGCAAGTATCTTTATGTACCAATGTTTTTGAGTTTTGGGAGTAGATACCTAGTAGAGGGATTGCTGGGTCATATGAGGTTTCCTTTTTCTCCATAGCCTCTCCAACACTTGTTATTACCTGTCTTGTTGATAACAGCCAATCTAACAGATGTGACGTGGCATCTCATTGTGGTTTTGATTTGCATTTCTCAAATAGCTGGTGAGAATGAGCATCTTTTTGTTTATCTATTGGCCATTTGTGCTCTTGTGAGAAGTGTCTGTTCGGGTCCTCTCCCTATTTCTTAATTGAATTGATTGCTTGTTTGTGCTGAGCTTTGTGAGTTTTTTTTGTATATTTTGGATATTAACTTCTTATCAGAGCTGTTGTTTGCAAATATCATCTCCTATTTAGTTGGCTGCTTATTTGTTTTGTTGTCAGTTTCTTTTGTTGTGCAGAAGCCTTTTAGTTTGATATCTCTGAGTGCATGTTTCATATATTTTGTCAATTTAGAATGGTGTATTCCTGTCCTTTTGGATTTGCAGGAGTACTTTGCATATGCTGGATATTAACCTTTTGTAAATATCTTGTTTCTGTCATCTATTAAATTTGCTAATAAAAATTCTTATTCTTATATAATCAAATCTATTAATTTTTTCCTTAGGTATATATTTCTGAGGTTTAGTTAAAAATTGTTATCCAATTTTAAGTCACAAAGATATTTTACTATATTATCTTTCATATTCTGGTCTTTCATCTTCCATCTGGTTTAGAATCCAGATTATATTTGGTGCTAGGTAAAGGCCCAGTTTTATTTTACTTCAAATAGTGTGCCTATCTTCCCAAAACTATATACTAAATAGTCCTATTGTGAGAGAAAAAGCTCTTGGTTAACTGTCAACTATTAGTTTTCAACCCCAAATAGTGGAAGGAAATTTCATTTACACTTCGCCCACCTCAACTCAAATATTCCATATCTTCTTGAAACTATTGCTTACTAATCAATTTCTGGTCTTACTCTTAGTCTCTAGCCTTTTGTTTAATCACATAAAGGGAATTTAAGGGAGGTTACGATGATATACTTTATAATAGAATGTCAACTGATAGTTGTTGGTGCCAATTCAACATCACTGGGAAATCTCAATTTGGTGGTGCAGTGAAGAAGGAAACTTTAGTGCAAATAGCTCATTTGTGAATTGTGAAAGCTGTTTGGATCATCTGAAGAGCTGGAATCAAGCCAAGAGAAGCTGATGCATCCATCTTCAATATATGAGCTCAGATACTACTTTACTTCACCCAGAATAAGCTTTTACTGTTCCAAGATTGACATCTTTTTAGCTTCTCCTTCTTGAGGGTTCAAACAATCTTGAGTCTAGACTCATCCAGGGTCACCTTGTTACCTCAGGATTGATATCCTTTATTAAATCACCACGTGTGCTATGTCATATGCATTACAGTAGTCACAGTAAAACTGAGTAAGATCAATATTAGGGCCAAGAGTCCTCCATGATTTCTCTACTAAAAAGAGGAAAAGAAAAGAAACAAAAGCTTTTATCTTCATTATTATCATCAGTTATCTCTTCAGAAAAATCCTTAATTATTACAAGCTGCCAAGCTTATAGTTCTGCATGCAAATTTTCCAAAATTTTAATTTTGCATGAAAGCTCAAATTTTATTGCTGGGAACAAATATTGTCAGTTGTTTTCCTTGAAGGCTCACCTCATTCATTTTCAAGAAAATGTCTGCCCAATACTCAAATCAGAAAAGCCATAATTTTTCTGCTAGTCATTCTATCATGTAAAAATAGTGTTCTGAGCAAAAAGCAGTTAATTCAGGGCACAACTCAAATGACTGTGCAAATATTTTTCTTTGAGGCAACCATTTTATTAAGCTATGCAGATTAGGGCTTTGTGCACGCTTTCTATTTTATCACAAAGAATATTAAAGAAAAATGCACTTCATTAATAGCATTTAAAAAATGAAACTGGATTAAATGTTTTTGAGTGTGTGATTATAAGGAAGGCAATCAGTACTAGTACAATTTGGAGACACTGCCTTGATCTATGCTAAAGCACCAGCAGTTACATCCACCGTTGCTTTGCAATTTTGCATCGTTAGTGTAAATGTTAACCAAGTAAAAATAGCAAATAACATGTTAGTGTTGTTTTGAAAATAATTTTGACCTTCTAGTTTCAGGAATCTGCAGTGGCCTATGGACTGTACATTGAGAACCACTAATGTAAAATATAATTCCAATTCTGTGTAAAAATAAAAAGAAATTACATAATAAACATCTTAAAGAATTTTCACCCAGTTTCAATTGCAGGAGTATTTTTTGACTGATACCACAGACTCTGACCTTTGTCGAATGTCTTTTCATACCAAGTATTATAGAAGTACAACACAGTTTTTAATAGTTGCATAGTATTTTACTGTGTATACACACTACCTATTGTTTAGCCCATTCCATAGTGTTAGACATTTAAGTTGCTTCTAATTTTTTTCTCTTAGAGTGCTCAAATGAACAGCCTTATATGTTCCTCTACATATAATTATTTGATCATTTCTTTAGGAAAAAAAATCTTAAAAGTGGAATGCTTGGCTGAAAGACATGTATATCTTTAAAGTTTCTTATGAAGATTAACAAGGCCTTCCAGATAAGTTGTACCAATATATAATACCAGTCTGTGCTTTTTCTATTTGACCTCTCCCCGTAGCCCCTATCTCTATCTCTGCCACAATCCATACACTTGAACACAAATGAGGATTTTGTAAGGGGTGACAGGAAAGTGGTCTGGACTTTGAAAATCGTTGAGAGCTTTCCCATTTTCTTCTTTCATTGTTTCACTGGGCAAGGGAAGAGAGGAAGGAAGATGAATCTACTTTTATGTGAACTCAGGGGTGGGGGTAGGCATGCTAGATCTCCAACCCTCAGGAGGAAAACACTCTGCACCAAGAGTCATTCTTTCTGTCACCATTAGTAATGATAACTCACTTTGGCATTACTTGGTCACCAGAATTGCCCAGGAAAGAAAATTTTCTCTGTCAGGACCTACACCAGATTATACAATCTTCCCTCTCTGTTGACCTACAGCTAAATCAGACAGAAGATCTTGGTACTTTTTTGGTAAGAGTCTCTTATTACCATCATTCTCTAAGAGTTGTTATAGTCACCACCCTTTTTCACTCTTCGTCATCTCATGCTTGGTTTATCATGAGTTCCTATAAAATATTCTTGTTTACAGTCTCCACAGCTAATTCTCACCCAGCTCCAATCTGTTTTTCAAATTGCCACCAGATTATTTTTTCTTTTTGACATTAAGATCCAGTATCTACCAGATTATGACAGGATAATATCTCAGTATTTCAATTTGGGGTTAGGATTTTATCTAAACTTTTCTCATTTTACATTTCCACCTCTCTCCCTCATCATTCCTCTTCCTACAGCTCCCATTCCCATTAAATTGGTTACCTTCCTATCACAGGAACAGATTTCTCACCTCTGAGCCATTCGTCAAGCCATTTGCCTCTCCTAGAATGTCCTTGTTTTTTTATGCTTTCCTCCAGGGCCCAGCTTAGGTGTGCCCTTACTCCTTGAAGCTTTCTAGCAACTTTTACCTCATTTAGCCAGACAGCATATATTTCACAATGGACATTGCCTAGGAACTGTTAGAAATCCCTGTGTATTTATGCACCTTATCTCTCCAGTTAGATTTTCAATTCAAATAGGAGAACAATTTTTTGTCAGTCAAAACATACAACTTTATTGATGATACACAAATCAAGTCTTTGGTGGATACGTTTAAGACAAAAAAAAAAATAAAAGTGTAGGCTATTAATGACAGACAAGTTCACTGTCAGTTCACATAGAGGAACCAGTAAAAATATTTCCATTAAGCAGCAGGATTAAAGTCACAAATGTGTTTTCAGTATAAGAGGGCTATTTATTTGGTATTCATAAAATGATTCAGCTTAAAGCTGGAAACTGTTACAGGTAACATCACTCTGGATGATACATTATTCAAAACTGGCAGCTGAAAGGATCATTTTACAATATAAGCAAGTTAAGAAGCAGTAACTTTCCATTTTCATTGCTTCCAGACTGCAAATCCAAGATGTTCATTCAAGTCTTTTGAGAGCTCATGATCAATCAGAATTTGTCAACTAATTTTATAACTTTCACTTTCACTAAAAGGTCATGGTGATCTGCTAAAGCTCTAATTTTCTTAACACACACTCCAGAAGTAGTGCATAAGTAAAAAAGGGAACCTTTATTGAATTCTCTGTAGTTGAATACTTCTGCTCTGAGGTTGTCATAGATGATCTCAAATAGAGTAAGAGCATTAATAAGAATTTCTGATTCCACGTAAGAATTATAGAGGGAACTAAATGATGATGGCACTTGGGTACTGAGAAGCTTTTTTAACATATCTGGATTTTCAGCAAAATTTGAAAGTATTTTCAAAATCTCAACCTTGATTTTTCCACCTCCCTGAGATAACAAACGAAAAAAGTTTGCAATAGAATTGACAAGCAGGTGCTGGTAGTCATTAGTAATAGTCATGTTTGTTAAAAATTTTAGTCCAACTACCTGTACTGCTGAGTTCAGGTTTGAGGCCATGATATCATCCATCACTTTATTCATGTATACCTGAAGCCGGCCCTGATTTTCATAATTCTCACTCAGGTTATTCATGGCCATTAAGGCTTTTTCTTTAATGTGGGGATCAGTTTTGTTGATCATGTTTGCAATAATTGGGAGGCCTCCCAATTTTCGAATTGTGTCCTGGTTGCATGAATAATTGGCATTGTTGCTCAGAGTGAGCAAAGCTACTTGTTGGATGAAAGGATCATCCGATTTCTGAAGCAAAGCAAGTACTTTTCTGAGATCGCGGACACCCAGAATCTCATCAATATCATATGGAAAGGGGCGCTTCTGCATGGGAATGGGTCTCTTCCCTCTCCCTCTCTGCTGGGTCTCAGGCTCAGAATCTGACTCCGACTCTGTGTCAGTCCACCCAGACTCCCCTTCCTCAGAGTCAGGGACCTCTGCCAAGAAGGCCTGTCCCCCGTTAGCGGAGGCCGCAGCAGCTGCTGCAGCCCCATCCCCGGGGCGGAATCCCAGCCCCAGTTGGTCTACTTCAACCTTGCTGTTTTTTTTGCCCTTGCCCTTGCCTCCATTCCGGGACCTGGTTCCTCCCTTAACTCCACCTTTGGGTCCAGCTCCATTCCCTGATCCAGCCTTAGGTATAGCTCCAGTATGAGCTCCAGGAGTTGCTTTCTTGGTGGCTGCCACTGTTTTAGGGGACCCTGAGGTCCCAGGGGCCTCTGCAGCCCCAGAAAGTGCTGCCGGTACAGGAGCATCTGCCGATTCGGTAACTGCTGCCTCAGTAGGTGCTGTTGTCCCAGGAGACACCGCTGACGCCCTGGGACTTTCTGCTGTGCCTGGGGCATCTGATTGTTTAAGAGTTCCTGCCACTGTGAGGGCGTCTGCCTCCCCAGGAGGCAGTGCCATTAAAGCCATTTCTGACCCAACCACTGATTTTGTCTGAGGCTCGACCGAGGCCCCTTCTGTTTCCGGGGCCTGACTTCCAGCCCCACTCTGAGTCTCAACATTGGATGCAGCTGGGGCCACTACCTCAGCTGCAGCTATGTCCAGGGCAGAGGCTTCATCCTGGGCCTTGTCCTCTGCCCCAGTGCTGACTGGGGTTGAGGGACAGAATCTTGGCCCAAGGTCAATTGTGAATCCAGCCCTTAGTCCGGATCTAGCCCTGGCTCCAGTCCCAGCCAGAGACCTGGTCTTGGGCTTGGCCAGTCTCTTCTTTGTCTGGTTTCTTCTCCTGGCATATTTGTAGACACAGTACCAGGCACTTGCCCCGATCACTATCCCAGCGGCAACACAGCCAGCATCCCGAACTCGGCTCATGGTGCAGCTGGTATGATGCTCTGATTTGGTCGTGGAGTTGGTTTGCGTAAGCAGGATGTGTGCACGTCAGGGCAAGGCACTTCTGCTCACAGTCGCAAGATCTGTAGAGCCTGAAAGCCAAGCAGGACCTGAAGTAAAGAATAGAAATGAGGCTTAGAGCTCTGGCTCACTTTGTGCTTAACCAGGCCTACTTAGAGGAGAGTTTGTGGTCTTAATGCTTATTGGGTTGGTTAGTACCCAGACAGTACCCAGGCTTGGGTTTGTTGATTCAGAACCCTGGTTGTCCAACGTTTTTCCCATCTTCACCCCTAGCTTGCTCTGCTCAATGTCAAAACACACCATTTCCCAGCACTCAAATGGGGAATGAGAAAACAGTAATAGCATCAGGAAATCTGATGGAGAGCTGGGAAATCAGTAGAGATCCCAGATTCTGCTCTGGTCCTCCCCCACAAGACCCCAAGGATCTCCAGATGATGTTCATGCACGCACCGGTCTGCTGCACAGGAGCATTTACCCTTTTCCACGGTAGTTGTGCAGGGTCCAAAAGGCAGACGGACTTGCGGGGTGATCCTCCAGAAAGGGTGTTTTGGGGTCTTTGGTAGATGAATTCTGCTTCCTTTCCTGATTTTAACCCCTGTAGGCCAAGTTTCTCTCTCACAGGCTTCTTCTTCCCATTGCTACCCTTTCCTCCTGGAACCACTAATTAAGGGAAATGCCACAACCCTTACAGTGGACCATAAAGGGCAGGCCCAGGGCAAGGGTGACTCGTAAAGAAGATGGGAGAAGAGAAACTGCTGGTCCTAGATCTGCTCTGGTTTCTGCCACACCTACATCAGGGGTTCCCAGACAGTCCTCACCCCCACACTAACCTCAAAGGATTCAGGGCAGTTTCTCCCTCCTTCCGTTCAGTTAGCGCTTCATCGTAAGGACATACCGAAGGGCAGAAGTATAGACAGCCGACGTTGTAGCCTAGTGAATGGAACAAAACCCAGGACAAGTCCCAGTAAATTGCCTTTTAGCAGACACCTATTAGAATGACAGATGGTTCCACCTCTCAATTCTTCTCACCCTCCTCCACCTCAATCCCCCACTGCTGCGCAGACGCCCCAGGCACTCAACCCCTCCTTCTTTGCCCCGCCCCCCAATCCGCCATTTCTCCCGGACAGACAACCACACCCCTTCGCCTGCAACTGTAGCAGGAGGGGGCGGGGCAAGGGTGCAGTGAAAGCTGGATGGGAAGCAGGACCGGGCATTACTGCCAAGCAATCTAGTGTCCCCGTCCTGTGACCACTAGTCCTTCAGTCTCCAGCACCCCAGGACTAGCATTAACCTGCAGAACAGCAGATCCAACGTCTGCCCTTTCGGTTTGAGGGTCGTGATTTTCCACTGTTTTCTCTGCTCTGAGCTCCGCCTCCCACCCCCTTCTCAAATACCCGGTTAACCGCCATTTCTCCCGCCAGGGTACCCGAAATCTTTTCCCAGGGCTACAGAAACGGAGGTGAAGGACTGTGAGGGCCGGAGGTGTCTGGAACGCAGCCTGGGAGTTAGAACGGCGGTTTAATACCGGATTCTTTCAGAGGCTCCCTCCTGTGAATACCAGACAGACCTTCCATCTCCCCTCTGGAGGCTGGCACACCCATTTTCCAGCACCCCCTAAAGGACAGAGGGCCGGCCAGGGCGGGAGAGGGGAAGGTTCGGGGACGGTGATGGGGTGGGAGAAGGTATTTGCAAAGTGAGAGTGGGAGTGAACCGGCCAGATTGTTGTCAAACTGCGTGCCCCTCCGGTCACCCTTTCCCAACCTCCCCGCCGGCCTTATTGCGTTGCCACGTTTATTTCCCTTCCCTCCTCTCAAAAAAAGGACAGGATGTGGGGTGCAAGACCTAAGTGTCAAAAACAAAACGGAAACACACTGGCTGGGAGAGGAAGTAAGCGGATTCTCCGCAAGTATATCACTTTTTTATGCCCCACCTCCCCCTCTCCCTGCGGCCCACCAAAATGAGCCGAGACTGAGCGCGGGGGTCTGAAGAGCCAGTGAGGAGCGAGCAAGGCGGAGACGCCCGCGGCCTCAAACTCCGGCATCTCAGGCCTGTCTCTTTCAGGGGTACCAGGCCATGCCCACCCTCACACCCACCTGCCCGGATCTGGGGGAATTTTCTCCTCCTCCTCCTCGCCCGGGTTAAACGCACGGCAGTGCGCCGCGAAATAGAGTTGGTACCCAGAGGAGGACGGAGGACGGCGGTCAGGGCCTTAAGTACCTTTGCCCACGTCAGCTCCTGGTCACGTGAGGGCCACCTCGCCAGTAAGCTTGGGTTCCCAGTTTCCACTCCCACCAAAAACACAAGCCTCCTTTACCGCCGCTCCCACCTCGCCCTACCACATCGGGTCCTGTCACTCATTTTTCTGTCTTTGTAGTCTCAGAGGCCAAAAGTAGCCCACTTTCCGTGTGTTAGAATTTGCTTTTCTCTGGTTACCCCAGAGGCAGATGTATCTTTTCCGGGCATTGACAATTTCTTTTACCATTTTTTGTTGTTGGGGAACTGTCTCATCCTCTGTGGGCAATTAGACACTCTCCCCTCGCTCCATTTCCAATCCCTGGTCACTTAGTGCCCATCATTTCTCTTGTAGTTGGGCCCCTGCGCCAGTACAGGCAAGGAACAGAGTGTCAGAAAGGAGACAAGAAGTGGGCACGGGGGCTGAACTTCTGTATCACAACTCGGTATTGTTTTCAAAGGTAGCACCACCTTTTATTATTATAGTAAGAAAATGCAACAAGAGTTCAGTGTGGGAAGCAGCAACAAAAAAAACGGTGGGCACATTTTATAAAAAAGATTTCACATTAACATTGGAAGGCACCATTAATTTTAGTTAATTTTTACCACATAGCAAATGAATTCTATTGGCCACATAGGAAATAGTTTTCAAAACATGGTAAGGTATTTGAACATCTAAAAATGGAAAATTTCTCAACAAGATAACCTTGTTTCCATATGACCTGTACATTGGTCTATGGAAACATGTTCACTTTTTTATCTTACTTATTTTGTACAAATAATATCCTACTTTTTCCCCTTCTGGGACAGATCTTAAGTTGGACAAATATATGATTCTATCTAGTTCTATTAGAGAAGTACATTTATTTAACATTCCCAAACCATTGCTGACTGCTGTGTAAATTTTCTGTAATGTAATGGCTAAATGTTTTGAACTCCTTGTCCTTGGATTAAAGTTCCAGTTTTGTGATTCAGCTCTGGGCAAAAGGAATAGCTGTCAGGCCAAGGAAATGCTAGCTCTGATGGAGGCAGAGATGGTCAAAACCTCCCTGTCCTGTCACAGGGGTAGGGGAAGGTACTGCTTCTCTACCCAGTCCCATCTGCCAGAACCTCTCATCCTCTGCAGTCAGGTGCCTGACTCTGTTGCTCAGTCCAAATGTACACATGGACAGGTGACCAAGGTGGTAAATGTCACCTTTATTCAAGTGACCAACCTAAGTAAATGGCTTTGGTTTCTTCCCCCCCCCACACACACCCTAAATTCTCAGAGGTAACTCAGAAATGCATAGAAGAGATTGCTATTCCAATCTACCCCTGCATCTGTGGGTTTCCATGAAGGCTGGATAAGTGATTACTGAAGAAAGTGCCCAGGTCTGCCTACTCTGCCCTCATTCATGCTGCCCGAGCTAACGAGTTAACATTGCTCCTAGCACTGTTTGCTGCTACCACCTGGCTTGAGAGGTGCAAACTCCTCTCACCTCTGGCCTCCTCACTGCAAAACACTCAGGGAGAAGCTAGCCTTGCCATGGGTTCATGACCTTCAGCCTGTGCCACTTCAGTGTTCTCCTCGGCCAAATATATGCTGTGCTGTTAGGGACTCTCTCCACTGATCACTCTGATTAACTTAGAGTAGGCGTTCCCAACTGGCCATCTCTGTGGTCTATTTGAAATTCTATGCAAGGTTTTGTTTGTGAATGTGTGTGTGGTTAAGTGCATTTTATTTCCAAAAGGAAAGGTCATTGACTTCATCAGTTTTTCAAGAGGTCTGTGTCAACTCCCCCAGATATTGAGAACCAATACAATGGCTTTGAGAGTCTGTGTTCTACATAACAGTTCAGATTAGGAATATTTTTTTTAGGAATAGTTATTATCATTCTGATAACAATAATAATAAATACTAGTGGTTAAAATATTCAAAACAATAAGGACATATCTGAAATAACATGTTTTCCACTCCTAGCCACTACTAACTTTCTTTTTATGAACATATTAGTAAGTATATTTGTGCCTATTAACCAAATTGAGCAATAATAAACAATACGTATTTGGAATTTGTATTGTAACCATAGTAAGTCTGCAAGTTAATTTGAGGAACATTGACATCTTAACATTGAGACCCCCTCCCATGAATAAGATATTTCTTCACTTTGCTCAAATCTATTTTTGTGTTTGTAATTCAAATTTTGTAAGTTTCTTCAGCTAAGTAATTTCTATTACTTATTAGGTTTTTCCTAAGTATGTAGTAGTCTTTGTTGCTGAAATGCTAGTCTTTTCTCCAATTACAGCTTCTGGTACAGTTAATTTTCTGTTTAAGGAAAATGTTATATACTATTATATATTTATTTTTTATTTGCCAATGTCTGTGATCTGTCTCATTAATTCTAATAGATTTCAGGTGATACTTTTAGTTTTTGAAATATGTATACATAGCCATCTAAAAATGATGATTTTTTCATTTCTTCCTTTACAATATTTATACTTTTTTTCTTTCTTTTTCTGTGTATGTTATATTGACCAGAGCCTCCAGAACTAAGTTGAGTAGTGGTGCTGCTTGATCAGCTTCTTATCTTGTTTTTGAAGAAAGTTGAAATGCCTCTTTTGTTTCATCATTTAGTGTAAATTTTGCTGTTTCTGATATATTCTCTGATATATTTTCCAAGGGTACTTTCATTTATGTTTACCTGTACTGAAGAAAAAAGAACAAGTATAAAGAAGTAATGTCAGTAAATGGAAGCACGTCATAACTTCTGTGGTCTTAGCAGTTCACAAAAGGTATAAATAGGCCAGCCTCCCTATAACTTTAGCATTCTATAATATAGTCAATTCTCAATACATCTTCTGAATTAAAACTCTTCATGGTCTTCTCATAACATATAAAGTAAATGCAAATGTTCTTACTATAATTGACAAGGCCTTACTCTCTACAACATTGTTATTTTTCTTTTTTTTTTTCAGTGAGAGAAGGGGAGGCAGAGACAGACTCCCACGTGTGCTCTGGGATCCACCAGGCAAGCCCACTAGGGGGCAATATTCTGCCCATCTGGGATGTAGATCTGTTTCTCAGCAACAAAGCTCTTCTTAGTGCCTGAGACAGACACCATTGGGCCATCTTCAGCTCCTGGAGCCAACTTGGTCCAATTGAGCTATAGCTGCAGGAGGGGAAGAGGGAGAGGGAGAGAGAAGCTAGAGGGAAGGGGTGGAGAAGCAGATGGACACTTCTCCTGTGTGCTCTGACCCAGAATTGAATCCAGGACATTCACTTGCCAGGCCAACACTCTACCACTGAGCCAACCAGCCAGGGCCTACATGTTTTTTTTTATTTTAAAATTTTATTTAGAAAATTAACTTTAACAGGGTGACATTGATCAATAATAATACACAGGTTTCAAGTGAACATTTCTACAGCATTTGAAAAGTTGATTTTGTTGTGTACCCATTACCTAAAGTCAAATCATTTTCCATCACTTTATATTTGTCCCTCTTTACTTCATTTCCCCACCCTCTTCCCTGCACCACTCCCCCACATTCCCTTCCCCTTGGTAACCACTTCACTTTTATCTATGTCCATGAGTCTCAGTTTTATATCCCACCTATGTGAGAAATCATACATTTCTTAGCTTTTTCTGATTTACTTATTTCACTCAGTATAATGTTCTCAAGGTCCATCCATGTTGTCATAAATGTCACTAGGTCATCATTTCTTATGGCTGAATAGTACTCCATTGTATATATGTACCACTTCTTTCTCCAATTCTCTATCAAGGGATCCTTTTGTTGTTTCTATATCTTGGACACTGTGAGTAATGTTGTGATGGACATGAGGATGCATGTATCTTTACAAACCAATGTTTTTGAGTTTTGGGGGTAGATACCCAGTAGAGGGATTACTGGGTCATATGATAATTTTTTCTTAATTTTTTTTGAGGAACCACCATACTTTCTTCTATAATGGTTGTACTAATTTTCATTCCCACCAGCAGTGAATGAGGTTTCCTTTTTCTCCATAGCCTCTCCAACACTTGTTATTACCTGTCTTGTTGATAATAGCCAATCTAACAGGTGTGACATGCATCTCATTGTGGGTGGTATTGATTTGCATTTCTCGAATAGTTGGTGAAGATGAGCATCTTTTTGTTTATCTGTTGGCCATTTGTTTGTCCTCTTATGAGAAGTGTCTGGTCAGGTCTTCTCCCCATTTCTTAATTGGATTGTTTGCTTGTTTGTTGCATATTTTTGTGAGTTCTTTGTATATTTTGGATGTTAACCCCTTGTTGGAGCTGTTGTTAGCATATATTATCTTCCATTTAGTTGGCTGCCTATTTATTTTGTTGTCAGTTTCTTTTGCTGTGCAGAAGCTTTTTAGTTTGATACAGTCAGGACTTATACTGTTATCTTTCTGCTTCATCTTTTACTGCTCTTCTAGCTCAGCCATCCTGGCCTCCTTGATGTTCCTCAAACATAGTGGACTTCTTGCCTTCACTGAACCTTTGTATTTGCTTCTCCTCCTGTGGATATTCTTCCTCCAGATATCACCATTCCTCACTGACTTCAGATATTTATAAAAAGGTCATCTTTCTAGTGATTCTTTCCTTTCCTATCTAAAAGTTAATCCATCTCAACTTTTTATATCATTTCCTACTTTTAATTTTTTTCTTTTTAGTATGTATCATTAATAATATATTATATATTTTGTATTTTTATGGTTTGATTCTCTTACTAAAATGTAAAGCCCAAGAGATTAGACATTTATATCTGCTTTGTTCATTGTTGTAGCCACAGCATCAAGAACAATGCACCACAGCCCCTGGCCAGTAGCTCAGTGGACAGAGCATCTGCCCAGGGTATGGAAGTTCTGGGTTCAATTCTTGGTCAAAGTACACAAGAGAAGCCACCATCTGCTTCTCCTCCTTCCTTCTCCCTCTTCTCTCCCTTTTCCTTCCTCACAACCAGTGGCTCCATTCGTTCGAGCATGGCTCCTGGCACTGAGGATAGATAGGTTAGTCTGAGCACCTCAGCATCAGATGCTAAAAATAGCTTGGTACTCCAGCATCAGCCCCAGATGGAGTTGCCATGTGGATCACCATCAGAGCGCATGTGGGAGTCTGCCTCACAATGTCCTCTCCTCTCACCAGAAACAAAACAAAACAAGAAGACAAAAAACAAAAAAAGCAATGCAGTATACGTAGTAGGTCATCAATAAATGTGTTGAATAAATGAATACATGACTTTCAAACTCGCATTCCAGAATTAAAATCTAGTTAGTTATATCATATTATCAGATTTGTAAACTTTCAGGCAAGTAATTAGTTAAATCAGGGTTTTGTCATGTGATAAGAGGTAGAAGAAATTAAGATTGCTTTGAGTGGCATGTGTAAAACTCATTATGCAGTGAGAAATATTGTATATGATGTCTTTTTACATTTTTAAATAAAAATGCTACATTTATTAGGGTAGCATTGGTTAATAACACTATGTGAAATTCAGGTGTACATCTTTATAATACATCATCTGTATACTTTATTGTGTGCTCACCACCTGAAATCTAATCTTCTGTCACCATGTATTTGATCCCTTTTACCCTCTTTTGTCTTCTGCCTTTCCTTATAGTAATCACCATTCTGTTGTCTGTATCTACAAGCTTTTGTTTAGTTTTTTATTTGCTACTTATTGTTTTAAATTCATCATTTGTGTGAAATCATGCATTTCTCATCCTTTTCTGCATGACTTATTTCACTTAGCATAATATTCTCAAGATCTATCCATGTTGACACAAATAACAATACTCAATCTTTTTATGTCTGACTAGTATTCCACTGTATATATGTACCATATCTTTATCCAGTCATTCATTAAAGGACAGTTAGATTGTTTACCTGTCTTGGCTATTGTGAACAATGCTGCAATGAACATAAGAGTACATATATCTAGATTTTCAAATTTTGGGGGCTAGGTATGCAGAAGAGGGATCACTGGGTCATATGGTAGCTCTATTACTTTTTGAGGAACCTCCATACTGTTTTCTGTATTTGCTGTACCAATTTACATTTCCATTACTAATGTATAAGGGTTCCCTTTCCTCCACATCCTCTTCAACACTTATTTCTTGTCTTACTGATAGTATACTGCTCACAAACATTAAAAGATATTTCAAAATGAGTATGAAACAATTAAAAAAGAAGCATTTGATTTTTTAAAATTAAACAAGAACATCATAAAAGCAAACAAGTCAAAGAAAGTTGTTAGATTATGCAAATGAGATGCAAAACCAACTTTTATTTCATTGGTGAAAATGCACTATACAAAAGGCTGAAAGTATGGTCCCTGATTCCCTAATATTTGTGAGAAGTATGGTATTGGAAGAAAAACAGACCAATGGAATAGAATTGAGAGCCCAGAAATAAACCCACATATAGACGGGCAACTAATTATAAGCAAAGGAGCTAACAACATACAATGGAAAAAAGAAAGTTTTTCAATAAACGGAGTTGGGAAAACTGGAAAGTTGTCTGCAAAACAAGTAAAATAGATTGCTATATGACACCATATACAAAAGGTAACTCAAAATGGATTAAAGATTTAAATATAACATGTGAAACAATAAAATACATAGAAGAAACCATAGGCACTAAAGTTTATGGATGTTGGTCTCAGTAGGGTTTTTGTGAACTTGACCACATAAGCAAGGGAAGTAAAACAATAAATGAATGAGACTGTACCAAACTAATAAGCTACTGCACAGCAAAAAAACCCCAACAAAACAAAAAGATAACCAACCGAGTGGGAGAAGATATTAACAAATAATACTTTCTATAAGACGGTGATATCCAAAATATATAAATAAGACAAACACGTCAACAACAAAAAATAGATACTTTTCCAAGGAAGACACACAGATGAAAAACAGATATGTGAAAAAATGCTCAACATCACTAGTTATGTGGGAAACGTCAATAAAAACCACAACGAAATACCACTTCACACTTGTTAGTATGGATAAATGCTTTTCTTATTTTTTAAAATGTGAATCTTTTTTTTTCTTAAATGAAAATAGTTCTATTACAATTTCTAATAAGAAAAGTAATGCACATTTGTCTAAAAAGAGAACAGAATAGTGGTAACAAGAAAATAAAAACCATTCCTACTTTCTGCTTCCTTTCCTGACACCTCTTCTCCACTCCCAATTCCAAATATTTATTAGGATTGCAGAGGTAGACGGTAGCGATTCCAGAAAAAAAAAAGGGTGGAGGGAACAGAAAAAAGGATGGAACAACTTCCACAAAGAAGCAGTAGAATTGTTCCATAGCTCAGGAGAAGAAGCTGCCCTTTGCAGGCGTCAGAGAAAGACAGCACGTTTGCTGGCTGTACGAAGACTAAAAGAAGCGACAGTGATTTGCAGATGGTAGGGGGAAGGGGAGAGTGGGCGCCGGTCTGCTTTTCTAATAAGAGTTAGAAAAATCTGGGAGCCAAACTGAACTCACCAGTGACGTGACACCACGTGACCAGGAGCCTATGTACTGTAGTCTCGGTTCAGATATCCGTTCCCGCTCAGGTAACCAGCCCCCTGTTTCCTTGTAGGTAGGTGGCCTTGACAGGGCGTGAAAGGAGGAGGAGGACCAGTAGGAAACCTGTGCTGATTCCGCATAGGCTGCTGAGAGGGTATTGAGTGGAGACTCCTAGAGTGAAGGTGGAGGGTAAAGAGTGGCAGCCACAATTTCGAGTTTGGAGGCGCTTCTCTGTTTCGCCATGGGGGCACGGAACCCAGCGTCTTTTTAAAATTCGTGCTTTGTAACGAAAAGCAATGCCCGCAGCAGAATTGAGAAATGATAGGCGTGGGTGACTTGAGAAAGCCGAGCAGAGGAAGCAGTTATTAGGGAGCTGATTGATGGGAGACTGTTAGCTGAGAGATAGGCCTGATTAACCGGGACCTGAGAAGGGGAAAGTTTCAGGGTTTGGGCCCACATTCCGATGCATTCGGAGCACTACTAAGTCCCCATTGTCTCTTGTTTGCTCCTGTCTGGTCTGGCTTTTGTCTGTCCATGTCTGCTGGTCCATGTCCATGGGTGGGGGTTGTCCATGTAAGAGAAGGAAAAGCCTAAGACTTATTATCTTCTTCCCTCATTGTCAACACTTTCCCCCTCCCAGATCCAACTTCTCCGCAATTTCAGAATCCTGCCTCCAACCGGCTCTCACTAGCCTGAGATCCTGGCAACAGCTGCAGCATGGGCCGTTCTCAGAATCTGGGCTTGATGGCAGCGGGACTGGTGGTTGGGGCTGGTACTTGGTACTACATATACAAACTGACTTGTGGTGGGGAGCAGAACAAGAAGAAAGCAGCTGATTCTAAAGCCATTAATCCCGCCTATAAAAAGTTTAGAAAATACAGAAAACTGTAAAGAAGAAAATAAAAATAAGCCACCAGTAATGATCATTTCTTGTCTTTCTCACTTTGTAAGAATGTGGATGTGTATGTTGAACATTATTGCAATTAAACTATTATGTTAGTCTGGATTTTTTTTTCAGGTTCCATTGCATGTTATGTCTTTTATTAGTTAGTGAAAATGCTGCATAAACATTCTTTTAATGGGTTATTTTATAATAACAAAATATAATAATCATAATCTTTCCCTTATGCTGGCCTTTCATGTAGCAGTTATGAAACTTAATTCTCAGACTCAAGTGTAAAAGAAATACCCCAACTTAGAAATATTTTCTAAAAAATAATGTATAGACTAAAGTCTACATAGACTTATGAAGTGATATCTTTCCATATTAGTTATATCTATTCCATCACCCAGTTTCTAGGTGGGCCAGCTAGGTAGCTTCTGTGCCATATTTGGCATAGAGTGCACAAGAATTTGGTGAGGCTGGGAGTCTTGGGTAGGATCCAGCCTTCTAGGTACATCATATGGTTATCAGCATCGAGTTCCTACTCTTCCCTTGGCTGAGTTCCTATTCTTGACTTCCTGACAAGAAGTCCCACATGCTCAAGGGACTCAAAGACCTATCTCTTTTCTCCTCCAATGGGAATGGGAATGGGAATGTCTCTTTAATGTGGAGGAGTCTCTCATTTCCCAAACTTCATTGTTAGCAATGGATTTGGGATTTGGGGGGAATAAAAACTAGAAAGCCCTGCTATAAATTTTCTGAAGCAAGGAAGTACTGAGTTTGTTTGACTGAGCAAGGGAAAGTGGAGAACACAGACAGACATAGAGATAAAATATAAATTAATACCATTGTGTCTTAAGTGGAGTTTCCTATTAACAGAGTCTGAGATGGGGATGCTTGTGAAAGTGATTTATTGATAGAATGCTCTCAAATGAAATCGGTATGCAGGTGAAGAAAGCAGCATAGGTCAGGAACAGAAACTAAGCACAACTAGAGTTTGGCTGAAGTGCAGCCTTAGCCTGAGCCCAGGACAGCACTGGGACATGAAGAGCACTACAGAATTGATCCACTTACAAACAAAAGACCCAGGCTTTTATATCCACTGACTGCAAGTGAGGATGTATGGGTAAGGTGGCATGGGGTGGAGGCAAGGGTTATTAGCTCCCAGCTGTCTTCTAACAAAGATGCAACTATGAATCTTCAGAAGCCAATGTTCAGAGCCAGTAGGGGATGTACGTACTAGTTCAGTAAAAGGACTCTGGACAGGGCATCAATAGGGTCGACTACTTCTAGTATAAATAACCAATCTGCATTCTTGCAATGAAAATATACTACTTACCCATGTGTTTCTTCTACCAGGCCTTAACTTCTGCATTTCTAGCTCAGGTGCAAACTACTAGGAAATGCCCAGCTTCTTCATTAACAAAACAAAAATAAGACAGTCTTGTTTTTCTCTAATCTCCTAGAGGTTGTCTTAGAAATAGTCTCCCTCAGAAACAAGTTTTTTCTCTTGAACTTGACAAAGAGTCAAATCTCCATCTTCAATGTACAATTTTGGAGGGGGACTATGTGGCAAGAAGTTTAGCACCTCGTAAATATATGTTCTATCTGTAATGAAATTAGAGACTGGTACAAAGGTTGAGGAACATTTAGACATAGGATGTGTGTGACTCTGGCCCATGTAGAACAGGTTTTGGCAGGTGTTAAATTGACTGCCATACAATGCTTTTCTAAATTTCTTGAAACTAGCAGGGAAGTTACTAAAGGAATGGCAGGTGTTGTCTACTTAGCCTTAGACAATCTAAGGTGACCCAAGTAGAGATAGGACGGTGTCAAGACAAAGGGACCTTGTTAGCCTGATAAATGGGCTGCCCACTAATCTAACATCCGTTAAGTGGTCCAGGGTTCTAAGGGATACAGGAGGCCAAGAAGGAATTTTAACTTTGAGCCTCCATCTTGCTAAAATGGAAGAAAGATCAACCTCATTTATTTCTGTGGATCCCTTGGTCCCCAAATGTAAAAAAAACCTCATGATCTTCTGAGATATACATTGTTCCAGATTACAAACTCATTTCATGCTTGATGGTTCTGGTGCTTCTGTTCTATGCTAGAGAAACAAATCTTTGTCAAAGCTGGAGTTGCTGAGAATCTCATGGCTGATCTCTTAGGTTGGCCACATCTTTGAAACACTGTTGATGTAGGGCACAGGTATCTGCTTGTTTAAGATCTCCTCATTTCTTCATTTTCACTAACACTTTCACAGAAAAGAATAATTTTTTTTTTGACTGGGGAGAAGTTCTTGACTTTTTAAACCACTACTTATCTTGTTCAAATTGACAGATGAGGTCAGGAGATGGTAAATAAATTAACCAAGACCCTATCGGTAGTGATGGGTTATTGGATAAGTCCTTTCTTATTTTAAAAACATACCTTCTTAAATAACAAAATATTGAGAAATTGTGGAATAGTTCATTTAATCCCCTCCCTTCTCCCCAACCAGTGTCATTTATAATGAAAACTTATACCTAAGTTGTGAGATCAGTAAACATTATAACTAACACATTATATATGTAAGAGCTTATAAAAAATCTACGTAACAAGGACTCCCAAGTCTCAGCTCATGGACTATTTTTATTCAGTGCAAACATTTCTCTTACAATCATGTTTTCATAGTTAAAATTGGGTATAAATCGATAAATCAATTAGGAAATCTAATTTGCATTATGTAAATAGTGGTTGTTATTAATGCCATCAGAAGTGGGAGCCACTATTACCTGTATTTTTGTTAAAGCTTAAGAACACACCAAATAAGTTGGAAATGCCTTTAAGCTTTGTTTTTCCTAACAGTGGATGATAAAAGTGATAAAAACTGATAAGAATATTTTAAAAAAACCTTGTCTTAATGATAGAGCTTTTGGTGATAAGGAAAAGAAAAGCCATTATTCCTGAGCAAATGTTCTATGTAATGAAATCCTGAATTTGTTCACTGAAGTCTATGTGTTATGGCTATAATATATAGCTCTAATAAATCTTTATTATTGACATTTCTGCAGCAAATAACCTTGTTATTGCAAATCTCACTTTTCCAGAACTTAACTGTATTTTTCCCATTGAAACAAATGTTTTTAGAAGGAAATTTTGAAAAGTGTGAGTGTCTTTGAAATGAAAATACTGTACTGCTTTATAAGAGAGTAGGGTGTACCTGTGAGTCATATGAACCATAAGGTTATCAGGACAATCCTTACTACTAAGCGAAGTATCTTTCTGTTACCTGAATCTACAGTCTTCTTCTTCTCCCACTCCCTAATCCCCCAGGGATCTGAAGTCTAGAAAAATGTATTTTACCTTTTTAGATTTATTTTATTTACTTTTTAGAACACATGAGAGAGAGATAGAGACAAACAGACAGACAGGACAGACAGAAAGGGAGAGAGTTGAGAAGCATCAACTTGTAGTTGCAGCACCTTAGTTGTTCATTGATTGCTTTCTCATATGTGCCTTGACTAGGGGGCTCCAGCCAAGCCAGTAACCCTAGGCTCAAACCAGCAACCTTGGGCCTCAAGCCAGTGGCATTTGGGCTCAAGCCAGTGACCATGGGGTCATGTCTATGATCTGATGCTCAAGCCAGCGACCTCAGGGTTCCTCAGCATCACAAACCGATGCTCTATTCACTGTACCACTGCCTGACCATGCAAGCCTTTTAGTTTTATTTTAAAAAAGGATTCTAGAATTGGTTTACTGACTGACCATATAATTAAAATCTCATCAATAAAGATTCTAGGACTCTAAACTAATCTTCTGGATTGTGAAAACTTCCCATATCATTTATTGTAGTAAATCATATGGTATTTTGGGAAAGAAAACCCTTATCCTGCGTTATTAGAATCAACACCCAGGACTGCCCCATCAGGCTCAAACTAGCCCTGTTGCTTCCTTCTCATCTAGAAAGTACATAGTTTACTACAGATCATGAATACATATAGTATGCTTGTCAGGCACTCTTTCTTCCTCCTGATGCCTGGCATACAAGCCCTAAAATGTCAGACTCATGACTTTCCTAAAGGAGAAATGATAAAAATAGAAAATATTACAATAATTATCATAGCGATGGAAGTTTAATATGCATGATCTATTTCAATTTTTACAAAATATCATTGGGACTAGGTAGTAGTTTAGAGATAATAAAATATAGACTCAGAAAAGTTAAGCAACTTGCTATTGTATGCACAGCTAAAATATACAGTGTGTCCGTAAAGTCATGGTGCACTTTTGACCGGTCACAGGAAAGCAACAAAAGACAATAGAAATGTGAAATCTGCACCAAATAAAAGAAACACCCTTCCAGTTTCTGTAGGATGTTGTGGCAGCATGTGCACATGCGCAGATGATGACATAACACCATGTATACAGCGGAGCAGCCGATGGCCATGCCAGTCGAGATGTGGATGGTACAGAGGAAAGTTCAGTGTGTTCTGTGGCTTGCTAAATTAGAATCCATGACCAAAGTGCAACGTGAATATCGGCGCCTTTATAATGAAGCACCACCACATAGGAATAACATTACTCGGTGGGATAAGCAGTTGAAGGAAACCGGCAGTTTGGTGGAGAAACTCCGTTCTGGTAGGCCATCAGTCAGTGATGAGTCTGTAGAGGTTATACAAGATAGCTACCTAAGGAGCCCTAAAAAATTCTGTGCATGAGCCCACATCGAACTGCACTGAATAGGTATGAAACTAGGAGAGTTTTCCTTTTATTTGGTGCAGATTTCACATTTCTATCGCTTTTGGTTGCTTTCCTGTGACCTGTCAAAAATGCACCATGACTTTACGGACACACTATAGTGAAGATAGAGTCTAAACTGTCCCCCTAATCCATGTTCTTATACAGAAATTAATGCTGCGTCTTGATGTACATGTCTAGGAAATCCCTGCCAGCAGGCTCTGGCAGAAAGAACTGCACAAACAGCCTGGGAGAGGGGAAAAAAGGGGGGAAAAACCCACTTTCCTCAAGAGATGAGGCCCAAAGAATACAAAGAGAGTAAAAGGGTGACACCCTCCTACCTCGCCCCACCTGCAGAAATACAAACACAACAAATAGCAAAGCAAAGTAGTAAGGGAGAAAATGATATTGTCTTTGTGATGTTACAGAAGTCCTCCTTCTTTTCCACATCACGAGATACACGTTCGGCCTCTGCTGTCTGAGGCTCTGGTTTTCCCCGTTTCCTTTCTCCACTTTCACATTCTGGCTTCCTCTAGCCAGCTGGTCCGCACTCAGGGTCCTTGGGCTGAAGATACTCATGTCTTTATCTCCCAGGATAGACCTTATACGGACCTCCAGATCCGTGTGATCAACTGGTTACTGAAGAGGTCCATTTGGACAAGTCCCTGGTTCCTCAAACACAACTTTGCTCAACCTGAGCTCTTCTACTTCCTCTTCCAAGTGGTCTTCCTCCTCCTCCCGCTCCTCTGCCTCCTCCTCATTAGGGTGTCACTGTCAGCGAAGTGCACCTATGATGCACACTGTTGCCCAAGCCAGACTCCCTCCTCTGCCTCACCCCCTCATCCCATCCACTTATCTCCAAATGCCTCTCAGTCCACTTCTCCTGGTCACCATTTCTGCCAACTGCAGCAGCTTCCTAACCTGTCTACCTGCCTCTGCTGCAGGAAGTGGATAGGAATGGCTCCAACACACTCTGCAGCCAAAGACATCTCCGTCAAATCTGAGTTGTTTCACATCTGACTTAAGACACCTCCATGGCTGGCTTCCACCGCATTTGGGATAGAGTCAAAACAACTAAGCCTTCCACAGCCCTGCCCCCACCTAATGCCCCTCCTGCTTTGCCCATACTGAACATTTTTTTTTTTATGTTCTCTGAGTACATCACCTTATCTCTTAGTTTTGACACATGTTGACCCTTCTTCCCGGAACATGCATTTTCTTCCCTTTCATCTGTCTGGTCCCTCTCGACTTTGATATGTTGGGCAGGTGGTATTCCGCTGTTAGGACTAGGCCGGCAGTCCTTTGGGTCCTACAGTCTAGTCTTCACAGTCACTGTGGCTGGCTTTTACTTGTTTAGCTTTCAGAGGGAAACATTATTTCTACATTCTTGAATGTGTATAACTATATATGTATATTATCTCCTTATAAAAACTAACTTAGGGCCTGACCTGTGGTGGCACAGTGGATAAAGCGTTGACCTGGAACACTGAGGTCACCGGTTCGAAACCCTAGGCTTGCCTGGTCAAGGCACATATGGGAGTTGATGCTTCCTGCTCCTCCCCCTTCTCTCTCTCACTCACTATTCCTCTTTCCCTCTCTCTCTCTCTCTCCTCTCTGAAAAATTAAAAAAGTCCTTTTAAAAAAAGTTATATTTAAAAAGAAACAACTTAGCTATAGGATAATTTAGTAACTGATTGTAAGAGACTGAGGTTAGCCCTTTGTCTCTAGTCATGTATTTCTTTAAACATCTAGTGTTGCTTTCTCATCACTGATCTTTATCGGTGCCCAATAATACTTGTGGTCTTATATTTATTGAAAGAATTGCATAGTAGTTAATAATTTGGACTCTTTAGTCAGAATGCATAGGTACAAATCCAGGTTTTATTGCTATGTATATGACTTTGAGCAAGTCACTTAACCTCTTTGTGCATTTTTCTTATGTGAAATATTAGGAAAACAAACATTCTTTCTGATGGAATGTTTGTGAGTTATATATGATACAAAGAGTATAGGATGTTTAGAGCAGTGCTTGACACATAGTAAGTGCTCAGTGAATTTTAACCAAAGTTGTGATCCTAGATGCTGTTCTTTCTTGCCCATGCCATTTTTCCCAGAGAACAAGACAGTGACTATCACTGCATTTTCAAGTCTGTGGTCATTCGGTCTCTTCCTATTGTGTTTTTTCAAATATACCTTACTCTCTCAGCTTTCTGCCTATTTACAAGATAAGAGCTAAATATATTCAAAAATAATTACAGCTTAAAAGACAACAAAGGAATTAAAGATAACTTGTCAGTGCTTAATTGAGAAAACACAACTTTGGGAAGCAATTGTTCCTATGATATTAGGCATTATGAATGTAATGTCTGGCTAGGGTGAGAACAACAGAAAGTCAATTTTTAAATAAAATTGGTGATGTAATATGTTTTGACTTATTTTATTGAAGTATAATATTAATAATCACAGTAAAATATGATAATAAGGTTTAAGTACTCTAGTAAAACCTTTACTTCCCAGCATCTTCTAATAGCTTGACACTTTAAGGCAGGATGGTTTTGAATGACCAGCTAAATGCAAAATGTGTTTCCTTTGTTCCTTTCATCCTCTGCTAATTGAGTTAGAATAATCACATCATATAAAGCTTCTCTGAGGAGCTAACGCACAGGAGGGGGTGGATGACGGTGGGTCACAGGAAAAGGTGCGGAAAGCGTGGCTATTTAAAGCACTCCCTCTTATTTGTGACTGAATGTATCAAGACACCAGGATTCTCTGAAAATCAAAAAATCCTGGCTTCAGAATGATTATTAGTTCATCAGTTATACTATTTTTTTCATGTTTATGGATGGCTTGATGCCATATTTTTCTAGAAGAAACTCTTGCTATTAATAGAAGGAAAGAAAAAGTAGGGGAGAGAGAGAGATTATAGTTAAGTTCATGCTGTATACCTATCTTAAAATTTGGGCCTCTGCCTTGTCAATACCTAGTAAAATATACTGATTACCTTCAAAACGTATGAATTACAATATTTTAGGGACTTTTCTAAGGAAATGGCTAGTAATAAGAACCTGTAGTAAGGTTTGAGGGTACAGTGGATGGAGCTTAAAGTAGAAAATTTCAATCAGGAAATATTGGTAATAACATTTGTATCCTGGGGCTGATTGACTACTTGTATACTCACTGAATACCCAGTCTCCACCTTCATATGTATGCATTTACCTCTGTAGTAGGGATAGCTGAGACCCAGTGGGATCCCGAGGCAGCCAGTTTCATTCACTCTGTACTGCCTATCCTATCTCTTCAGCCCCACTTTCTGTTTGTCTGCCCAGGGAGTTAAAACTAACTCAGAGTCTGATGTCCTACCTTATCCCCTACTCCCTGACTTCTGTCTTTTTCTCAACCAGTCCACCTTCATATACCCATGATGTTGACTCTATTGAGTGGGTGTTTATAGTCAGTGAGGTGTATTGAAGAGGGAGGTGGTTGGAAAGCCATGAAAGAGATGAACTTTCAAGTGGGAAAAGTTTGACAAGCATAGTCATGAATGAAGAACTGTAAGTATCTGTTCTTCGTCCAATCATTTAATACTCAATATTTGTCTTTCAGGGAAGGAACTGCTTTAGACTCTCCTTTTTTCTTTTCTTATTTCCTTGTACTATTACAGTTTCTGACAGTACTTTGATCTGTGGATAGAAGGAAAATGTAGATAAGAACATGTGTCATGTAAACCCCTAAGAACAAGACCACAAAGTAGAAAACAATGGAAAACTAGGGCCCTGAACCAGAAGTGACAGGTATTGGCACCAATAGCTTAAGAAGGGTCAGTGCACTAAACAATCTTGGGTTTTGCCTACTCTCCATATATCTGTAGATGAAGAATAATCTAGACATCTCTGCATGGTTTGACTCCAGCTTACTGTCAATCTCACCAGAGTTTAATATTAGGGTTAAATCTCAATCTAAGGTAGAGTACTGAGGAGTAGAGGAATGACGATAGAGATTCAAGGGGAAGGGAGTATAGATGAATGAAGTTTTGTCTAGGTGTCAGGTCCCCTACCAGGTCTTGTTCTAGCAGGACACTGAAAATTTTTACAACCTTAAGGCATATTCCTGGTCACAGCCTCAGAAAAACAGTCCAGGGATGTCCTAAACAGCTTTCTCTACATCCAAGAGCCCTTGATTCCCCTTTCCATCTGAGGCTCCCCTACTCTGCCATCTTGCTTTAAGAAAGTCTTACTGATAAGCTGCTGGACTTGCTTTTGCTTTTTTTTACTACAGCTTTGAATTTGAATATTTAGATCTATTTTGTTTTCTATTTGCTATAGGCCAGCCTTAATGCCTCACTCCAAAGCTTAGGCAATAGGAAACCAAGACAATTTAAATTTAGCAAGTAAACCTAAGTATAAAAAGAAGTAATTATTTACACATTAAGTCTGCTAAAATCTAGCTATTTCTTATGTAGTTGAAAACATTCTGTGTAAGTAATCCCAGTTTTTCTTTAGCTGGAAACTTTCTGGGCTTCTGGTTGAGAAGAGTAGAGACCAACATTACCCTCCAACCATTCAAAACTTTGTTAGTATATGTATGTGAGTGTACGTTTGAATGGGAGACTATAGGAAGGGAAATTACAGAGGGATAATGGTGTGGTGATAAGCATTTGAAGAACACTACACAGAATCAGGAACTATAAGTATTGAAATCAGTGTTCTCGGTTGATCCCTTCACTGCTTTCTGGTCTGGGCATGGCACTAGGATACTTTACTTCAAAGTACTGCTGTCAGTGAGGATTTTTAAAAAAATTATTTTATTTTATTAAGTGAAAGGTGGGGAGGCAGAGAGACAGACTTCTGCATGCGCCTTGACTGGGATCCACCTGGCAAGCCCCCTACAGGGGGATGCTCTGCCCATCTGGGATGCTACTCCCTTTCTTGGCCATGGAGCCATCCTCAGCACCTGTTGCTAGAACTATTCAAGCCAAGGCTGCAGGAAGGGAGGAGATAGAGAGAGAGAATGAGAGAGAAGGAGGGAGAGGGGTGGAGAAGCAGATGGTACCTTCTCTTGTGTGGCCTAAACAGGAATCAAATCCAACCAGGGCTTCCACACTCCTGGTAGATGCTCTACCGCTGAGTCAACCAGCTAGGGTCTCAGTGAGTTGTTAAGAAGGTACAGATACTATAAAGAGTCTTAACCCCAACCATGCTCTTAACAGCTCATTCATCCACAGGCACCAAAGAAAGCTCCTGTTCCATAACAAACCTATAGCAGATCCTACTGGGGCCATAGTTACAAGTTGAGTTACGTTACAGTTTGGGGGAGTGAAAGGTGAGGTTAGAGTTTCCAGAAATAAGATAATAACTTTCATTGAACCTCAGCTAAGTGCCAGTTCATCACATCAATATACCTTATTGTTTCTTAATCTCCAAGAAAATTACTGATTTTCACTTATTTAGCAAATGGAACCTTAGTGGAATTCTCAGGAATTTCAGTAATAAAACCAAACCTCTTTACCTTTGTTTTCTAGCTTGTTTTTATTTAATCACAGGAAACCACTGTTTTTTTTATATAATAATCCTGTAACTGGCCACTTACTGAACTGGTTTATTGCTTCTAATGGTTTTCTAAGTTTTTTTCTTAGATTTTTACAAGAAATTATATCATCTACTAATAAAGATAAAAAGTTCCTTTCTAATTTCCAATATTTATGCCTTCTTTTTCTTTCTCATACTTATTGACACTGGGCTGATATTTCCAGAAACACATTAAAATATAATGATGATAGCACTGCTGCCTTGTTCCTTATTTTGCTGAAAATTCTTCTTAGTATTTCTTCAGTAGTGATTCTGGCTTTGACTTAACATGTATTTATCAATTGTATAAAGCTTTTTTTAAGTCAAGAGTAGGTGATAAATATTAACACATTCTTTTTCTGCATCTATAAGAATGATCATACAGTTTTCTTCCTTTAACTATTGTTTTGATTAATTATAACAATATATTTCTTAATAAAGCCACATGTTTATATTACTGAAATGAAATTTAACAAGAAATATTATTTTAATACAATGTTAGATACTATTGTTTAATATTTTCTTTGAAACTTTTGTGTTGTTATTTATAAAGAGGCCAAGTGTCCAACTTTGAAAGATGTATTGAGAAAATACTTTTATAATTTATTTATAATTAGTATATTAACTGCATAATTAACTTATATTTATAATTATTCTTAGCTTTATAAAAAGGAATCTGGAAGCTTTTTATTTTTTTTTTGCTTTTGAATAGATTAAATAACATGGAAATTGTTTGCTTCTTAAAGAATCATTTAAAATTTTAATCTGGAAAGTACCTTGACAAAAAGGTATTCTAACAACAATGTGCAGAGGAGAGAAAATTGTAGGGAGGAAAACAGTTTGGAAGTTATTGTAATGATACAAGCATGTGATGAATAAGGCTTGATATAAAAGAAAATAGGGAGAATGTTAAGATTGAAGAAGTGATTATGGAAGTGAAAGACCCTTCATTAAAGGGAGGACAATAATTTGTTAACTGAAAAGGTTGCCAAATAAAATATAAATGCCAGATATTGATTGAGTGATAAAACAAGAAGATTATATGATCCAATGCACATTTTGATCTGTAAATGCCCTTTTTGGGGGGCAACTCCAGTGATTGTGTAATGGAAAAAAAATTACCATTTTGAATAATGAGAAAAAAACAGTGATGGGAAGAAATGACTTGTTTCATGAGGTTAAAAGTTTATGTTTGTTTTCTTTTAGAGCAAGGACAATGGTGAAACATTTTTAAACACCACTGATTTTATTTAATAATAAATAAAATTCACCTTCCCTTTTTCTTTTTCTGTTTTCATGAAGTAATGAAAGGATGGTAAGAAAGTAGACATGTAAACATACTATAAAAATGTTTAAATAATTTTTTTGAGTGATATGAGTTACAAAAAAAATTTTTTTTTATAGAAAGGGATATTTAGTATTAAAATGATTAAGTCATTTGTCCTCTTAACTTTGTAACTCTTGAAAGAATGATGAAAATGTTAATGAGTGTTACACTCTATTCTTGACTAGAGCCATAAGATTTTTTATTTTTTTTTTTATTTTTTTTTTATTTTTTAAAATTTTTTTTTTAATCTTTTTTTTTTTTTTTATTCATTTTTAGAGAGGAGAGAGAGAGAGAGATAGAGAGAAAGAAGGGGGGAGGAGCTGGAAGCATCAACTCCCATATGTGCCTTGACCAGGTAAGCCCAGGGTTTCAAACCGGCGACCTCAGCATTTCCAGGTCGACGCTTTATCCACTGCGCCACCACAGGTCAGGCAAGATATTTTTTTCAAAGATTAAAGATGTGTTTTGAAGTTATTTATACAATATTGACTAACTTTTAAAATTAATTTATTTTACGTTGAAAGAAAAATATGCAAAATACACTGCAAGTATAACTGTGAATTTGTGAAATAAAAATGCATGTCTGTAAAATAAATAGTTTAATATTTATTAGTAGCAGCAGCTTATTGAAGAGTTGGAGATATTTACTAAAAACTTCTTTTTGATCTTTTGTTAGTTTGTAAATTCTTTGTTTTTTCTATCTCAGATAGAAATGTAATTTTACAGAAACTGCAATGAGTTCCTAGCATTCAGTCTAAGTGTGTTAAATATTTATTTCTATTAGGATTTTATAATTATCTGAGACACTGAAACCAAGGAACTTAAATGATTTCCATGCATTTTATTATCATCTCAAGTGTCATGCAAAGAAGATTAAAGTGAATGCCTCTCTTCATTAAATTTAGAAATCAATTAAATTTCAAAATTATTTGTAAAATAAAAGCCCACATGAAAAATAGATGTTTAGATACCTTAACTTGCTGAGTAAAGAGAGAGGGCAACAGAAACCAGAGATGATACTACTCTTCATTAAAACACATGTATCTTGTTCTATGTAAGAGTGACTAACTGCCCTCCTAGATTATCTCTAGTGTCTGATGATCAGTTCTGAATTTTCTGTCCACTAACTGTCAGCACAGCATTCTGAATGGAATTCCCTTATGTTCTTCCTAGGGGCTTTCTGCCTCTTGTCTTTACCAGAATGGTAAGTAATAAGGGTTTTATGAAGTAAAATAAGACTTTGGAATCTTCCAAGATGAAGCAGCTACCTGTTGTGTGCACTGAATTCTTTAACCTCAAACTGAAACTAGATGCTCTCAAGCTGTGCTGTCCAAGAAAAAGCATAGTACAGAACCATGATCTGTTTCTTCTCCTGAAGCTATTTCTTTGCTAAGGGACTCCTTCTATAGTCTAAAAACCCAGAGAGTTCTGCCAGGAAAAGTTCTGAACAGTGTTAGGAAGAAATACACAGTATGTTAACATTGGATTGGGGGAATAAAGGGTAATAGAGAAAACTATTATTTATTCCCAAGTGTTCTTCTTTGAATTCTGGAAAGAGAAAACGATTTCTTATATTGTTAGAGAATGATTATTTGATTGTGAAATGGATAATATAATTGCAGTGGAGCTAATAAGCCTAACTAACAAAGAGTGTTTCATTCTGATGGCCTTATTAAAATATAATTTAGTCATAGCTTTGCTCTTAAATTCTAAGAAACATAAATAATAATCGTGTTTTACCAGAATTGTATTGACAGTGAAAATGTGACATGTGACACAAACGTTAAGAGACTGACATTCCTCACCAAACGATAACTTAAAGTGTGAACTAAGACTGACCTTCAAAAACCTTCTTTGAAAGAAGTCATACACTCCTGTTGACATTGATTAAAATACATTGGAAATTGCTTTCAGAACTTGTTTCAAAATAAAACAAATTAAAACAAAAATCGGCCCTGGCCGGTTGGCTCAGTGGTAGAGTGTCAGCCTGGCGTGTAGAAGTCCTGGGTTTGATTCCCGGCCAGGGCACACAGGAGAAGTGCCCATCTGCTTCTCCACTCCTCCCCCTCTCCTTCCTCTCTGTCTCTCTCTTCCCCTCCCGCAGCCGAGGCTCCATTGGAGCAAAGATGGCTCGGGCGCTGGGGTTGGCTCCTTGGCCTCTGCCCCAGGCGCTAGAGTGGCTCTGGTCGCGGCAGAGCAACGCCCCAGAGGGGCAGAGCATCGCCCCCTGGTGGGCAGAGCGTCGCCCCCTGGTGGGCGTGCCGGGTGGATCTCGGTCAGGCGCATGCGGGAGTCTGTCTGTCTCTCCCGGTCTCTAGCTTCAGAAAAATACCAAAAAAAAAAAAAATCAAAATCAGTGTTTTTTACCTGTATAGATATGTCTTATAATATACCTCTGAATTATTTTATACTTTACATAAACAACTTTCTAACTTTCTGAGATAAATATTTTATTTATTTAAAGAGAATGTTATAATAATCTTCATATTAAAGACATAAAAATAAAAGTACTCTGAAGAAAGCTGTTGTGTGGAATACCCAGACTCTTGCCAACTTACTGTCCCCTTAATCTCTTCCTAGGTCTATAAGAAACTTGTTTAGAACTCAAAACTCTATAGAACACAATTTGAAAGCCATTGTTTTATATGGCTGTTAGGATTATATTACAAATATTAGTAGACAGAGATAGCTCTACAATAAGTGGTGTTCACAAATTTGGGTGTGCAGTCTTTTCACAGGCTCAAGTGTGGAAACATTATTATTTTTAAAAGAATTTAATGAGCAAGAAATAACACTTCTTAATATATAATTCAACCTCATTTCTATTATGAGCCTATCACTCTCCCTAGGGTGGCAGAAATTTGATTCCTGTAAAGTTTGGGTTCTTCCTTTTTAGCAAGTTTACCTTTAAATTCTCGTGCAAAAAGGAGAAGAGAGGAAAAATATTGGTAGGAGATAGATCTGGTCTTTCAGTTATAGGTCGCATAATTCTGGGTCATTGGTCCTTGGAGATTGCTGCTGGAAGTCCCTTATTCTTGTCTGATGGCCTCTTCCGCTCTAAAAACCTCTGTCAGATGCTTCCTCCCCATGCCAACACACAGGGACTCTATAAACTTGTTCAGGGCCTCAACCATCTCGAAGCAACCTGCTCTTATCAGTTCCTTTCCTTCTCTCCACTCTCCACTGGTCTGGGGAGGGTTTTTCTCTAATCTTGGAAAAATCCTTCTTGCTATTTTTCATGTTGTTTGCTTCTGAGGCTCCCAGAAGAATGAGATCATATTTTTATAGAAACACAAAAACCAGGAAACCCTGCTACAAATCTTCACTGAAGCACGGATATCTACATGAATTGCAGGAAGGCAAAAGATTGAAATACCCAGAAAAGATACAAGAATATAGGTTAGTAGCTCAAAAATATTATTTCACACACAGCTAAGGTAAAAGAATGGATATAAAATTATGCATGCATTGTTGACATAAACGAGGGAGCATCAAATTTAGTAGCACAGCACTTAGATCAAGTTATGCAAATCAACACGATGCCATCTTAAGATGTTAGGGTTTTTCATTAATGAAATCCCCAAGTGTTCCACAGCACAAAGAAATGATTAAGACTAAGTAAAATTGTTGTAAGGTGGGACGGAGAGACCAGCTGATCTTTAGGCTCCTGATGAATAAAGAAAGGCCCTGAAACCCTTGTCTTCAGGATTTTCTCCAGTTCAGTGAATGCAGTAGTAGCAAAGGCTGGAAACCCCTTGGAGCATCAGCGGAGAAAACTATTCCAGGGCTCCAAAGTGGCAGAGGGATGTAAATTCAAATGATGATGAGCTCAAGTAGTATTAAGAGGGCCATTACCCATAACTCCAGAATATACAGGGAGAAGGTCTCGAGATTGAAGTGGGAGACTGGGTTGGAATATTCTTCCTTAAAGAGTAGCTGTGGCTTCTATGGCCTTTGGATAATGTAAATTAAAAAAGAGACTGCTGGTAAGCAAAATTCTTTTTACTGTCAATACAGCATCCTTTCATGCTGCAGAAGTTTAATTCCAACCCAAGTTGCATCAGAGAGGAATTACAAATATTCTTGTTTTCATCAGCTCCATTGCCAGGAGTTCTGTCTTTACTATAGCCATGCAAATGATCAAATGGAGTGAGGATAGGAAGAGTTAATGGAATATTATAAGGAGACACTAAATAAATTAGTAGTTGCTAAAACATTTGCCCTTTTCCTTGGATGTGTGAAGATGATGGTCCCTGATCCTTTCCTTCCCAAAGAATGACTGTCTTACACTTTTATATTTCATATAAACCATCAAAATATAGAGACTTTTTGGTTCCTCTGTCAAATAAGCTACCAGCTATTTTTATGTAATCACTATAATAGCTAATACTTTCATAAGACTTATTGTGTGCTGAGCTTTTCTATATATTAGCTCATGTAATCCTCACAAAACCCTCCTGAGGTACACACTGCTATAATCATCACGATTTCAGTGATGAACAAGTTTATGCACACTGAGGTTTGATACTTTATCAAATTAAATACAGATAGTAAATGGCAATCCTGGATTTTGAAAAGCAGGCAGGCAGAAAAGCAGGCAAGCAGGCAGGCAGGAAGTTTGGCTCCAGAATGTACAAACTGAACCACTTCACCTTTGTTATTTATGTACTTGACTAACAGAAGAGCTATAACTGATTCCAAGGCCTGAGGCTTGTTTATTTAACAGAAATATTCCAGATCCTTTAACTGAGAAGGAAAGCAACAAAGAAAAGAATGCCTTACACAGGTGATTGACCATTCAGAGCTATCCTGCTTTAAATGCCAACTAATGGGGGAGGGAGTAAAGTCAGAAAGTTTTCTTCTTCATAGTTCTCTGCCAAAACCATTTTATTAGCAGTCTTCCACACAATAATATTCCACCTCAAAATATAACTCAACAAGAACTAAGAATATATTCTTTAATCAAGATGCTAGAGATCTCACCAGAAAGAGTTTTATGTGGTTGGGTTACTGTGAAGATGGCATTGGTTCAGCTGGTGAATGCTATAGGTAGATACCTGTAGAGCTGTTGTTGGCAGGGACTAGGATAGGTAGTACATTGAGGCAGTGCATGTGCAAGTGCTTACTAACCAGTGCCTTATGCAAACACAAGTAACCCTAGATTTTTGTAAGCCTCGCTTACTTTGAAACTTGTGGGAGTTTTATTAACATTAAAATGTTAACTATTTAATTTAAGTGCATGATTCTTCTTTTGATACTTTGAAAATTGTAACTTTTATGGAAAAGGACGTAGAAGAAGAGCAAGAAAATCGGATTGTGGGCAAGCATAGCATGAAGTTGGAACATTAGAAGTCTGTCAAAAAAAGAAGAGAAAGAGCAGAAAAACAGGAGGGGAAAAATTCACTTTTTATATTATATGCTTTTATTCTATTGAATTTTTCACAATAATTACTTTTGTAATTTGAAATAACAAAGGATAAAATTGACAATCAGTGTTCATTTATTTATTTATTTATTTATTTTCATTTTTCCAAAGCTGGAAATGGGGAGGCAGTCAGACTCTTGCATGCACCTGACCGGGATCCACCCGGCATGCCCACCAGGGGGCGATGCTCTGCCCCTCTGGGGCCTCACTCTGCTGCATCCAGAGCCATTCTAGCACCTGAGGTAGAGGCCACAGAGCCATCCTCAGCGCCCGGGCCATCTTTGCTCCAATGGAGCCTCGGCTGCAGGAGGGGAAGAGAGAGACAGAGAGGAAGGAGAGGGGGAAGGGTGGAGAAGCAGATGGGTGCTTCTCCTGTGTGCCCTGGCCGGGAATCAAACCCAGGACTCCTGCACGCCAGGCCGACGCTCTACCGCTGAGCCAACCGGCCAGGGCTAGTGTTTATTTTTAAAGGGAAACTTTTAAAATTGTTTTTAATTACAGTTTCCATTCAATATTATTTTGTATTAGCTTCAGGTGTACAGCATAATTAGACAATCATATACCTTACAAAGCAAATATATACCCTGATATTTTCAGTACTCTCCTGACACCATACATAGTTATTAAAGTATTATTGACTATATTTCCTATCTTGTACTTTACATCACCATGACTACTTTGCAGCTACCAATCTTTACTTCTCAGTTCCTTCACCTTTTTAAACCCAGTTCTTCAAACCCTTCTCCCTGGCAACCACCAGTTTGTTCTCTGTGTCTTTTCAACAAGAGCTGTTAGAACAATTGAATATCCAAAGCAGAACAAAATAAAACCTTGACTTTCCCTTCACATATTATGAAAAAAAAATCAATTCAGAATGAATCATAGACCTAAATGTAAAATAAAACTCTGAATTTCTTAGAACAAAAAACAAGAAAAAATCTTTGTGACTTAAAGTTAGACAAAATGTTCTTAAACATGACATCAAAAGTGCAATCCTAGCCTTACCTGTGGTCACACAATGAATAAAGCCTTGACCTAGAATGCTGAGGTTGCCAGTTCGAAACCCTAAGTTTGCCCAGTTAAGGCACATAGAAGAAGTAATCAAAGAACAACTAAAGTGAATCAACCATGAGTTGATATTTCTTACTCTTCCCTTCTTCTGTCTGTAAAATCAATAAATGAAATATTTTAAAAAGTGAAATCCTTTGAAATTGTATCTTATCAAAATTAAAAGCTATTGTACTGTAAGAGACATTATTAAAAATTAAAACAATACACAGGCTAGTAGAAAATATTAAAAATCATATATCTAATTCAGGGCTTGTATCCAGAATACATAAATTCTATTATAAGACAACAAACAGCTCAGTGTTAAAATGGGCAAAATATTTGAACAAGATACTTTATCAAATAAGATATACAAAAAGCAAATAAATGAAAAGATTTTCAACATCATTATCATTAGGAAAATGCATGTAAAATCATAATCCTGTCATACTTGCAATCTAGAATAACTATAATCAAAGGGATGCCAATATAAAATGTTGGAGAGAATATTAAGCAACTTGAATTCTTATATATTGTTCATGCGAAAGTAAAATGGTATGGCTGCACTAGAAAATAATTTGGCAGGTTTTCAAAATCAAACGTAGTATTACCACATGTCCTAAAAGTTCTGCTCTTCAGTATACACCCAAGAGAAATGAAAACATATGTCTCCACAAAAACCTGCCCACAAATATTTATAGCAGCTTTATTCACAACAGTCAGAAGTAAAAACAACACAAGTATTCATCAATTGACTAATGGGTAAGTAAATACGGCATATTTATGTAAAGGAATATTATTTGGCAATCAAAAAGAATAAAATATCGATACATGCTAAACATGGGTGAAATTTGAAAGGGTTTGGGTAAGTGAAAGAAATAAGACACAGAAGGCTGCATATTAAATGACTCATTTATATAAAATATACACAATTAGACAATCCAAACAAAAGTAGATTTGTGTTTCGCTTAGGCTAAGGGGTAGAAGTGAGGAATAACTGCTAATGGGTTCCTTTGGGAGTTATGGAAGTATGATATGTCTTCATTGTAGTGTTTTTTGTTGTTGTTTTTACAGAGACAGAGAGAGAGTCAGAGAGAGGGATAGACAGGGACAGACAGAAAGGAACGGAGAGAGATTAGAAGCATCAATCATAAGTTTTTCGTTGCGACACCTTAGTTGTTCATTGATTGCTTTCTCACATATGCCTTGACCTTGGAGCTACAGCAGACTGAGTAAGCTTTTGCTTGAGCCAGCGACCTTGGGTCCAAACTGTTGAACTTTGCTCAAGCCAGATGAGCCCACACTCAAGCTGAGAACCTCGAGGTCTTGAACCTGGATCCTCCACATCCCAGTCCGACGCTCTATCCATTGTGTCACTGCCTGGTCAGGCTGTAGTGGTTTTTATATGGCTAGAGATATTTTCAAAGTTTATCAAACTGTAAATTTAAAGATAGTTAATTTCATTGTATATAAATTTTACCTCAGCAAAGCTTATTACTTTTTTTTCTTGAATTTATTGTGGTGATGCTGGTTAAAATTATATAGATTTCAGGTGCACAATTCAAGGACACATCATCTGTACATTGCAGCGTTATTTACAATAGCCAATTTTTGAAGCAGCCAAAGTGTCCATCAGAAGATGAGTGGATAAAAAAGTTGTGGGTATTTGGAGATGTTTTCTCTAAACCTATGTACCCTGATTGATCAATGTCACCTCATTAAAATAAAAAAAAAGCTGTGGGACTTTGTCACATGGAATACTACTTAGCTATAAAAAGTAAGAAAAGCTTACCTACTGCAAACAGCATAGCTGGACCTGGAGAGCATTATGATAAGTGAAATAAGCAAGTCAAAGAAAGGCAAGTACCATAAGAATTCAATCATATGTGAAATCGAATGACCAAAAAGCTTATTACTTTTTTAAAAAAGATTTCAAAATTAACCCACATTGATTAATAGAAAAGGATCCATACTTTTGCATGACAACCCTTGACTACACACATCACAAACCACATTTAGAGAATAAATTAAATTGGGCTATAAATGTTTTTTCTCATTCACTATACTAACTGGAACTTTCTCCAAAAGATTGACATTGTTTTCATCATTTGGCAGTCTTTCAAAGGAAAAAAGAAACTTCTCATTGAAGAAGCAGTAATTCGAGGATTTGAACTGTTTATACTCTTTCAATGGGAAATATATGAATATCATTGACTCATTTTTGATTGAATAAAACTTACCTTCAAAATTATAGTGTTATCATTTTAACCTGTATAAAATGGTGGTTGTATACGGTTCAGTCTTTTAGATCTGAAATGTCAATGTCATTGGAAATAAACCATTTGAATTAGAACTCAAACTGAGGTAAATATGGTCTTGGAATTTAAGTAACTATCAGTGGCACTAGTAGTACACCAGATTTGCTTGGAGTGTGAGTAAATAAAAACCCATTCACCTGAGAACAAATCCCTTATAACTGAACACCAATAAGATAAAGCTTTCTATTTTTAATATGTTTGATAATCAGTAGCTTGTATGCACCTTGCCTGTGTTTGATTTTCTAAATAAACTCATTATTAAAAACTTCTTAGTATACCAAATGTCTTCTTATCCTGTAAATTAGAATAATTATTTATTATAAGCAATAAAATATTTGAATTGCAAGTTTTTAATATTAGGCCCATAGAGTTAACTTAAAAAGTTTTATTATAAATTTAATTAATATCATAGAGTTGTGATAGTAATCATGTGCTTCTAGATTAATTATGTATGCAGTTCATCATACAAGATTTGATATGGTATGCTTTGAGTTATAACAACTCCAGAATTTACAAAAAGTAAACTGGAATATTCGGTGAATATATTGTACATAACTCAGAGAGACTTCTAAGTCTTTTAGACCTTAGTGTCTGAAAACACTTGAAATTGCTGTATCTAAGAATGTGCAAGTTTTCTGATTCATACTCTAACTCAGTGACTTGCAAAAGTTTTATTATGGACCTCTATAGGCAGAAAAATTTGCATGCATATCAATGCATATATATTTATCTATCTACAAATAATAAACATTGTACATTGCAATAATATGTTATATACATTATAAAACAGAAAAAAATCATTTGAAAAAGCAAGAAAAATAAAAAAGCATCTTATTAAACATTTATTAAGGCATATACTCCCTTCTTGGAAGAGGGTGGTTCTAAATAAGAGGAGTATATAGAATTACCCTTGCTTGGGAGCAAGAGACAAACATAATCTATGTGGAAAGGGCAACATGTAAATTAATTCCAAATCTAGAAAATAGGGAAAATAAAAATTAAAAATTTGAAGCAAACAATCACTAAAGAAACAATACACTTTAATCAGCAATAAGAGAGTTCTTATATTAATGAGAATATTGTTACTAGCTTGTGAAACCAGAATATTCTGGTTAGAACAACTTAAAATAAATGAGAATATAATCTCAGAAAAAGAATAAATTAACTGGGACTTGACCAGAAAATAATTTATTAAGAGGAATAATTTAACTTTTAACTAGGGTAAAATAGTGTCAGACTTGCTTATAAATGTTGAAACTAAGAGTAAAAAATGAAATATAAAGGTTAATTGTACCTATTGGTATTCCCAACACAAAGAAAATCAGATTTATAAACAATATTACCTCTTTTTTTTTTTTTTTTTATTTTTTATTATTATTATTTTTTTCATTTTTCTGAAGCTGGAAACAGGGAGAGACAGTCAGACAGACTCCCGCATGCGCCCGACCGGGATCCACCCGGTACGCCCACCAGGGGCGACGCTCTGCCCACCAGGGGGCGATGCTCTGCCCATCCTGGGCGTCGCCATATTGCGACCAGAGCCACTCTAGCGCCTGGGGCAGAGGCCAAGGAGCCATCCCCAGCGCCCGGGTCATCTTTGCTCCAATGGAGCCTCGGCTGCGGGAGGGGAAGAGAGAGACAGAGAGGAAAGTGCGGCGGAGGGGTGGAGAAGCAAATGGGCGCTTCTCCTGTGTGCCCTGGCCGGGAATCGAACCCGGGTCCTCCGCACGCTAGGCCGAAGCTCTACCACTGAGCCAACCGGCCAGGGCTAATACTACCTCTTTAGCAAGGTACTTAAATCAGGAGAGATGCTTGCTTGAGAATGCGTTATAAAGAAAAAAGGAAAAGATTCAAATATAAAAATTTAAAAGACCCAAAAAAAACAAAAAACGTTACCCAAAGATTCATGGCCAAAGACTCTAAAGGTAAAAATTTTAGAAAACAAACAAACAACAACAACAAAAAAACAAACAAACTGCTATAGGATCTTGAAGAAAAGTGACATCAGTTGATTAAAATGGCATCCGGACTGGCAATGTTGATATAATACAAGCATGAGTTATTATTTCATAACATATTTTTTTTGTATCAGTAATGACCAGTAATAAGAAGGCACATTCAATAGTTTCAAAAATGCCTGAACTGAAAACAATAAGCTAAATTTTGCTTCTGGCATTAAATTATGTCGCCCAGTTTGATGTGATTGATAATGCGCCTATAGCCATCTTTTTTCCAAAAAAACTTAAAAGAGTATGATTTTGGTATATGGAGTTTTAGTAAAGTAAAATACATACACAAATGAAGAGCTTGGAAATAAGGTTTTCCTCTGAAAGCTAAACAAGTAAAAGCCAGCCACAGTGACTGTGAAGACTAGACTGTAGGACCCAAAGGACTGCCGGCCTAGTCCTAACAGCGGAATACCACCTGCCCAACATATCAAAGTCGAGAGGGACCAGACAGATGAAAGGGAAGAAAATGCATGTTCCGGGAAGAAGGGTCAACATGTGTCCAAACTAAGAGATAAGGTGATGTACTCAGCGAACATAAAAAAAAAATGTTCAGTATGGGCAAAGCAGGAGGGGCATTAGGTGGGGGCAGGGCTGTGGAAGGCTTAGTTGTTTTGACTCTATCCCAAATGCGGTGGAAGCCAGCCATGGAGGTGTCTTAAGTCAGATGTGAAACAACTCAGATTTGACGGAGATGTCTTTGGCTGCAGAGTGTGTTGGAGCCATTCCTATCCACTTCCTGCAGCAGAGGCAGGTAGACAGGTTAGGAAGCTGCTGCAGTTGGCAGAAATGGTGACCAGGAGAAGTGGACTGAGAGGCATTTGGAGATAAGTGGATGGGATGAGGGGGTGAGGCAGAGGAGGGAGTCTGGCTTGGGCAACAGTGTGCATCATAGGTGCACTTCGCTGACAGTGACACCCTAATGAGGAGGAGGCAGAGGAGCGGGAGGAGGAGGAAGACCACTTGGAAGAGGAAGTAGAAGAGCTCAGGTTGAGCAAAGTTGTGTTTGAGGAACCAGGGACTTGTCCAAATGGACCTGTTCAGTAACCAGTTGATCACACGGATCTGGAGGTCCGTATAAGGTCTATCCTGGGAGATAAAGACGTGAGTATCTTCAGCCCAAGGACCCTGAGTGCGGACCAGCTGGCTAGAGGAAGCCAGAATGTGAAAGTGGAGAAAGGAAACGGGGAAAACCAGAGCCTCAGACAGCAGAGGCCGAACGTGTATCTCGTGATGTGGAAAAGAAGGAGGACTTCTGTAACATCGCAAAGACAGTATCATTTTCTCCCTTACTACTTTGCTTTGCTATTTGTTGTGTTTGTATTTCTGAAGGTGGGGCAAGGTAGGAGTGTGTCACCCTTTTACTCTCTTTGTATTCTTTGGGCCTCATCTCTTGAGGAAAGTGGGGTTTTCCCCCCTTTTTTCCCCTCTCGTAGGCTGTTTGTGCAGTTCTTTCTGCCAGAGCCTGCTGGCAGGGATTTCCTAGACATGTACATAAAAATGCAGCATTAACTATTGAAAGGAAGCATGGGTTTGGTTTCAGAAGTCTGATGGTTGTCATGGTTACCTAACATTAACATGCCTAACAAGTAATGCTTGAGAACAGGCCATTGCTTAGGTCTTGAGAATTCTCACTGACAGCTTTATAGACTAAACTGATTTTCTGTAATGTGGTATAACTCATTTTACTCTTTCAAATATTAGAAATATGCCTTTTAATTATAAGAATATGCTGCATAAAAGAGAAGAGTAAAACTGATTATAGGGAAAATGTCAACATAAAATAATTTAATTTTTAATTACAAAATATTTTTCAATTACAGTTTGCATTCAATATTATCTTAGTTTCATAATTTTAACAGGAAGATAGTGACATTCTTTAGACTCAAGGATATATCACCTGGCTCTCATTCCAATATCTTGTCCACAAGACTATGATTGTACTTTGTGACCCTGTAGTATTTTAATATTCTGGAGTTCAAAGACAATACTGACATCCAGTTCCCAGGCATCTCCTAAAGAGTAGAGGAAGCCATCTTCACTCAGTAGGAAAGGAGTGAGGATTTATGCCTAGTCTACTCCATTGGACAACACACTCTAAATTACAGAAAGGACACTGACTCTCCTACATAATGTAAGTGAGAGGTGGGTGTTCTTTTTTTGTTGCTGTTACATATTAGAAAGCTTGCCATGGCATAGTAAGCCTTTTAAACAAACAAATTGGATATTTTAGATGGGAAAGTTCAAGACAATAGTATAGGATACTTAATTTAGCCAAGTGCCGAGTGTATGCTAGACACGGAAGTAGGTGCTTTTCATTGGTTTTCTTTTCAACTCCTATCAATCAACTGAGCTATGTTTGTATCTCTTTTTACTACCTATATCTATGTAAAGAAAAATCAATAATTTCTGTACATATGGGTTCATATCCTGCTTACAAAATAATTTGCACCGCTTGATTTCCCTTGTACTAATGATGTATCTGAATGGGGACATATTTAGAAAATACAAATGAGTGCTACTTGGAGTCCAGAGTTAGAACTGCATCTTGAACATTGAAGTGCAGGAATGCTGGGAGGGAAAATAGGAAAGAGAGAGTAAAGGAAGGAAGGGCTGCTGCTCTGAACTCCAGACTGAGTTTTCCAGAAGTTTTTGTGGCACAGGAAATAAATCAGGGAAAGGCACCCTCTGCTGATATTTTCTCCAGTCAAGCCAGTTAAGCCTTAGTGTATGCTTTCTGTTTCTCCTCCTCCCCCTTCTCCTCTCCCTTCTCTTCCTTTCCCTCGGGGCCTCCCCCTCCTCTTCTTTCTCTCTCCGCCTCCCTCTTCCTCTTCAGCCTACTCCCACAACAGACACAAATCAGGATGGGAAAAACTGTTAAGGTCTGTTCACAGCGGGCAAGAAGCCATCTCAGTCCTATGGAATCTTCCATTCTCAGCTAAAGAGAAGCTACGCGCGCGCGCGCGCGCGCGCGCGCGCGTGTGTGTGTGTGTGTGTGTACATGCATGGGTTTCAAGTAAAAATAAAATCAAATCGTTTGCAACTTTTTTCAGCTAAAGAGAAGCTGCGTGTGTGTGTGTGTGTGTGTGTGTGTACATGCATGGGTTTCAAGTAAAAATAAGATCAAATTGTTTGCAGCTTTTGTCCAATTATAAAAGTTATACTTGCTCATTGAGAAAAGTCTGTAAGTTTCAGAAGTGTAAAGAAGAAAATATAAAGATGCCCAGTTCAACTTTTGTATGTTTGTTCATAGAATTTAAAATTTCTCTATGAACAAATATATATGTACATACAACTTACAATCATTTCTTAAAATTTATCTATGCATTTTGGATATTTTTCAATGTCAATAAATATATTTGTATCTTATTTTGAGAACTTTTGAAACATTTTTTATGTTTCAAACTATAATCTTTTTTATTTTAATGGTAAAACCCCCTTGTAAAAATAAAATAGAAATTGTCTTTCATCTCTACCTGTCAAACCTGTGGAAATATTCTCTACTTATAGCTTGCTGAATATTCTTTTAGAGAGTTTTCTTTGGGAAAACATACATATATTCTGTTGCAAAAGTGAGAGCATACTAAAAATATTTTATTCTGCATATATCTTTCTAATTCTATCACATGCTTACAAATGTTGCAGGTTTTTCTCTTTATTTACCAATAAATTGTGAATGTGTTTGAGGTCAATAAATATATTTATACACCATTTTATAAATTATTATTTAATAAAATTTCTTATAATTTACAAAATTTAACTACATTTTTTCCTGATTACAGGAAAATTGCAAAATTCAAATGAAAATAATTGTATAAATTAAGAAGTGAAACATGCTTGTATCTTTTCCTTCCCCTGTCAAGATAGTTATTGATGTTCATTCTTCCAGTTCTTTTCTTTGTAAAATACCAGACTCTATCTCTCTCTCTTACACACACATGCACACACATTCTTTCACAAAAAAATGAAATCATATTGAGTATATTGTATATCAACTTGATTGTTTTGAGAAAAGGAGAGAAAGAGGGAGAGATGAGAAGCATCAACTCGTAGCTGCTATTTCACTTTAGTTGCTCACTGATTGCTTCTCATACATGACTTGAAGGGGGGGGGTAGGTGGCCTCAAGTTGAACCAGTGACCCTTGCTCAAGCCAGAGATCTTGGGTGAAAGCCAGAGACCTTGAACTTCAAACCAACGACCTTTGTGTTTAAGCCAGTCACTTTAGGGTTTGGAACCTGGGACCTCAGTATCCCCGGTTGACGCTCTATCTACTGTGTCACCACCGGTGAGCCAACTTCACCTATTTTTATGAGCAACTAAGTCTGCTTTTCTCCAACACCATTCTTACCATACAAGCTAACACATTTTCTTAGCCAAACTACTATAAAGGCCTCCTAACTGACTTTATTTTTTTTAGAGTCAATGGCATTTATTACATGAACTTTCAATAATATTAAATACCAGGCAAATTATATCATCATCCACATAGACACACTCAGTTTCTTTATTTCTCACAATTCTTAACATTTAGTCTTGCTTTACTACTGACTTTCAATTCTTTTTCTAAATTTGAAATTTTATTTTTAATTTATTGTGTTGACATGCTTTCAAGTATTTCACTTAATATAACACTTTCTACACACAGCTTCGTGCCTCCCCATCTGGATCCTCAGTATCTCACGCTGATGCTCTATCTGCTGTGCCACCGCCTGCTCAGGCAAAACTGGCTTGCTTACCTTCCTGGTACTGAGTTTTGTAAGTGTTTCTTAATAAATTTTATTTATTAACCCCTTATCATATGTATTGGCAAATATGGTCTTCCACTGAGTGGGTTGTCTTTTTATTTTGATAATAGCATTTTCTGCTGTGCAAAAGCTTCTTAGTTTGATATAGTCCCACTTGCTTATTTTGTTTTTTATTTCCCTTGCCTGAAGAGATATATCGGAAAAAATATTGCTACAAGAGATGTCTAAGTCTATGGTTTTTATGGTTTCTGCACTTACATTGAAGTCTTTTATCCATTCTGATTTTATTTTTGTGAATGGTGTAAGTTGGTAGTCTATTTTCATTTCTTTTTTTTTTTTTGCATATACCTGTCCAATTTTCCCAACACCATTTTTTTTAACAGAGAGGGAGAGAGAGAGAGTCAGAGAGTCAGAGATGGATAGACAGGGACAGACAGACAGGAATGGAGAGATGAGAAGAATCAATCATTAGTTTTTCATTGTGCGTTGCAACGCCTTAGTTGTTCATTGATTGCTTTCTCATATGTGCCTTGACCGCGGGCCTTCAGCAGACTGAGTAACCCCTTGCTCAAGCCAGTGACCCTGGATCCAAGCTGGTGAGCTTTTTGCTCAAACCAGATGAACCTGCAGTCAAGCTGGCGACCTCAGGGTCTCGAACCTGGGTCCTCTGCATCCCAGTCCAACGCTCTATCCACTGTGCCACCGCCTGGTCAGGCCCAACACCATTTTTTTTGTGACAGAGACAGAGAGAGATAGAGAGAGAGACAGATAAGGACAGACAGACAGGAAGGGAGAGAGATGAGAAGCACCAATTCTTTGTTGCAGCACCTTAGTTGATCATTGATTGCTTTCTCATATGTGCCTTGACTGGAGGGCTACAGCAGACCGAGTGACCATGTGCTCAAGCCAGCGACCTTGGGCTCAAGCTGTTGAGCCTTGCTCAAATCAGATAAGCCTGCGCTCAAGCTGGCGACCTTGGGGTTTCAAACCTGGGTCTTCTGTGTCCCAGTCTGATGCTCTATGCACTGCTTCACTGCCTGGTCAGTCCCAACACCATTTATTAAAAGACTGTCTTTACTCCACTTTTACTCTTGCCTCCTTTGTCAAATATCAATTGATCATAAAGATGTGGGTTTATTTCTAGGTTCTCTGTGTTGTTCCATTGATCTGTTTACCTGTTCTCATGCCAGTACCAGGCTGTTTTGATCGCAATGGCTGTAACATAGCTTGATACCAAGAAGTATGATACCTCCCACTTTGTTCTTCATTTTCAAGATTGCTGAGACTATTTGGGTTCTTTTTTGATTTCATATAAATTTTTGGAATTATTAGTTCTAGATCTGTAAAGTATGCCATTGGTATCTTAATAAGAACTGTATTGAATCTATAGATTGTTTTGGGTAATGTGAAAATTTTAATGATGTTAATTCTTCCTACCCATGAACACAGTATATGCTTCTACTTGTTTGTATCTTCCTTGATTTCTTTTTTAATGTCTTACAATTTTCCGAGTACAAGACTTTTACCTCATTAATTAAATTTATTCCTAGGTACTTTCTTTTGTTTTTGCAATAGTAAACAAGATTGTTTCCTTACATTTTCTTTCTGACAGTTCATTATTGGTGTATAAAAATTCCACTGATTTCTGAATATTAATTTTTATCCTGCCACTTTGCCAAATTTACTTATTAGGTCTAGTAGTTTTTTGGCAGAGACTTTAGGGTTTTTTATGTACAGTATCATGTTATCAGCAAATAATGACAGTTTTGCTTTTTCCTTCCAATTTGGATGCTTTTTATTTCTTCTTCTTGTCTGATTGCCATAGTTAGGATTTCCAGTAATAAGAGTGGTGAAAGGGGGCACCCCTTTCTTGTTCCTGATCTTAAGGGGATTGCTCTTAATTTTTGCCCATGGAGTATAATGTTGGCTGTTGGTTTGTCATAGATGGCCTTTATTATGTTGAGGTATGTTCCCCGTATTCCCACTTTGCTGAGAGTTTTGATCATAAATTGGTACTTGATTTTATCAAATGCTTTTTCTGTGTCTATTGATATGATCATGTGATTTTTATCCTTCATTTTGTTTATGTGATGAATCTCTTTTATTGAATTGCAAATATTGTACCAGCCTTGCCTCCCCAGAATAAATCCCACTTGATCATGATGTATAATCTTTTTAATGTATTGCTGGATCCGGTTTGCTAATATTTTGTTGAAAATTTTAGCATCTATATTCAACAGGAATACTAGCATAACATTTTCTTTCTTTGCTGTCTTTTTACCTGGTTATGGAATTAGGATAGTGCTTGCCTCGTAAAATGAGTTTGGAAGTCTTCTCTCTTGTTGAATTTTTGGAATAGTTTGAGAAGAATAAGTTAGAGTTCTTTTTTAAATGTTTGGTAAAATTTGCCTGTGAAGCCATCCAGTCCAGGACTTTTGTTTGCTGATGGACTTTGATAACTCTTTCAATTTTATTTGTTGTAATCGATCTGCTCAGGTTTCTAATTCTTTCAGATTCAGTTTTGGGAGAGTGAATGTTTCCAGGAATTTATCCATTTTGCAGATTGTTTAATTCTTTGGCATATAGTTCTTCATAGTATTTTCTTACAAATCTTCATATTTCTGTGATGTCACTTGTTAGTTCTCCTCTTTTGTTTCTAATTTTATTTCTTTAACTCCTTTCTCTCTTTTTCTTGATGAATCTGGATAGAGGTTCATCAATCTTGTTTACCTTTTCAAAGAACCAGCTCTTGGTTTCATTGGTCTTTTGAATATTTTTTAAGCCTCTATGTCATTTATTCCCACTCTAATCTTTATTGGTCCCTTCCTTATACTTCCTCTGGGCTTTGTTTTTCTTTTTCTAGTTCTTTTAGGTGCAGGGTTAAATTATTTATTTAAGTTTTTCCTTGTCTTTTAAGGTATGCCTGTAAAGCTGTGAACTTCCCCCTCAAGACTGCTTTCACTGTGTCCCATAAGTTTTGGATTGTTGTATGTTCATTTTTATTTGTTTCAAAGAAATTTTTGATTTCTTCCTTAATCTCATTGTTAACGCATTCATTATTTAATAACATGTTATTTAGCCTCCAAGTGTTTGAATGCTTTCCAGTTTTTATATTGTAGTTGATTTCTAGTTTCCTGCCATTCATTGTGGTCAGAGAGGATGCTTGATCTAATTTCAATCTTCTTAAATTTATTGAGATTTGTTTTGTGTCCTAACATGTGGTATGTCTTGGAGAATGTACCATGTGAACTTCAAAAGAAGGTATATTCTGTTGCTTTGGGGTGAAATGTTCTGGAAGAAATGAATTAAATCCAGTTGATCTAATGTGTCATTTAAGACCCCTGATTCTTTGTTGATTTTCTGTCTGGAGGATTTAGCCACTGATGTCTGTGGGGTGTTAATATTCTCTCCTGTTATTGTATTGTTGTTGATCTTGCCCTTTATGCTTACTAAAATCTGCTTTATATATTTAAGTGATCTTATATTGGATGCATAAATATTTACAGTGGTTTTATCTTTTTGTTGGATTGTTCCCTTTATCATTATGCAGTGACCTCCTTTGTCTCCTACTAAAGCTTTTGTTTATTTTAAGGTTATTTTTGTCAGATATAAGTATTGCTACCCCAGCTTTTTTTGTTCATTTCCATTTACATGGAATATTTTTTTCCAGCCCTTCACTTTCAGTCTATGTGTATCTTTTGTTCTGAAGTGGGTCTCATGTAGACAGCATATATACAGATCTTGTTTTATTATCTGTGCAGCTGCCTTATGTCTTTTGGTTGGAGCATTTAATTTATTTACACTTAAAGTTATTATTGATATGTACTTTACTTATTTATTGCCATTTTATTCTTTAAAACCATAATCTTTTTTCTCTCAATTTCTTTTTTCTTTTTCTCTTCTTATAAAGGCCCTTTAACATTTATTGCAGTACTGCTTTGATAGTAATAAACTTCTTTAGTTTTTTTATTTTTATTTTTTGGTCTGGGAAACTATTTTTTTTTTCAATTTTAAATGATAGCCTTGCTGGATAGAATAGTCTTGGTTGTAGGTTATTGTTTTGCATCACTTTGAATATTTCTTGCCAATCCTTTCTGGCCTGAAGTATTTTTGTTGAGAAGTCAGATGTCAAGCTTATGGGGGTTCCTCTGTAGGTAATTAACTGCTTTTCTCTTGTAGCTTTTAGTATTCTTTCTTTATTTTTTATGTTTGGCATTTTAATTATGATGTGTCTTGGTGTGGGCCTCTTAGAATTTATCTTTAATAAGACCCTCTGTGCTTCTTGAACTTGTGTGACTTTTTCCTTCATCAGGTTAGGGAAGTTTTCAGCTATGATTTTTTCAAACAAGTTCTCTATCCCTTGTTCATGCTCTTCTCCTTCAGGAACACATATAATGTGATGTTGTTTGGCTTGATGTTGTCACAGAGGTCTCTAAGAGTTTCTTCAGCCTTTTTGAGCCTTTTTTCTTTCTGATGTTCTGTTTCTGTGCTTATGTTTATCTTGTTCTCTAAATCACTGATTTGATCCTTTGCTTCATCCAACTTGTTGTTTCCTTCTAGTGTCATCTTTATTTCAGATATTGTATTTGCCATTTCTGACTTGTTCTTTTCTGTGGTTTCAATGTCCTTTTTAAGGCTTATGATCTCTTTGTTTAAATTCTCATTGTGATCATCCATTCTTACTCTGAGATCCTTGAGCATCTTAATAACCATTATTTTAAATTCAGCATCTGGTAGCTTGGCTGCTTCCATTTCATTTAATTATTTTTTCTGAAATTTCTCCTTTTGATTTATTTGGATTACATTTATTTGTCTTCCTATTTTGTCTGTATATTAGGTAGCTCTGTTCTGATTCCCAAATTTGTTGTGACAACTTTATGAAGAAGGTGGGCTCAATAGTACTAACCTCTAAGCCACCTGAGCTCCTGCTTCTCAGAATGTTTCTTGAGAGTTATATTTACCCTCCTGTTGTATGTGAGTCTTGAATGCTATTGGCCCTTATGTGGGTGTAGTCAACCCTTCATGCTGGCTGGCTGTAAAGGTCAACCTTGATCATGTGCATTAAACACTGTGCAGTTTCTGTCTTGTTGGGGTGTAGCTATTCTCAGCAGATTCAGGTGCTTGCTGGACTCCTCCTCTGGGTGTGCCACTTGTGTGGCTAGTTAAGTCTAATGTTGGTGTGGTGCACTACCTGCTACTGCTTATGTTGGTTCTGGGTCATCATGGGAAGGGTTTGGGTATGGGATGATGTCAGACATTTTTAACTTACTGTGGGCTACCTGTCTGTAGCACCCACTCAGTTCACTGTTTGTGCCTATGTTTTCTGTGCCTGAGTGTGTTTGGAAGGGGCCAACCTGTGTATAAGGACCTACTTCCTTCTGCTTAGAGCTAACATCAGCTTTGTAAAAGGGCTCAAGTTCCTTAAGATTTGCTTTGACTTTTCAGCTGCTCCATGTCCTCTTGCAGCTGCCTCATCTTCCCACATTGTTTTCTGTAGAGAAACTGTAAAGTGGGCTTTGACTGGCCTCACCCTACTAACTCCTCCACACGTTTCAGGCTTTGTGGGTTAGGGCAACTGAGGTAGGGATGATGTTAGTGGAACTCCCTACTTCGGGACTCTCTTGGTCAGGACCTCAGTATGGGAAAAGTGGCCCCTACTCCAGAGCTTAATTCTTCAGTCACTGCTGGATACTCCAATTCTATTTTTCCCCAACAAGGTGAGCAGCAGGTTCAGGTTGAGTGGGACCAACAGTCCCCTCTGCAGAAGGACTTTCAGCTGGAGAGTCCCTGGTCTCAGGGAAGAAGATTGAGAGTATCCTAATAGGGTTCATTGTGATCCCCCAGAATGTGACTAAGCCCCTCAACTGGTCTTAACAATAGGCTCCAAGGAACTTATACTTTGAATGTCTACGCTGTAAGCCTCTCTCCCTTCTCCCCATGGAATAACCCAGTGGAACAGGATATCTGTGATTTGGGCTGGCTGACTGTGAGGCTGTACCTCCTCCAATGCATGGGAGCTGTTTTGCAGGTGTTGACCACAGAAGGTGGAATTTGACTCAGCTGTGTTTGGAGCCTGATGAGCCCTCCTTTTGGATGTGTTGCTAGTGAGACTAGTTGAGTCCTGCTCTGATTTCTGTAGCTGGCCACTAAATGTGTTGGTTCTGGGCCTTTTTGGAGGGAATCTGGTGCAGACTAGTATAAGACACTGCCCGTGACTGACCCTCAGCAACCTTTTTTTTTTTTTTTTTTTTTTTTTAGCTATAAGTGATCCAGAGTTTGTGGCTGTCTCTACTAGGTTTTAGTGTATATGAAAGGACCAAACTATACACATAGGCTGGCTTTTTACCAGCGCCGGGCTTTGAAACAAGTCATGAAAAGACCCAATGTTCCCTGAGATCTGTCTCATGCTGCCTCTCTCTGCTGGTCACTTGGTGGGCTTGGCCCCTGAAAAAATTTCTGGTAGAGTCTAAAGGCTGGGGCAATTCAGGTATCAAAAAAGGTGATGGGTATGGTTCCCACCCCAAGGCCCCAGGTGTTGGTTTGTCCTGAATGTTTTCACAGACCTCAGTAGAGTGTGGTCATTAGGAGTCCAGTGAGTATGGCCTTAGAAATCCAGAGATTTGGTCTGCCCATAGTCTGAACTGTTTCTACTGAGTCACCTGTGAGGCAGAAGCACCAGTCATATTCTCAGGAAAGTGGGGAGAAATTTTTGGCCTCAATGCCAGACAACTGTCACCCCCTGAGTCTTTTTAGCCCCCTGCTTCCTGGGCAAGGTTGCTTACTTCTTAGGATGGCCCAATCTCCATAAGGTGGAGCAAGAGAGATTCCCAAGGTTGGGGCAATTGTTTTTCCCTAGGCTGATGCCACATGGAGGGGACTGCTCCACCCAAGAAAAATGGCCATTATGGTAATAGAGAATGATTTAGCACAGGGGTTCTGGTGGCTGTCTCCTATTGTGTCTTTTCTTGAGGCTGCCAATTTCATATTCTTCTTTCCTCACACAACTTTAGTCCTCTTAGCCCTCCCTCTGTTGGAGCCCAGGGTAAAGGGCTATGGATGAGAATTTTTGCATTTTAAAAGGTGCCTGCATCTCTGTGATCTCCCATCTCTCTCTTGCATACAAAAATCTTCACTTATTTTCACTATCAAATGCTCCATGAGCACCTCTTCTAGTCTCTGGTGCTCTAGCCTGGGGTGCACGGCCTTTGGTTTAGGGCCCAAATCTCCCAGGGAAAATCTTCCTGCAGCAGAGATGTCCCTCTGGACCATCAGCTGCTGCTCGCTTTTGGGAGTGGGGGTGGCCCTTTTTGCGTCTCTGACCTTCTTATGAGTCTCGATGTGGCTTCCTCTGTGAATTCTTGGTTACAGACTCCTCTTCATTTAGTCCTAAGTTAGTTTTTCGGAATGACTGTTCTTAAGTCTTGTTATAACTCCAGTCTTGTCCTGGAGAAGATGAGTGAAACTTCCATCTGCCTACTTTATCACCATTTGTTTGGTTCAAATCCTCACATTTACTTTTTGAAACCAGATTCCACTAATAAGCAAGTGTCAGAGTGAACAGAGAAAAACTGAATGTTGTAATATCAATATTTTGGGGAAAATTGAGTGTTTCTAGAACAACTGATAAAACAATTTTTAATTCTTTTGGTGTTTTGTAAATATTAGTATACACTTGGTCACATGCAAATCTTAACTGGAATTGGAGAGAGGGAGGGGGAGAGAGATGAAAAGCATCAACTAGTATTTACTTTCACTTTAGTTGTGCATTGATTGCTTCTCATAGATGCCTTGATCAGGGATCAAAGGAGGTCAAGTCAAGCCAGCATCCCCTTTTGGGCTTAAGCCAGTGACCTTAGCCCTTTCACTCCAGTAGGTTTTGGGTTCAAGCTGTCAAACTTTGAGATCATGTGTAAGAATCTCTGCTGTAGCCAGAGACCCTTTGTTGCTCAAGCTGTCAAGCCCAGACTCAAGCAGGCAACATCAGGGTTTCTAACTGGGGACCTCAATGTTCCAGTGTCAACACTTGATCCACTGTGCCACCACCAGCCAGACCAAATCTTAACTATTCTGATAGTACCGTGAGCATAAATAAGAATTTAGAATGCAAATTTAATGGTCCCCCCCCCCGGTTTTAGAAACAAACAAACAAACAGTAATTTCCCCCATCTAATATGTTTAAGGTGAGTTGAAAAGCAAAAATCCATTTAATTTTGTTTTTATAACTGAAAAACTGCAGAGAGCCAACACTTACTTTTCCCTACTCCTTGTTCTAATCAAATTCTCGATCACACTTTTTAGGGTTTTTTTCTCCTATTTCCTTCCTCCCTCTCTTCCTCCCTTCTTTCTTTCCTTCTTTTACCTTTTCTTTTTTTTCCATTGAAATATCATTCACACACCACAAAATGCACCATGTTAAATCAGACAATTGAGTGGTTTTTAATATACTTGCAAAGTTTTGCAGCCATCATCACTACTATCAGAATATTTTTATCACCCCCCCCAAAGAACACTCCATACTCATACACACACACACACACACACACACACACACATATGTATGGGTTTATTTCTGGTGTCTCATTTCTGTTCCATTGGTCTGTGTGTCTGTTTTTCTGCCAATGCCATGCTGTTTTGATTATTGTCACTTTGTAGTATGATTTGAAGTCAGGGAGTATGATACTTATGATTTCAATCTCTTTTTCTCAAGATTGCTTTGATTATTGGGGATCTTGTAATTCCATATAAATCTGAGAACTTCTTATTCTGTTTATTTTTAAAGGTTTTTATTTTTGTATTTTTCTGAAGTGATAAGCAGGGAGGCAGAGACAGAATCCCACATGTGCCCAACCAGGATCCACTAGGCATGCCCACTAGGGGGTGATGCTCTGCCCATCTGGGGCATTGCTCCATTGCATCTGGAACCATTCTTGTTCCTGAGGCGGAGGCCATGGAGCCATCCTTAGCACCTGGGCCAACTTTGCACCAATGGAGCCTTTGCTGCAGGAGAGGAAGAGAGAGAAAGAGAGAAAGGAGAGGGAGAAGGGTGGAGAAGCAGATGGTCACCTCTCCCCTGTGCCCTGGCTGGGAATCAAACCCAGGACTTCCACATGCTGGGTTGACACTCTACTTTACCACTGAGCCAATCTACCAGGGCCTGTTCTATTTCTTTTTAAAATGTCATTGAAATTTTGATGGGAATTGCATTAAATCTATATATTGCTTTGGTAACATTGGCATTTTAATTATGTTAAAGGGAACAATATTCTGTATTCATGAATTGGTTGAATGCATTCCTTAGGAAGAAACAATGAATGGTTTGACCCTCCATGTGCTGCTCTGAACTTCCTTTTAACATGAGCTTTCTCTTAAAAGTAATACTGTATATGTGTTAGTGATCTCTATTAGACCTATGTTATTGCACCTTGAATAGATGTCATTCCCAATATTAATATGTATGGCAACATACTTTATAAAAGTAAATTTAACTGATCACACAAAATATTATTTTTTGCTAAATTCCAATGAGTTAAATTTCAGACAACTCTGTTAAATAATTAGATACATCAATAAGTTAAAAGCAAAAAATATGGTCATCTCAACAGATGTAGAAAAAGAAAAGACAGCATTTCAATAACAATCTTGATTATTTTTTAATATTCAATAAACACAAGTCTCCAGACACTATTGGTCTACTACCAATTAGTACTATAGTAATAAAACCCAACAGAATTTTAGTTTTTAAAAACCTCTTAAATGGTGCTGGGAAAATTGGAAAGCCACATGCGAAAGGATGAAATTAGGCTACTGTTTGTTTCCATATGCAAAATTTAACTCAAAACGGATCAAAAACTTGCGTATAAGACCTGAAACAATAAATTACATAGAAGAAAACATGGGTACTAAACTTATGGACCTTTGTCTTAAAATAGATTTTATAAATTTAACCGCAAAGGAAAGGGAATTAAAGATGAAAATAAATGAATGAGACTGCATCAAACTAAACAAAGGCAATCAATAAAATGGGAGAAGATATTTACAAATAACAGTCTGACAAGGGGTTAATATCCAAAACATATAAAGAACTCATATAACAACACCAAACAAACAAACAATCTAATTCAATAATGGGCAGAGTACCTGAACAGACACTTCTCCCGAAAAGACATACAAATATCAATATACATTTTAAAAGATGTTCAACTTCACTAGCTATTAGAAAAATGCAAATCAAAACTGCAAGTAGATAGCACCTTACACCTGTAAAAATAGCTATTATCACCAAGACAAGTAATAAAAAATGTTGGAAAAGTTTTCGAGAAAGCGAAACCTTCATTTATTGCTGGTAGGAATGTACACTGGTACAGCAACTATAAAAAACAGTATGAAGGTGCCTCAAAAAATTAAAAATAGTGTTACCATATGACCCAGTGATCCTTCTTCTGGGTATATGCTTAAAAAACTTGAAATCATTTGTTCTTAAAGATATATATATATATCTATGTTTATTGCAGCATTATTCATGGAGGCCAAGACATGGAAACAACCAAATTGTCTTCTAGTAGATAATTGGATGAAGAAGATGTGTTACATGTATACAATGGAATACTACTCACCCATAAAAAGATGAAATACTGCCATTTGGGACAACATGAGTGAATATTTAGAATATCATGCTAAGTGAAATAAATCAGATAAAAAATTAAGGATCATATGATTTTGTTCATATGTGGGATATAAAATAAAAACAACAAATAAACAAGACAAACAAGCAAAAACTCATAGACACAGAGAGTAATATGGTGATGACCAGAGAGAAGAGGGTAGAAAGGTAGTAAAGAGTGAGGTGGATCAAATACATGGTGATAGAGAATGTTTTGGCTTTGGGTGGTGGACACACAATGCCATATGCAGATGATGTGTCATGGAATTATACATTTGAATCCAATATAATTTTATAGGTATATCTACTGAAAGACACTCTTGTCTTTTCGTCTTGGCCTCCATGAATAATGCTGCAATAAACATAAGGGAACATACATCTTTGTGAACAAATGATTTTAAGTTTTTCAAGCAGATACCCAATGTTATTCCAATAAACTTAATTTTAAAAAGTGCATTTCTAATTATCATGGTAAGTGAATGTGCCAACCTCCCTATTTTTCCTCATTTTAAATTAGTTATTTGTTTTGTGTAGTTGCTTTTAAACCTCATTTTAACTTAATGTGTCTTAATATCTGTCAACCTATATTATGGTTTTATCTCATTCTTTTTCACTGATTCATCACTTTTCCATGGCAATAATTTTCTGTAATTAGTGGAATTCTCTTAATTGATGGATATTTGTTTACAAATGTTTACAGTTACAGACAATGCTACAGTAAACATTTTTGTAACTTGAATAAGTGTTTCTGTAGGACAAACTTGTGGAGCTAGAACTAGAATTGAACTGTGTTAATAATAAAAGAGAATAATTTTTACTCTAGTACAAACATGTGATTATTTAATAAGTTTGAGTAATATATCAAGATTTAACAAAAAGAATCACTACCAATCTCCCACTCATAGAAATCAAATTTTATTTATCACAGTGTGTGTCCACAGTGGTATTATGCTGCCATGTCATTTTGTAAACATTAGCTCATTTAATCATTATGAAATCCTAAAGGATTAACATTATTGTATTCGATTTTATAGATGAACAAACTAAGTCTTGGAGTGGATAAAGAAACTTATTGACAACTACACGACTGATAAATAAGAGTTAGCATTATGGTCAGGGCACTATGCTTGAGTCCCTATATGTGCAATGCACAGAACTATTATTTCCGTTCTCTAGATTGGAAAACTGAGGTTTAGAGTGTGTCCAGGTGTCTTGTCCTGGGTTAACAATGAATGATTGGCACAGCTGAGTTTCCAACCAAGTCTGTCTTCAAAGCGTTTGTGTTTTCTTCTAGATTATATTTTCCATGTCTTATTACTATTTTTAGGATTTTTTAATGATTATAAAAGTAAATAATTTTCATCTATAAAACAATAGAAACAATTCTCAAGTTTATTCAAGAAAATGTACATAACAAATCATCACACACCCACTAATAAATACTATTTTTGGTATATTAAATCATGTTTTGGGGGGATTATGTTTATCCCTCTGAAAAGTCTGGACTCACAAACCATAATTTTCTCTCTCGGTTACTATATTAAAGTGATTTGTTCTCTAACATACAATAGTAAATACATATTTGTTGTATGTTTTCTCTAGTTAAAATATAAGCTGTAATAAGGCAAATGTTCTTCTATTTTTTCCCTGCCATACCCCCAGCATATAGAATGGTAAATGGCGCATAGTAAGTACCCAGTAAATATTTGTTGAACGAATAAACATTGGTTAGCATAAGTGGTTGATTTACAATCTTGCCCCTTGGACAAAGATACCTGCATCTGTGGGTCACATGTACTGGATGGTCTCCAGTCAATATGGTCTTCAGACATATAAATAGTTTTAGGACAGATGGAAGATGGCATGGGGAAAAAGAAGGTAACATGTATGAGACACCTAAATTTTATCTCTTCTCACAACTTTTTGAGATAGATGTTATCATCTCCATTATGTAGATGAGGAGTACACTTTGGTTTAAAAAAGTTAAGTACTTTGATTTAGGCTCTCCAACTAGGAAGTGACTGAGCAGGGAATTAATATTAAATATGAACCAGAAGAACACAATGGGCTGATATTCACTCACAGATTGTCATAAGGTTAGTGGTCCTCATTCTGCTCACCAACAGTTTTGAATCCAGTCTCACTTTTATATAGGGATTGTTAAAGCACTGCTAAATCTACAGATAAGTAACACTGTTTTTGAATGTATGTTAATATAGTGTTAAATATTTTACAACATGTATTTTATAATTGGAAATAAATAAATAAAAAGTTTTCTGTATTGCCAAAACCACCATTGAAAGACATAAAAATAATAAAACATTTGCATCATACATTATAGACAGGGGATTAATATCTTTAATATGTGAATATCTCTTACATTGCTAACAGAGAGACAGTTAAAAATGAACAAGTGATATAGAGATAAAATCAATTTAAAAAGATGCACAACAGCATTAATAATTCAAAAATTGCAAATGAAAACAAAATCTATTTTTGTGTATATCAGGCTGACAAAGATAAAAAATGTAAATAACAGCCAGCATTATTCAAGATGTAGCAAAACAAAACGCATTTTTTTTAATTCAGTGAGAGGAGGGGAGTCAGAGAGACAGACTCCGTATGTGCCTCAGCCAGGATCCACCTGGAAAGCTCAATAAGGAGTGATGCTCTGCCCATCTGGGGTGATGCTCTGTTGATCAGCAACCAAGATCTTGTTAGCACCTGAGACAGGCCATAGAGCCATCCTCAATGCCCAGTGTCCACTGGCTCCAACTGAGCTATGGCTGCAGGAGAGGAAAAAGAAGCAAGAGGGGAACAGATGAGGAAACAGATGGTGCCTCTCATGTGTGCCCAGACTGGGAATTGAACCTTGGACTCCACATGCCCAGTTGACACTCTACCACTGACCCAACCGGCCAGGGCCAAAACAGGCATTTTCTAACTGTATAGAAGGCATGTAAATTGTTGCATGTTTCTGGGGGGAGAGATAATTTGATACTATCAACTACAATAAAGTGTATTCATGTCATTATATTTAGAAATTCTAATTTTAGGAATTTATTCTACAAAAATCCTCATTTAAAGATATTAGCACTTATGCACAAATATTAATTGCAGTAATATTTATAAGATTGAAAGTTATAAGAGTGAAACACCAGAAAAATTAGTGGAAAACCATAAATGATCCAATTTCTACTAATGAGAGAAAAGATAGATATATTTGAGTATAGTACTCTCAAGCAATAAGCTATTCCATGATCTAAAGAAAATCAAGAAGCTTTCTTTGTATTGACAATAATATGTACAAGATATATTAAGTGGGAAAATATCTTGCAATAAAGCTATAAATGTTTTGTGAAAATGTGTAAATGTACCTTTAAATTAATGAAGTATATGTATTACATATTAATAATGCATGCAAAGTAAAAAAGAGTGATTTTTCTCTTTTTGATTTTATGTGTTTCTAAATTTTCTACAATGGAAATGTACTATTTGTATAGTAAGCAATTAAAAATGAGGATAAATTTTCATCAGAAATTATTAGGGTTTATTAATGAAAGCCTAGGTTATATAACACCCAATAAATTTAACATGCTGTAAATTCTTTTTTGGATCCATGAAATATTAATGAAGTTAGAATTTCTGAGACATATATAACATCTTAAAAAGTTGAGGACACACTTTGGTGATAGTATAAAGTATATTCAAAGCCATTTTCAAGAATTGAAAATACTTCAGAAAACAAAATAAATATAGGTTAAAAGGTGTAAATTTATAACAAATCCTGAATAGTCAAAACAATCTTTATTATTATTATTGTTATATTATTATCATTATTATTAGAGAGGCAGTGAGGCCATGAGACAGAGTCCTGCATGCACTTTGAACAGGATCCACCTGGCAAGCCCTTCCCAGGCAAGGATCTGCCCATCTGGAGCTGCTGCTCTGTTGCTTGGCAATAGAGCTATTTTAGTGCCTGAGGCAAGGCCATGGAACCATCCTCAGTGCCCATGGCCAACTCACTTGAACCATTCAAGCCATGGCTGCAGGAGAAAAAGAGAGAAAGAGAGAGAGAAGGGGGAAGGGGAGGGGTGGAGAATCAGATGGTCATTTCTCCTATGTGCCCTGACTGGGAATTGAACCCAAGATTTCCACATGCCTGACCAACACTCTACTGATGAGGCAACCAGTCAGGGCCAAAAACAATCTTGAGAAAGAAGAACAAAACCAGAGGCATCACACTCCCTGATTTCAAGTATATTACAAAGCTATAATAATTAAAATAGTATGATATTATCATTAAAACAGACACAAAGATCAATGGCACTAAATAGCCCAGATATAAAATCATGCCTCTGTAGTAAATTATTATATGACAAAGGAAGTAAGAATATACAATAAAGGAAAGACAGTCTAGTTAATAAATGGTGTTAGGAAAATTAGACAGCAGTGTGAAAAAGAATGAAACTGAACCACTATCTTATACCACACACAAAGATGAACTCAAAATAGGTTAAAGACTTGAACATTAAAGACCAGAATCTATAAAATTCTTAGAAGAAAATACGTGGTGAGTTCCTTCACATAGATCTTGATGTATTTTTAATCTGACACCACTGGCAAAAGCAAAAATAGACAAGTGGGACTACATCAAACTAAAAAGCTTCTAAATAGCAAAGGAAACCATCAACAAAATGAAAAAACAGCCTACTGCATGGGAGAAAATATTTGCAAACCGTATATCTGATCAAAGTCTAATATCCAAAAAATGTAAAGCACTCAATAGCAAAACAAAAATAAAACAAAACAGAAAAACACACCAAACAAACAAATAAAAAACCCTCCAAACAATCTGATTAAGAAATAGGGCAGAAAAATCTAAAAGACATACAAATGGTTAACAAGTACATGAAAATATGCTTATATCATTAATCATCATGATAATACAAATAAAAATCACAATGAAGTATCACTTCACACTTGCTAGAATGGCTATTAACAAGAAGACTAGAAATATCAAAGATATAAAGAAAAGGAAATGCTTGTACACTGTTGGTGGGAATGTAAATCGGTGCAGCCACTACAGAAAACAATATGGATATTTCTCTAAAAAATTAAAAATAGAACAACCATATGATCCAGAAGTTCCACTTGTGGGTGTACATCCAAAAAAAAATAAAAACACTAAAGAAGAAAAAATATCAAGCTCATAGATATAAAGAAAAGATTGGTGGTTCCTGGAAGAGGTGGGTAAGAGTTGACAGACATGGATGAACTGTTTATATGCATATGTGTGTCTTAGTTTAAATAAATTTAATAATTTTTAAATAAAAAAGGATGGTATTTTTAATGAATGGTGTTGGAGCAATTGGAAGTCCATATAAAAATATGAACTTAATTACAGATATTATAGCTTACACAAAAATCAATTTAAAATGAATTGTATACCTAAATGTAAAATGAAAAGCTAAAAATTCTAGAACAGAAGAAAAGCTATGTAACCTTGGATTTAATGATGACCTTTTAGATAACAAACCAAAAGCACAATTCAAACAAAATATGATTAATCACACTATATGATTTCAAATTATACTATAGAGCCATGATAATCAAAACAGCATGGTATTGGATGTCCTGGCTGGTGGCTCAGTGGTAGAGCGTTGGCCTGGCGTTCAGGAGTCCTGGGTTCAATTCCCAGCCAGGGCACACAGGAGAAGTGCCCATCTGCTTCTCCACACCTCCCCCTCTCCTTCCTCTCTGTCTCTCTCTTCCCCTCCTGCAGCCAAGGCTCCATTGGAGCAAAGTTGTTCCGGGCACTGAGGATGGCTCCATGGCCTCTGCCTCAGGCGCTAGAATGGCTCTGGTTGCAACAGAGCAATGCCTCAGATGGGCAGAGCATCGCCCCCCTGGTGGGCATGCTGGGTGGATCCCGGTCAGGTGCATGTGGGAGTCTGTCTGACTGTCTCCCCGTTTCCAACTTCAGAAAAAATACAAAATAATAAATAAATAAACAAACAAACAAACAAACAGCATGGTGTTCGCAGAAAAACAGATATAGAGATCCATGGAACAGAATTGAGAACCCGGAAATAAAACCACATATACAGTGTGTCCGTAAAGTCATGGTGCACTTTTGACTGGTCACAGGAAAGCAACAAAAGACAATAGAAATGTGAAATCTGCACCAAATAAAAGAAAAACTCTCCCAGTTTCATACCTATTTAGTGCAGTTCGATGTAGGCTCACGCACAGATTTTTTTAGAGCTCCTTAGGTAGCTATCTCGTATAGCCTCTACAGACCCGTCACTGACTGATGGCCTACTAGAACAGGGTTTCTCCACCAAACTGCCGGTTTCCTTCAACTGCTTATCCCACCGAGTAATGTTATTCCTATGTGGGGGTGCTTCATTATAAAGGCGCCGATATTCACGTAGCACTTAGGTCATGGATTCTAATTTAGCAAGCCACAGAACACACTGAACTTTCCTCTGTACCATCCACATCTCGACTGGCATGGCCATCGGCTGCTCCGCTGTATACATGGTGTTATGTCATCATCTGTGCATGCTGCCACAACATCCTACAGAAACTGGGAGGGTGTTTCTTTTATTTGGTGCAGATTTCACATTTCTATTGTCTTTTGTTGCTTTCCTGTGACCGGTCAAAAGTGCACCATGACTTTACGGACACACTGTATATGGACAAATCATCTTTGACAAAGGAGCCAAAAACACACAATGGAGAAAAGAAATCCTCTTTAACAAATGGTGCTGGGAAAATTGGAAAGCCACATACAAAAGAACAAAACTTAACTACAGTTTGCCCCCTGCACAAAAATCAATTCAAAATGGATCAAAGACCTAAATATAATACCTGAAGCAATAAATTACATGGAAGAAAACATAAGTGCTAAGCTCATGGACCTTGGCTAGAGAATAATTTATGAATTTGACCCCAAAGGCAAGGAAAGTAAAGGCAAAAATAAATGAATGGGCTTATATCAAACTAAAAAGCTTCTGCACTGCAAAAGAAACTGACAACAAAACAAATAGGTGGCCAACTAAACGAGAGATGGTATTTGCAAACAACAGCTCCAATAACGGGTTAATATTCAAAGTATATAAAGAACTCACAAAGCTCAGCAACAAACAAGCACACAATCCAATTAAAAAAAAGGGGGGAGACGACCTGAACAGACACTTCTCCCAAGAGGACATACAAATGACCAACAGATATACATATGTAAAAAAATGCTCATCTTTACTAGCTATTCAAGAAATGCAAATCAAACTGTAATGAGATACCACCTCACACCAGTTAGAGTGGCTATTATCAACAAGACAGGTAATAGCAAGTGTTGGAGAGGCTGTGGAGAAAAAGGAACCCTCATTCACTGCTGGTGGGGATGCAAATTAGTACAATCATTATGGAAGAAAGTATGGTGGTTCCTCAAAAAATTAAGAATAGAATTATCATATACACAGCAATCCATCTCCTGGTTATCTACCCCCAAAACTCGAAAACACTGATATAAAAAGACACATGCCCCTCCATGTTAATCACAGCATTATTCACAGTGGCCAAGACATGGAAACAACCCAAGCGTCCCTCGATAGAGGATTGGATAAAAAAGATATGGTACATATATACAGTGGAATACTACTCAGCCATAAGAAATGATGACATAGTGTCATTTATGACAACATGGATGGAGTTTGAGAACATTATCCTGAGTGAAATAAGTAAATCATAAAAAGCTAAGAGTTGTATGATTTCACACATAGGTGGGATATAAAACTGAGACTTATGGACATAGATAAAAGTGAAGAGGTTACCAGGGGAAAGAGAACATGGGAGAGGAAAAAGGGGACATGGGGGAATGGGAATAGCATGGGGGGGGAGGGTGTAAAGAGGGATAAATATAAGGTGATGGAAAATTATCTGACTATGGGTAATGGGTATGCAACATAATGAACAGTTTAGATGCTATAGAAATGTTCACCTGAAACCTATGTACTCTCATTGAACAATGTCATCATTTCAAAGTTAATTTTCTAAATAAAATTTAAAAATTAAAACAACAAGATAATTAATTGGACTTTGCTAAAATTAAAATATTTCATTCTGTGAAAAACATATTTGAGCTTATAGAAGCTCTTGTTTTCTAATACTACTCTTCAAATAAAAGGACCAAGATTCTTTGAAGAAAAGCTTGATTCCATGACTGGGACAGGTATATATATGAGATATGATTGGATCATATTGTAGTGTCAGAAAGTAAGAAGAACTTGAAATAAAACAAAACAGAACAAAAGAAGATGCCATACATAACAATGGGAGTATGCCAAAGGGCACAGAAGCCAACTGAGCGCGTTTTCAATAGCCAAAGCTGGAACAATATAAAAGGCAAAATAAATAACATAATATTGAATTACGGCCTGACCTGTGGTGGCGCAGTGGATAAAGCATCGACCTGGAAATGCTGAGATCACCGGTTCGAAACCCTGGGCTTGCCTGGTCAAGGCACATATGGGAGTTGATGCTTCCAGCTCCTCCCCCCTTCTGTCTCTCTGTCTCTCTCTCCTTGCTCTCTCTCTGTCTCTCTCTCTCCTCTCTAAAAAAATAAATAAAATAAAATAAAATTTTTTAAAAAATAAAGAAATTGAATTACAATGTAAAATATAAAATAAATATCCATGAACTTAGACTTACATAACTAAGTGATTAAATAAATAAATAAGTGGAGAAAAATAGCCAAGTTTCTTCTGCAGGAGAATTCTAAATAATTTATATAGATACTCCATTCTCAAAGTGATAGGAGAGGGAATAACTCTCTACCCCTTACATGTGAGCTGTGCACAGTGGCTTCCTTACAAAGAGTGCATTATAGAAAAGAAGAAAAAGAGTAAGTTTACAGTGGAGAAACACGACAAACACTACCTTAGCCAGGTGATTGTTCTTTACATCCACAGTGATACCATGTTGATAGCATGAACTCCTGCTATGTGATGAGAATAGCACCTTACTTATGTGAACTTTTCCCCCAAAACTCATCACTCCAGTTTAATCATAAGGAAAATATAAAAAACACAATTCAGAAATGTTCTACAAAATGCCTCCCCAATGCTCCACAAAACTCTCAAACTTATCAAAAACAGGAAAAGTCTGATAAACTGTCACAGTCTAAGGAAACCTAAGAAAACAAGTCACCTGAATGTGATGTTATATCTTGGATGAACTCTTGGAACAGATAAACAACATTAAGTAAAAATCTAAGGAAATCTGAATAAAATATAAACTTTAAATAATAATATGTCAAACAAAAACAAAGGTGTAAATCCCCTAGATCAGGGGTCGGGAACCTATGGCTTGTGAGCCAGATGTGGCTCTTTTGATGGCTGCTCTGGCTCACAGACAAATCTTTAATAAAAAAATAATAACGTTAAAAATATAAAACATTTTCATGTATTGCAATCCATTCATTTCCTACCGCTCATGTTCACGGTTGTGGGTGGCTGGAGCCAATCACAGCTGTCCTCCGGGACAACACCAAATTTTTATTGGATAATGTGTAACATACATGAGTCGCTGTACGGCTCTCAAGGAATTACATTTTAAAATATGTGGCGTTCATGGCTCTCTCAGCCAAAAAGTTTCCCAACCCCTGCCCTAGATTATGTAAATCAGAGGCAGGAGAAACACCACTGGTCTCACCAAAATGTGAATGATGGGGTAAATATCATGTAAAACTTTCCACTGAGAGATTGAGTGGATAAAGAGTGCTTGAAAAATAGCCCCAGATCCCACAGAGACTTACTGACCACAGATGTTGAAAGTGGAAAATGTTAAGAGAAAAGCTGGTCTGTTTTCTGGAAGAAAGGGTCAAAGATAGGGTGAGGGTCATGGATGGTTGTTGCATATATAGCTTGGTAATCAAAAACAAACAGTCTTTGACATTCAACACTGACATTTTGAAGTAACCTTGGCATAACAGCTGCATTAAATCAACCTTTCCAAAATGTCCTGCTTTCCTCTGTGAGAAAGGAACTATGCAAAGGAAACTACCATGAAGGATGACCACGATAATGCTTTGAGAGACTTAGAATTGAAAGGAGACCTGTAGTAGGAAAACCTACCACGTAATTTGAAATGCTTGTCCAAACTTTGCCTCTAGTGACTAGGAAAATGCAACCTATTACTCAACCAGTTTGATGGAACTGGTAATATGCTTGTCATCAATTATTATTATTATTGTTATTATTATTATTTGCGAGACAGAGAGAGAGAGAGAGAGAGAGAGAGAGAGAGAGAGAGAAAGAGATGAGAAGTATCAACTCATAGTTGTGTCACTCATTTTTCAATGATTGCTTGTCATACGTGTCTTGACGGGGGGGGGCAAGCTGAATCAGTGACCCCTTGCTCAAGCCAGAGACCATGATCCCACATTCAAACCAGCGACCTTGCACTCAAGCTAGCAACCCAGTTTCAAAACTGTGTCTTCAGCACCCCAGGCCAATGCTCTATCCACTGCACCACCATTAGTCAAGCATCAATTATTTTTTTAAAAAGATGACCAACAATAAAGAGACTAATATAAATATATGGGAGCTAAAGTGAGGTGCTTTCCCAAACTGCAAAATAATTTAGAGAAAAGCATGCAACCTGAGAGTTTAAGGAAAATAATGTTTGGGCAATGGTATTTATTGTCTAACTCTGGAACTAGAGATGGAGATAACCACTACATGTATTACTGAAGGATTTACATATCACTTCTCCAACCAAGGAGAACTGGCAATAATCCTATGGTGGCAGAACTGAAATGCACTTGCATTTAGAGCAAAATCTAAGCTGTATCTAGAAGATACGTTAGGAGACTTGGAATAAAAAACAGATGTCAGAAGGCTAGAGAAATCTATAAAGATATTTTTGGAAGAAACTGAAGGAATAGATAGCATAAATATGACTCACGAGGTAGCAGAATTTAGGAAAAATTTAAGAAGGGAAAAGGGGACGTAAAATGACCCAAACATACCTAAGATATGCCAGATCTCTCTGGCTTTTAATGAAAGGTTGTCTGCAAGGGAAGATGACCATAGTGAGGCACCAGAATAAACAATATCCTTGTGAATAAATGTAGTAATATAGTGAGAAAGACTACTATGTAATCAGAGGAAGCCTGGTACAGAGAAAGTAGGCAGAACATTGTTGCAAAGGAACATGCAGTTGAGATTAATTCCAATATCCCTGGGGCAACTCGTATAAATAGATGACGAAGGAACAGATGGGATAGAGATTTGTCAGCAGATACTTTCTTGGACAAGAGATCTGGAGACCAGGAGGTTCCTCCTAACAGTGTTCTCATAATATATAAATCTCCACAATGTAGAACGTAGGCCCAGCTCCAGAAAATTAGGACAAAGTAATCTAAGAACTGTGTATCCATCTGGCCTAATGTGGGCAATGAGACCAGATTGAAAATTAATCAAGTTCTGCTAAATAAAAAAAATAAAGGGGAAGGTTTGCATTGTTTTGGGCAATTGTTAAAGCAAACTCCCTCCCTCTAACTTAGAAGTAATAAAAATCTCTGAAAGATGGATAAGTAAAAAACACACAATATATATGTAATAGCAGCCAGTGGATTAAATTTCAAAGGTAAGATTCCCTAACTTGAAAGCAGAAATTATAGTAGCGTGATTAGGTAAATCTTGAAATAAATGAAAGTAACAAAAATATTTTTTATCAATATTGTTTCTTAATTTTGTTTTAGTATTCATTTGATATTCAAAATATGAAGTTCTTTTCTAACATTAATATAATATTGGTTACATTTATAGTTTAGAAGTAGGCAGAATACTATTGCCAACTAGAAAATGACTCTAAAGTTTATTCATACTTGCATTTTGCAGTAACAGCAGAAACAGGTGGATGGTCTGGAATATTACTTCTGAGTGTTGTTACTGCACTGGAGAGTTATTTTATAGGCATTCTGCCAAGTAGTAGAAAATGAAAACTCATCTTGCTTATTGAATTCACTGGAGTGACATTGGTTAATAAAATTAAATAGGTTTCAGGGATACAGTTCTATAATACATCACTTACATACTGTATTGTGGTCTCTTAATATCCTGAATTCTTTTTCTTTACTTATGAAGAGATAATGATTACAGCTTCCAAGGGATATTGTAGTAATTCACAACCTATGGAACCTCAGCATCAATACCAGTAACATTAGTAACATTTATAACATTAATAACTGAGCTAATAGACACTGAATTGAAAAATAAAAGCATCAATTATTAACCAACAATTAAAATGAGAATATCACTTACTTGAATATGCAGGCACATGTACATATAGATTATACTAGCCTTTAGATCAGGAATTTGTAAGTTATGGTCTGTAGGTTAAATTAGGCCCACCCTATGTTTTTGTTAAGTAAAAGTTTTATTAGAACACAATCACACTGCTTTTGCACTACAACACCAGAGCTGAGTAGTTGAGACAGAAACTACATGACCCCCCAAAATTAAAATATTTAATCTCTTGCCCCTTATTGAAAAAAAAAAAGTTTGCCAACTCTTGGGCTAGATTTTGAAAACATATATAACAACAAATATAATTTATACAGCAGTCACTTCTTTCTAAAAATATTTGTAAAGTAAGAAAACAAAAATATAAAATAGCGAACCTAGATGAGAGACAACTGAATAGGATCATCCTGTCATTGAGGCAAGCAGTATCTAGTTCACAGATATGGATGACAGGCATGTGGAATCCTTAACAGAGTACAGATGTTTAGGAGAGGGGAAAAAATGACTGCCTTTTGATGAGGGTGAGGAAAAGGGGTGGGAGTTTTGTAGCAGAAGTTTGAAATGAATTATGGGGATGTTCCTTAGGACATTGTAGTGATCTAGGAGAGATGGCATTTCAGACTGTACTAATACGTTTGGAGAAAAATGTGTTTGTGAAAGCTCTTTAGATTGGAAATTCATTCACGGCTTTGCTAGACCATGGGTTCTCTGGCACATTCCATGAAAGGGCCTCTAATACAGAGAGGCCTCTCAGAAGGGAGACACCAGCTGCGAGTTATATTTTAAAGTTCTAGGAAACAGGCTACACAGAGGATCTATGTTTATATTATGAGTCACAGCAGAGACAGGTGGTAGGTCTGGAGTTTAAGGTCTGAAAATGGTGTCTCTGACTGCCACGATTGTTCTGAGGAGTTGTTTGTTTAGAGGAGTGAGTTTGAAAATGAAATGAGGGAATAAAAAGAACTTTTTCTCTCAGTGATCATTTTGTAGTTTGGACTCTTTCATTGATTTGTTAAGGAAAAATAATAGTAGTACACAATAGCTATTGTAGCAACTTAAACATGCCAGCAAAATGTCAGCAGAACCACGAGTGAAAAGTATGGAATACTAGATGCTATCAGGGTTGGGAATTATATAACAATGAGTAAAATAAAAAAAAAATGAATGGAGATACTCTAGATAAGAAAAACAAACACTCCATTTTGCCTACATGAGGAGTCAGAATTCAAACCTTAGCTTCTGGAAATCTCACTTTTTTATTTTATTTTATTTCTTGACCTTAAATCTCTCCTTTTTGTCCCTGGACTTATATCTCTAGAATGTTATGTGCCATCTGCCAGATGTCTTAACTTGTCACCATATCTACCAGCATTTTTTTGTGTCCATTTTTCAGTCAACAAAGATTGACATCAAGGGCATATTGCACAGAACTGCCAAAGAAGTCAGGCCAGCCAAGTATGATTTTCTGTATCTACTTAAATTTTTCTGAAACTTCTTTGACAAAGACCTGAATTAGAGAACAAAAGAGAAACTGCGAGAAGGACAGCAACAAAGAAAGAGAAAGACACAGAACTCCTCTAGGCAGAAAAATACACATTTACACACATTCACACACAGAGAGAAATAAACAGCAGGCCTTGTTCTGGACAATCACAGAAATAAGCTTCCCTCCCCAACCCTACCACTGATGAGATTTTCATCTTTTAGCCCATTATTATTAAGCCAGGAGAGTTTGATGAGGAACAAGGAGGACATGTTCCACAATTCTGATGAGAAAATTCACTTGAAATTTGAGCTAGCGGATAGCAATCAAGAGAAAGCTTTTTCCTATAAATGTTGTCCATCTGCTCTAGGTAAATATAAAGACCTAATGGAATATCTAACCCATATTTAGTTCTATTTCTGTTAAAATTTGCTTTTCAATTTTGAACTAATTTATGAGTATGGAATTAACAGTGAAAAACATTAAGAACCATATTATTTCACTCACACATAGAATATGAAACAAAAAGTAATAAATAAACAAAACAAGCAAATAAACTCATAGATTCAGAAAACAGACTGGTGGTTACCAGAGGGGAAAGGAAGTTGGGTAGGACTAAGATGATAAATGGAGTCAACTATATGGTCATGAAAACCTTTGGGTAGTGAGGACACAATAGAGCACTCAGATGTCATATTATAATGTTATATATAATATGACATCTATATAATGTTATCAAAATCTATATAATGTTATCAACCAATGTTACCACAATAAATTTAATTAAGAAAAGAAAAACGCCTCAAATAAATTTTACAAATTTGGTTTCCAGTTGTGCTATATTGGTGCCTGACATATATAGTTGGGTTTTTGACTTATGGGACCATCCTAGACCAAAGAACTCTTATGCAGTATCCAGTCATAGAAGATCAGTTCCAGTTCTCAAACAGACAATTTTTTAGAATTCCATGTCTTTGGTCACATTGTTCCCTTTGTATGCTGTGTCATAAACTCACAAACACTCACACAACATTTCTTGATTTCTTGGTGGTGTTGATAACAGATATGCCATCTTGTCATTGGGCTAAGAGGCCAAAGTCTGGATACTCAAGGAACTTGATTAACCCCATGCCAATGTTCTGGAGAGGAAAGAGCACAGATTGGGAAAATAGAAATCTTGGTATCTACCTCTTACATTCTGTAAGATACAATTAATGAAAGTAAGAATTCTCATCTGAAGAACTGAAACAATAAATGTCACCTCATAACTTTAAGTATTAAAGGATACAGCACTTGGAAAGCTCATAACACACTAGCACATACAGTTCACACTAGTGCCCTAAGTTTTGTAGAGGGCAGGATCCATGTTCATTTGGATATCATTTGTGTTTTACAAGTGTTTGTTGACAGTTCATAAATACTTGCCACTTAAATGCCTAAAGTGTAGTGTTCTGTTATTCCTGCAAACTAATTTCTGTTAAAATAATTCTTTGGCCTTAACATATCTTCCCAGCAACACTCCAGGATAGATAGATAAGCTACTCAATTTCATCCTGACAATCAGTCTAGGATAGCGGAGGGGAAGTGACTCACCAAGGTCCTGTCATTAGTGATGCTTCCAGGCCTGGAATCAGGCAACTTTCCTGAATATCTCTCCCATACCATGCCTAGAAGATTTATCACTGTAGTTTTGTGCTCCCACAGTCTTTCTGGAGCTCAAAGGATAGCAGAAATACCAATATTATGCACTTTCTTGATGTCTACTTTAAGAGCTAGAAAGAGGGGAAGGAAAAAAAACCTGATTCAACAGAAAAATAATAAAGATTGTTCCCCTCCTTCAACTGAATGCACAAATCATTCTATTAAATTGAAAGATACTAAATTGTTTTTGTAGGTCAAAATGACTGAATATCAGCATTTTCATGTAGTTTGGTCAAATATAACAAAGAAGGTCCTTTATTTCCTACATAATTTAACTGTGGTGGTTTTTTCTCTCTTTTAGCCATCCCTATGTTTTGTTTTGTTTTTTATCACAGAGTTGTGCTATCTTATTTTTGGAAATGCCAACTCTGCTACAAAAGGGGAAATGGGATGGAAAGTAAATCTCTGCTGAGTGCCCAGTATGGACCAGGAACTTTTAGGTACTTTATCTATTTTTTCTCTTTAAATGCTCAAAAATGCTGTTCAGTAGATACCAGGATCTCTTTTATGACTCAACTTTTCACTAAGTATGCTCTATGAAGATCAGAGAAATTAATCACATTTTCCAAGTTTACAGTTAATAAGAAGCAGAATAGAAGTTCAAACCCAGTTATGTCTGACTTAAAAACCTATAAGCTCTCTCCGCTCTGCTATACAGCCTCAGTTTTACATAGTGAGCTTATAGGATGCAGGTCTAGGTTTGGACTAAACTTGTTTGGTACAGTACATGTGGGTTAATAGACATTCAGTTGATTAGTAACATTTATCTTTCTCACTTGGGCATGTGTAGTAGGAAGTTTATTATATGAGTCTGGAATTTAGGAGAAATGTGTTATGGGATGAAACTATAGAATTGGCTTTCACATATAATAGTATCCAATGATTATTTCTTGAATGAATGAATGACTGGATGAATTATAGATTTGGGGAGTCACTAGCAAGTAAAATTGAGTGTATATTTTTCTAATCTTTCCTATGTATATCCATTTTTCAAGGTATTTGAGAAAATACTGTATGAACTATTTCATATTTTTTTTAGAAATAATTTTTATTGATTTTTAGTGTGTATATATTTTCAGGATAAAAAATTAAATTGGTAAAGAAATCTCTGGATTTTTATTTCATTTAATTTATTGATTTTTAGAGAGAGGAGAGAAGAAAGAGAGAGAGAGATAGAAAGTGTTGGAGAGAAGTAGGAAACATCAAATCGTAGTAGTTGCTTTCTGTATGTACCTTGACCAGGCAAGCCTTGGGTTTTGAACAGGGGACCTCAACATTCCAGGTTGATGCTTAATCTACTGTGCCACCATAGGTCAGGCTAGAAATCTCTGTTTTTATATAACTCATCTTAGTATGCGTTTTGAGTCCCATTCTGCCTGCTGCAGCAAACTAATCTTGCCAATTGAAGGTAAATTCAATCACCTTAGGATTTTCTCAATCAATTCAGTATGAGCTAAATCAGTTTACACCGGAATTTAAGTTTCAGAGGTGGAGAACTTATGTTGCACCATTGAATCATGGATGGGAGGGGTAAGCATGAATGATTTCTGGCAAGAGTTAGGCCTGGAATAACAAGTAATGGGGGGTAAAAAAAAATCTACCCAGTATCCAGGCTTACCCACCTGACAAAAAGGGACCCTGTGGAAAATGATACCTATTTGTTGATTTGCATATGAGAACACAAACTTTGGACAGCAACTTCATTGCTACCTTCTTTAAAGGGGTGATAGCTAGATGAGAAATAAATATTTATAAAGGAACAAGGATTTCCTAGAGGTAAGGAATGTGGCACGATGAACTACTGCTTGTTTAATTTCCTGCCCCTTTCAATACGTTTCTACCCTGTGATATTTATCTCTCTCTGTCTGGATACCTGAAACACTATTGCCACACAAGAGTTTTAGATGTCACCATAAAGTGGGTACAGTATAATAGAGATAGTTTCATTTCATATGAGGGTCAGAGAAGGCCTAAGGTAGCCCCACTGAGTTACCCATATCCCCCAGAGGTATGGAACACAGGTCTAGGTTTTCTGTGTTCTTAGAAAGGTACAGAAGTTAGCTGAGTAAGAGTGTCTATAGTCCTGAATCAGTCTCATGGTGGAGATGAGAGGCTGCAGTATGGCAACAGGAACCATATGTTTGAAGTTTAGATGGGAATTCAAATATCTTGGGAAATGTCAACAAGAACAGTAAAGATCAAGACACTATGTAAGTTCTGAGAATTTGGATGTCATATGATGAGACATGAGACATATAAGTTGATTGAATTTGTCATACATTAATTACAAAACCCAAGAAGAAATTGAATTTACCCTGAATTGGAGACATTATGCTTCTTACAGCTGACTTGGGACTCAAAATGGAAACTAGATTCAGTTACAATATTACAAAACTTCATTTTTACTTGAGTGCTTTATTGTGGCTTGAAAATTCATGTCTGTCATATGTTTTAATGCCTTGTAAACATTATATTTTTATTAAAGGAGTTGCATAAAACAAAGTGAAATTTAAGCTATTAATCAAAGCTAAAAGTGAAATATAAATATTTCATACAAAAGAAGAAAAGGATTGAGGGAAGGACATTACTTTAATCTGGCAGGGAGGTCTGTCTGGAACCTTATTTAGTAAAGGAAACATTCCTAAAATCCCCAGTCATTTCCAGAGCTCTGTAAGACATGTAATAGAAATACATGTTTGTAAAGAACTGAATCATGTAGACATGTGTAAGGTGAGTTTGTTTATATTTCCTCTTCCTTTCAAAGATATCCTTTGATTTTAAAGTCCTTTGATAATTTCTTTACATTTATTAATAAAACTAACACTTATGTATATTTTCACACACATAATATTTTAGCTTATTCTTTGCTTTGTATGGGTTCTTTACATATTAAGAATATTGACCACTTTTATAATATATTTTACAAATGTTTTCTCTCACATTTTTATGGCTTTAGGTTGCATTCATGATTATTTTTGTCATATAGAATATGTTGAAATTTTGATTATGTACAAAGTTCAACATAAAGTGTAAACATTATATTTGGACCAAATATTAGTGTATTCATCATTCTCTTGATTGCATAAACTTGAAAGCCACCTAAGCAGATTAGAAGTCTACAAATTAAAAATCTGGGAAATGCAGGACTCAGTGTCCAATGAAAGACACGGCTTTCAGTGTCAGTCCTAGTTTTGAATCCTTGCATATATAAAACAGCTGAATCTCTAAAGTTTTCACTATTATTAAAGGATATAAAAAAGTTACCTCCATGGTGTTCTCCTATTCTAGATTTTTAGGTCAAAGCAAAACACATAATTTCACATGCTCTGTTGATGTTATTTTTCCACCTTCCCCTCTGCCACCTTCTTTGCTTTATTCTTTTTCTTCTCCCTCACTTTCTCCTTCTTTTTCTTCTTCGTTTCCTTGTCTTTGTCCTTTCTCTTACTCTCCTCCTCCTCCTCCTCCTTCTCCTTCTCCACCTTTTTCTTCTTATTCTCCTCATCCTTTTTCTCTTCCTTTTCTTTTCCTCTTCCTCCTTTTTCTGTCCTGGAAATCATGGCTAGAAAGTTTACAATAACCAGTCCCTGAACCCTTGAAACACATCTAACAGAAAAGCAGATAGGGAGAATGAGAGAATCCCTTATCATTATTTATTATGTGTTCATCCTTAGACAAGTTATTTACCTCCCATAAACTTGAGAATAATCATGAAAAGTATAAATTATGCTGCTTTCCTTAGAGGATCATTTCAAAGTGGCATGTGCTACAGCTTCCAGAATGTTATCATTTAACCACATAAGGCTTCTTTTTATTATAGAGATGACTTTGATATAAACTCAATTATATAATGATCAACTCACTCCTTCACCTAGATGAGTACCAAATTTCCAGTAAAAAAAAAAAAATGACTGAGGGGCAAATGAATCCAAACACTCAGTCATTGTGTCAAACAGTACTTAATTCACAGATATGGATGATTAAGGTCTAAGGACTCCTCAACGGGATACCAACATCTGGTTCTGGTTGAGGGTGAGGATGAAAGGCAGGACCTTTGCAGCAAAAGGTTGAAGTGAATGATGGGGTAAAGGACATTGTAGAGAGCTGATGGAGAGAATTCTTCAGATTGGTGCTTGTGGTAGATTATGTCCTCAAGGATGGTTGCAGCAAAATTTCTCATTCTATATGCTTTTTTGGAATGTGACCTTGCCTCTATCCCTATCAAAGAGAGAAGTCTATTTTAATTTTCCTTAAATCTGGGTTGTTCCTATGTTTGCTTTTGACCATTAAAATGCAGAAGAAGTAACGTTGGGGAATTTTGAAGCCTGTGTTCTAAGAAGTGTTTGACTTTCATCTTTGCCTTCTGGAATGCTCATTTTTGGAATGTAGCTGCAATGCTGTCAGGAGCACAGGCAGTGATGTGGAGAGGTCCACATGGAATATTGAGTCTTCTTTCTGCCAATCCCAAATGAACTCCCACTTAATAGCCTGCATCACTTTCCAGTATGTGATTTTCAATCTTTCAACTATTCTAGGACTCCAGCTGAGATCACCTAAAAAAAGGAACACTCAGCCAACCCACAGAAATACGAAAAAAACCCATAAAACTGCAGATGTTTATAACTTCTATGAGGTAATGGTAATGCAGTGTTAGAAACCAAATACTGCCTATATTTGAATTATAGAATATGAAAAAGATTATATGTTTGTAAAGGCTCTCAAGATCTGATGAACCATGACCATAACTCTCTGGTTCATCTCATGAAAAGGCCTATCCTATACAGGTACCTCTCAGAAAAGAGACAAAAGCTTCAGATTATATTTCCAAATTCTAAAAAGAGAGGGTTGCTTGGAGATGCTATTACATAGTTAATTAATTTTAGAGTCTAATATCTGCATATGATGTCTTCTGACTGGTTTTTGTTTTTGAAGAGTGGTAAGAATGGTTCCATGGTTTTCTTTCTTTTTCCTCCCTCCATTCCTCCCTCCTTCTCCTTCCTTCCTTCCTTCCTTTTTTCATTCTTTCCTTCCTTTTTTCCTTCCTTCCTTTTTTCATTCTTTCCTTCCCTTTTTCCTTCCTTCTTTCTTTCTTTCTTTCTTTCTTTCTTTCTTTCTTTCTTTCTTTTCTTCTTCTTCTTCTTCTTCTTCTTCTTCTTCTTCTTCTTCTTCTTCTTCTTTTATTTGAGTTCATTCAATCAAAATTTATTGAGCAGCAACTGTGTTCCTAACATTGGGAATACAACAGGAAACAAAATGGACATGATCTTTGCCCTCATGAGTTTATAATCTAGCAGCCAGCCAGCCAGCCAGCCAATTATATCCATAATTTTAATACAGAGGTGATGACAGCTTGAAAAAAAGAAGACAGATCCCAGAGAATTTAGAAGTTAGAGTCTACTTGGATAGTGACTGGATGTGTGAGGAGAGAGATGTGTTTCCAGCAATAGGTACTGAAGTGGGATTCTCTGGAAGAGGGGCATATCTCATAGGTATAGGCCCTGAGGCTGTCATAGGCCCACAGCAACAGCATAGCCTTAGGTCTCAAATGGTTTAGGGTTTAATTAAGCAAACAAGATGCACACGAAACAATTACAGTTTATTAAACATCAAAATAATTCAGATAATTAATGGACTCTTGCATAACATGGGACTGAATGGAATCCTCAGTCTCACAGTGTGTCTGGATACTGCTGAAGTTAATACAGATGTCTCCACTTTTGCTATGCCTTTCATAGTCAGACCCTCAAAAAACTCCTATGCAGCCCATTCTGTGTCTAACAGGAGCCACCTCTCTCTACACTGGGCCCTGATGTTCCATGTCAGGAAGATGCACTATCCCTTCCCTGTTTTTTTGTCTGCTACTGTCAGAAAATTCACTCATTATGCTCGTTATCCTACCCTGCTTAGGTTCAATAGGACCAAATCTGGTTGTTCTCTTTTGGTCATCAGGCAATTTGACTTACTTAAGTCCTCTCTTCCTTTACCTTACCCTTGTCAAACCCCCTCTTGTAGAGTCAACATCTTGCAAAGTCAACCCTGTATTCCTCATGTTCCCTAAAAGGCATAGACTCGTCATGAATATATTGTGTCATTTGCATCCTTTTTGCTCCCTCATCTGTATCTCACTTTGAAGGTCTTTTCCCAACTCTAGTTTTTCTAGATGGAATCATATACCCATCTCTTTGCCTTGAAAAAGTCAGAGTAAAAATGTTGCTATGAGATTAAATAGGAGGTAGTCTCAATTACTATTGCTCAAACTGACAGCCTCAATAAGTCCTCTCTGCCCTTGCAGACCTCTGCTAACTCCCTTCTAAAGACAATAACTGCAGAGAAAACAGCTGATGGCACAATAACTCTACAGGTTCCCATTGCATAATGAACCCAAGACATTGAGATGTTCCATTTACAACAACAACAACAACAATGAAAACATGGACTGCGGATTTGGGCAGACTTGGTTTTACATCCTGGTTAGTAACTAGCATGCTTTTGTACTATTAAATCTTGCAAAATTTCAAAAGATTTATCTGTAAAATAATGATAATGAATAATTATATTAAACAAGGAGTATCTCACCTGAAATACCTGGTAACTATTCAGCTCCTTTCTTCCCATTGGGTTTCAGTTGCCAAACACTATTCAGAAGGGAGATTACCAGTTTTGTATGGCCAGTGATAATTTCCTATTTCTATCTTTGTAACAACCATCTTCCTGCAGCTATCCCATTTTCATCATTGCCAAAAAAGTTATTGCATCCCTCATCCCTGTGTGGGCCTTCTTATCTTATTATCAAAAAGTTCTGACTGAGCTCTATCTGCCCGTCCTCTTCTACATCTTCTTAATCCAAGATACTCTTTCTTCTTGTATCATTTTTTAAAAATTATTTAACTTCTAGCATTCTCCCTAACTTTCTCTGAGTAAATTATAATGAACCTGGTGAATGGGACCATTATACTTCAGAAGGGCAGGAATCCCACAGGCCAGTTCCCAGAGTAGAATGGAGGTTAAGTCCAGGCACCATTTCCCCATCCCCATCTCTTTTCCTACAGGGCTCAGAAACAGCCAAATTCAAAATATGTCTTGAGTCTACGTAAGCATGTATCTCCCTTCCTATGTATAGCTCTGTGAGGTCATCATTGAAGGAGAGCAGTACAACTGGTGTGTGGAGGGTACCCTCCATACTGAGATAGGCCAATGGTTCCTTCTTATCACCAATCCCATTCTCTTGCAGGGTGTATTTCACGTTCAGGTTCTTCCCTACATATTTCCATATGTAGCTGGTAGCATGTGCGTTATAGGGGAAATAGTAATGTAGGGATTCCAGCATTGATTCCAGATCCCCCACCTCAAGTGAATACTCTTGCGATGCAAACGTGTTAATTAATGATGCAGATGTCCTGAGCCTTGTAAGACAGCCCGCCCCACTTTATAATGTGGCCCCTACCACCAAGGCTTCCCGAAATCATTGGCTTAGTCGGAACGGGGGGGGGGGCAGCTGGGATGAGACATGCAGAAAGTGGCCTGAGGGGTGCAGTATCTCTGGGAACTGGTCAGTGGATCTATGTGCTTGCGGATGCCTCTGGTCTTTGAACCAAAGCAGTGGCTGATGTACTGGCTCATAAGTTCCACGATGGGTTTCAGCAGCAGGTCTCCTTTGTACTCTTGTGCCAGCGGCGTTAGATCACATACTTACCCCAGGTAAGACACCCAGAGGTCTTCCAGCTAATTGTGTGGGCCACCACAACTAGCGTGATATACCGACGCTGGAAATATTAAAAGTCTAGGCCCACGGTGCGGCATGGCTCTTGCTCCATTTACCGCCGGGTTCTTTAAGTGGTTTCCTTGCTCCTCAGTACACACTTAGAACTACATCTTCCTCTGTTTATAAGCTAAGGCGATCGCTTATATCCATTAATATGGAAACCATTGTCCTTTCTCAGCCACCGTCCGCAGAGATCAAATGCTGCATAAAGAAAGAGGGGCATGTGTTCATGGGAAACGTAGTTTGATTCCCGCCTTCAAGTAATTGGATTGGTCCTCAGGAGTTCCGGAGTGAAAACAAGCAAATTGAGTTCAAAGTTGCCTAGACTACAGGAGATATGTAGGACAGACTTTTTCGCGAAGCAGAATACCAAGGGGAAGTTGTACGATTTTGAAAAAAAATACGTTTTCATCTGATGGTTTTAAGACAGAAAGAAAGGAATAAACTGTCCTCTTTCTTTCTATTTCATATTCTAGACTGATTTATTTCATTTTGGAAGAGATAATTTAATCAACATCCAAGTGCTGCTGCAATATTCTGTAATCACCATCAGACCCTCTCTACCAAATCCAATGAAAAGGCTATGTACATGGACTACTGTTACAATTCAATTTGATACACACTATATCTTTTAAATACAGTGAAAGGATTCTGAGTATTGGCTATTTGAACACCTTGTCGTGGATAACAGGTTCTGAAACTCAAGATAAAGCCTGTGATAGAGAAATGATTTGGTCTGGCAGTGACTTGCTTTTACTAAGTTTACAATAAACTTTTGTTGAATGAATAAAAGAGGAAGAAAGGGAAGAAAGAAATGTGTATTTGTTAGTCCTCATCAAATCAGAAAATAAAATTGAATATCTCCTGTTTTATGTGATTCAAAGCAACTGGGATAACTCTGTACAAGCTGTTTCATAAAATATTTTTTGTAAACAGAACAACATATATTTCTTTTGTTTATCTTGTGAAAATGGTATTTTAGTAGATATACTATACATAGAGCTAACGCAAGATAAAAATTGCAACATCATTAGTATTGCAGAGTATTGAACAAGTATTACTCCTGTTTTCTTGCCTTCTCTTTCCCATTAAAGATATGTTTCTAACATGAAATAGCCAAACTATTATAGAGAATATTTGAGAGTGTAACAACAATAAGTGAATTTAAATGAATTTTAAATAACCTGTGAGGTTCAGTGTCATTTCTGAGATGTAGGATGGATTACCTAATGAATATGGGAAAAGGAAAAAGAAAATAACCATTACGGTATTTCTTTTACTTTCATGTACTTCCCTTTCTTTTGTCTTACCTTCTCGTGGTTCATCACAGAAGTAGTTTCCCATTGAGTCCAAGAAATAAATAACAGTAATGACTCCACTGTTAGAAGACTGAAGATAGAAGGCCAGAGGTTCAGATAACAGGCCCATTACCAATTACTGGATGATGGCCACTTTTCTTCCCATGGGATGGTGTAATTTATAAAATACAAAATACTATATATTAAATTGAAAAATGAGAACTTGACATTTTCTTGTCAGAAATGCTTTACTATTGACAATTTCTTATAGTTCATTTTAATTTAACAGTGGTTAGGAGTATGGGCTTGCTTCGAAGAGAATGGGATTTAAGACTAGGTCCCACATCAAACTAGTTGAGTTTTCTGCACCTTAGTCTCTCACCTTTCAAATGGGGATAAGAAGAGCATCTACACTGCAGGGGTTGGGAGCCTATGGCTTGCGAGCCAGATGTGGCTGTTTTGATGGCTGCATCTGGCTCACAGACAAATCTTTAATAAAAATATTAACATTAAAAATATAAAAAATTCTCATGTATTACAATCCATTCATTTCCTACTGCTCATGTTCATGGTTGCGGGTGACTGGAGCCAATCACAGCTGTCCTCCGGGACAACACCAAATTTTATTGGATAATGCTTAACGTACATGGGTCATTGTATGGCTCTCACGGAATTACATTTTAAAATATGTGGTGTTCATGGCTCTCTCAGCCAAAAGGTTCCTGACCCCTGACTACAGCAATACTGTAATTAAGTGTGATAATGTAACTAAAATGTTAGCTACATTGTAAATGCTCAATCATGTTGGCTACATTTATTATTATGTTGTTGTTATTATTGTTGGCTTTCCAGAGAGCAAGTAATGGAGGAAATGTTACTTTTCAGCTATTAAAATGTTTTGTAAAGCAATAATATTTAAAAAAGGAATAATCTAAGATACAATTTAATGGAACAGAGTAAAAGCTCAGTTCTAAGAAGGTTTTAAAATGTAATAAACTTGGCATTTCTAATCAGTGGGTAACATGGATCATTCAGGAAGTGGTATTGGGTTAATTAGTAAACTCTTTCATTAAAAAATGTAACTTTTATCTTTTTTACCATGCCATAAAATATGAACTAAGAAGAAAACTCCCGTAGTACTCATGCAAAAACTAATAGATAGTGTAATGGCAACTTAAAAAAAGAGAGAAAAGTATAATCAAATCATATAAGATGTATTTAGCACTCACATTTGTTAGTAATTTCTAATTAAACAACAATAAAATATAATTCACCTCACAGGTGGGCAAAAATTAAAATGGTGCACAATGCAAGTGTTGCTGAGGGTTATTGGGGCCCACACATACTGCTGGTAGAAGCATATATCGGTGTGTTTATTCTAGAGGTCAATATAGAAGTGCTTAATCATAGTAAGGATTCATATGCTCAATGACCAAGCAATTCTGCTTCTGGATATATGTCTCAGAGTCATTTTTTACATAAATAATGGAATATGCATAAAGATATATTTGTGGTGATGGGAAATTGAAGGCAACTTGGATATCTGGGACAGGGACATTATGATGTGGAAAATAAATGGCCATAGTTGAGAATCCTTAGGAATGCTGTTTTCCGTTTCTGACACTGAGTACTTTCTCATCCACAAATCAGCTCCATCCTCAGCACATCACTGAATCTCTCTTATCTCCTCTTTCCTCAACCATAAAAATAAGGGAACTGGATTGAACAACATGCCTTATTCTTTTTACATCCTCTGATTTGTAATTTTATTGGACCTTCCATATACCTTTATGTTTTTATGCTCCTGTTCTCTTGACATTGGCAAAATGGTCGATAAGTTTAGACATTTCTTTAAACATAAAGGTTGGACTTTTTTATAAGGAATCTCTGCTGTGAGATCTTTATGTAATAAGAATAACTAGTTTATAATTAATTTATTCAAAATGCCATAACTAGATATAGCTTAACACAGAATGTATCTGGAAAAACATAAAATATTAAAGACTAGAAAATAACATTTGGTAGACATTGACATTTTACTTTAAAAAAGGTTTGTGAGCATGATATAACACCCAGCTCATCATAATAATGCTTTTCTTACTAATTTTACTTTTTAGTTTATGTCTTGATGATTTTAAACTTTTGTTTTTGTTTTCAAATTATATAAAGTAATATATGACAGTTTAAGTATGAAAAATGTTGATGTGATTGTAAAATATTTCAATATTCTAAGAGTATCTGAAGTAATATGTGAAAATAAAGTCTAATCCTCATGACCAAATATTATTATGTAATGCCTGTGTCTACCCCTTGCAAATTATCATATGATTCAATGGAACAAACCTGCTTTTGCAAGCCTCTTTCTATGATATCTGGCTGAGTCATGCTGTTTTCAGAAGGACTCTGCTGTACCAAATTATATCTGCTAAGAAAGAGAAAGAGGTGCTTATGTTCAAGTAGGAAAATAAAAGGCTTGTTCTTTCCAGGGTCTAAGGCAGAGTATCTGGAATTGCTTAAATGTTTTCTTCCTTAGTCAACTAACCTTTGTATAAACCTTTGACTATTCAGAGGTTTCTCTTGGGGACCCAACAAAGTCAATTCTGCACTAGAATCAGCAATTGTTGCCCAAGTAATTTATTTGAGCTCTCCTATCTCTTGGACACTAAAACACAGAAGTGCCAACTTTTAGGTTTTAAGAGAGATGCTAAGGATTCAGAGCAAGAATGTGCAACGTCTTGCAAAGTTCAAGCATCTTTCCACTTTTCAAAGAATCTTTGGCAATGAGTGTTTAGGTAACAAAGAGAGCAAATTCCTTCTTTTGTAAAATGCTCTGAATCAGTGAACAGAACAATCTATTTCTGTTGAAGAGATGGGGTAGAAGAATAGTTGATTGGCTAAATGAGGTCTTGGATTAACTCTAGATCAATGAGATCTTGGCTTTAGGGTACACTTTGTCTCATAATAATGACAATAAAAAGGATTTTAAAACAATTTTATATATTCTTCATCAAATTGTAACTGTAATCTAGGACTACCAACTCACTCTGAGTTCTGTGCTCTGGCCACTACAGACCACTCTGAAGTGTATTTACTGTTGGTTCAAAGCTGCTTCTCAGTGGAATTTAAGGTTTACAGGTTCTAGAAGTACATTAGTACAGCCATGTTCCTCACTTCCTGAGGCTTTATTCACTTAATTCCAGTTTATAGGCTTTAAATTGGTACAAATTTTGTGGTTGGCAGATAGGAAATAAAATTAAACATGTGAATACTATTTGAAATAGCAGTTTCATGTCTTGAACTGAACCCTAAGGAAATAGTTAAGTATGTGCACAAGAATATGAAAACAATAAAATTTATCAACCTAAATACCTATTTTTGGTCTTTACTAGAAATGTAAACTTATTTAAGATAAAAAATAATGCCAATCATATCTGTTAATGAAGGGCTATATGGCAACAGATTATTTTTCTAGGAACACAAATAAACACTCACAAGCATTTATGTACACACACATAAAACTAGTTATTAAAGTCTATTCACAAAAGCCTAAAAATTGCTCATATGGATTTCAGGACACAAAGAAGACAAACTCATAAACGAGGTAGATCTATTCTAAATGCACACATGAAATGCCTTCTTTAGCAATAGCAAATGAATGTCATTCATCTCACCATTGTTTATTTAAGGAAAATGAATTAGTGGTGTGTGGTAGTATTATGAAAGATATATGTTCTTTTGATTTTTTATATTAATTTTTTCATGGATAAGTGTTATGAGATAAAACAAAATTAAAGAACAAAGACTTTTCAATAAAATATTTCAAAGGTTTTATTAATATAAACACATAAGCTTTTTTAATTTTAATAACATTAATAAATTCATTTGGTATGACATAAATCAAATTAAATTATAATGAAATTGTAAAAGGGTGAAGACATTCAGGTATAGTAAATTATTAATAAGAATCTACATCACTTCTGAACCTAGATAAAAATATAGACATGAAGTATTGGAGGTATACTACATTACAATGATAACAAAACAAAACAAAGCACAGTGTCCTTGTCTTCCTTGAGCTTGTTGTCTAAAGGACAAGATAGTGTAGCCAGCAATAATTATGAAGTGTTTCAGCTGCTATGATAGATGAATTCAGGGTGCAATGAAAGTAGAGCAGATAGTTCAAGTACTTGGTTGGTCTTGTATATCTGGGAGACTTTCACAAGAAGTGCTGTTTAAACTGGGCCCTGAGGATAAGGAAATATTAGCTGGATAAAGAGAAGACAGGGTGAATCTGAGTCTCTAGCCAGTTTAACAGTCAGGAAATACTCTATGACCTGGTTCATCCCTGGATAAATCCTGTGTGGAAGTCCACTACTCAGTAGTTGGGCATGTCTGGAAAACTGTGTGGAACTTAACAACATGGTTATAGAAAGTGCCTGAACTCTGTAGTTCATGCCTCTGAGAGAAACCAAGAATGAGACTTCCCAAGAGTTTTCTCATCTTTTAACTTTTTTTAACACTATATTAGTAATGAGCTCCAACCAGAAGAAAGGAGTGAATGCCTGAGTGAGAAGATATCTGAAATGCTCCAAGTTTCAGGATTTCTCCACTCTATTCCTTCCCTTTTCTTTTGGTGAGTTATTTTACAGGGTTCTTGGACTCTTTGAGGTATGCTGGTGTGCTGCGTTGTCTGAGGCTGGTCATGTGTGTACAGTTGAACACTGACACTGAACAAGTCTAGTGAAGTGCAAACTTATATTTCTGGAGCTCAGGAAAGAGGAAATAGGTAGACAGAGATTTAGGCTAGAAGTGACTGGCATACAGGAAATGTTCAAACACTATATGATGAATAGAAAGATGAATTAATTAATTAATTAATGACAGATTTTTTGGAGACAGCAAAAAATGAAACTGAGTTGATCTGTTCAAGGTGTTTCCATTCATATTTATCTTTTGAAATAGGTTGCTTCCTAATCTGAGTTTTAAAATATTGTTGATTATTAGAAAGTCATTTTTTTCTTTCAATAAAATTTAGCAAAATACCTATTGACATTAATCAGAGTTGCAGTTTGAACATTATAGAGCAGGAAGTTGGGGAATGAAGGAATTGTCTGTGTTTCATCAACCAGACAGACCATCATAGAAGTCTCCTAGAATAAGAATATTGCTAAGGAACTCGGCGACTGCCTCAGACTTCAGAGAGGAGGAACAGATATCTCTAATCCAATCTTAGGAGGAAATGTGTGTGTATATTTGTGTTCATTTGTCTGTATATATTTGCAGTTATATATTTTAAAATACTTTACATACACATTGTTTTATTTGGAAATAATAGGCTCTTACTGTGTCATTTGTATTTAGAGTTTTCTTCTTGAAGAATAGACTGTGAACACCTTTCAATATTAATATACATCATACATTATATGTGATTTTGTTTAAAACTATCAGTTTTCTCTGTGTTGAAAAAATTAACATGATTATTTTTTCATATTATGAAACCAGTGTGTGGTTATTTAAGTAAAATGAAATAATATAATACAATATAAGAAAGTCAAATTTAACCTCTATCTCTCTTACCTTACACCTGTTTACTTCATGAAACCACTATTACTAGAATCTATATGTCCTTTCCAGATGCTTTTCCTTATTAACCAGATACTAACTTAGATGTATCTACAGATTATATAAATACACGTACAATTTTACTTTCATTTTCAGAAATGATATTATATATCCATAATATTTAAATTTATTTTTATCTGATTTTATTTTCATTTCTATATTTTAGTTCAATTTTTCACATTTTACTGCTAGTAATATCTCTCTATGAGATTTCTGCCTTTCAATAAGTATTTATATATCTCCATTTAAATTTTCTGAGTTATAAGGCAACACAGCAGATGCCTGGAAATGCACTAGTGACCATATTCAAGTAAATTCTAACCCCCAGGACAATTAAACTCAAAGCATATGAAGCTTCAAGTCACTGAGGAAAGATCTTGGGTTTTAGGGACAGTATAGATTTTGACTCCTTCCTCTGTAACAAATAACCCTGGAGACATTTTTGGGCAAGTTACTTAAACTATGAGCCTTATATTTTTTATCTGTTTAATGGCAATAATACTAGCTACCAGGAATGTTGGTTATCAGGAACAAAGAGATGAAATATAAAGTTAATTCTATATTGTACAAATTACATAAATGTTATGTGCATTATCCTTATTTCACCTTCCCAAACAACAACACCAATGTTTCTGCCTAAACTTCTCACCATCTAAGGAACCACTAATTCAAGGGACCCTTTGCTAGGTGTCTTAGCACAAGGGACATATTTCAGCTTTACAATCATTAATACAAAGTATTGTTACATTAGTTACTATGTGTGCATGATATAGATAACACACTATGAAAATAATCAAGTCCTTTATTTCACTCTCTGCGTTGATTCTGGAGACGTTTCCCTAAAGTCCTGGAAAGACAAGGTGCTATAGAAGAACAAAGCATAACGGTGGATCTGTTTGAGGGATATTTGTATTGAGATTCAGGTCTTTAAATAGCAGCGGCATTCAAATCACTTTTCTTCTTTCAATTTCATTTTTGTAAAAGAATAATGCTGTTTGTAAGTTGTTGTTTTTTATAAATAAATTTGTATTAATGTTAATGGGGTGACATCAATAAGTCAGGGTAGATATACTTAAAGAAAACATGTCCAGGTTATCCTGTGATTCAATTATGTTGCATACCCATCACCCAAAGTCAGATTGTTCTCCGTCACCCTCTATCTAGTTTTCTTTGTGCCCCTCCCCCTCCCCCTCCCTCCTCCCCTTTCCCCTCTCCCTCCTACCTCCCCCTGCCCTGGTAACCACCACACTCTTGTCCATGTCTCTTAGTCTCGTTTTTATGTCCCACCAATATATGGAATCATGTAGTTCTTGTTTTTTTCTGATTTACTTATTTCACTCCCTATAATGTTATCAAGATCCCACCATTTTGTTGTAAATGATCCGATGTCATCATTTCTTATGGCTGAGTAGTATTCCATAGTGTATACGTGCCACATCTTCTTTATCCAGTCTTCTATTGAAGGGCTTTTTGGTTGTTTCCATGTCTTGGCCACTGTGAACAATGCTGCAATGAACATGGGGCTATATGTGTCTTTATGTATCAATGTTTCTGAGTTTTGGGGGTATATACCCAGTAGAGGGATTGCTGGGTCATAAGGTAGTTCTATTTTCAGTTTTTTGAGGAACCACCATACTTTATTCCATAATGGTTGTACTAATTTACATTCCCACCAACAGTGAATGAGGGTTCCTTTTTCTCCACAGCCTCTCCAACATTTCCTATTATCTGTCTTGTTGATAATAGCTAATCTAACAGGTGTGAGGTGGTATCTCATTGTAGTTGTGATTTGCATTTCTCTAATAACTAATGAAGATGAGTATCTCTTCATATATCTGTTGGCCATTTGTATTTCTTCCTGGGAGAAGTGTCTGTTCATGTCCTCTTCCCATTTTTTTTATTGGATTGTTTGTTTGTTTGTTGTTGAGTTTTATGAGTTCTTTGTATATTTTGGATATTAGGCCCTTATCTGAGCTGTTGTTTGAAAATATTATTTTCCATTTAGTTGGCTGTCTGTTTATTTTGTTGTCAGTTTCTCTTGCTGAGCAAAAACTTTTTAGTATGATGTAGTCCCATTCATTTATCTTTGCCTTCACTTCTTTTGCCTTTGTAGTCAAATTCATAAAATGCTCTTTAACGCCCAGGTCCATGAGTTTTGTACCTATGTCTTCTTCTATGTACTTTATTGTTTCAGGTCTTATATTTAGGTCTTTGATCCATTTTGAATTAATTTTAGTACAAGGGGACAAGCTATAGTCGAGTTTCATTCTTTTGCATGTGGCTTTCCAGTTTTCCCAGCACCATTTGTTGAAGAGGCTTTCTTTTCTCCATTGTGTGTTGTTGGCCCCTTTATCGAAAATTATTTGACTACATATATGTGGTTTGATTTCTGGACTTTCTATTCTGTTTCATTGGTCTGAGTGTCTATTTTTCTGCCAATATCATGCTGTTTTGATTGTCGTGGCCCTATAATATAGTTTGAAGTCAGATATTGTAATGCCCCCAGCTTCATTCTTTTTTCTTAGGATTGCTTTGGCTATTTGGGGGTTTTTATAGTACCACATAAATCTGATGATGTTTTGTTCCATTTCTTTAAAAAATGTCATAGGAATTTTGATGAGTATTGCATTAAATTTATAAATTGCTTTGAGTAATATGGCCATTTTGATTATATTTATTCTTCCTATCCAAGAACAAGGAATATTTTTCCATCTCATTGTATCTTTTTCGATTTCCCTTAACAATGCTTTGTAGTTTTCATTATATAGGTCCTTTACATTATTTGTTATGTTTATTCCTAGGTATTTTATTTTTTTTGTTGCAATTGTGAAGGGGATTATTTTTTTTTTTAGTTCGTTTTCTAATATTTCATTGTTGGCATATAGAAAGGCTATGAACTTTTGTATGTTAATTTTGTATCCTGCGACCTTACTGTATTGGCTTATTGTTTCTAGTAGTCTTTTTGTGGAGTCTTTGGGGATTTCGATGTATAGGATCATATCATCTGCAAAAAGTGATACCTTTACTTCTTCTTTTCCTATAAGGATGCCTTTTATTTCTTTGTCTTGTCTGATTGCTCTGGCCAGAACTTCTAGCACCACATTAAATAAAAGTGGAGAGAGTGGACAACCCTGTCTTGTTCCTGATTTAAGGTGGAAAGTCCTCAGTTTTATGCCATTTAATATGATGTTGGCTGATGGTTTATCATATATGGCCTTTATCATGTTGAGATATTTTCCTTCTATATCCATTTTGTTGAGTGTCTTAAACATAAAGTTATGTTGTATTTTATTGAATGCCTTTTCTGCATCTATTGATAAGATCATGCGGTTTTTGTTCTTTGTTTTGTTGATATGGTGTATTACATTAACTGTTTTATGTATGTTGAACCATCCTTGAGATTCTGGGATGAATCCCACTTGATCATGATGTATTATTTTTTTAATATGTTGTTGTATTTGATTTGCCAGTATTTTGTTTAGTATTTTAGCATCTGTATTTATTAGAGGTGTGGTCTGTAGTTTTCTTTTTTTGTGCCGTCCTTGCCAGGTTAGGTCATGCTCCTCACAGCACCACTTCTCTGATGTCTATTTGTAAGTTGTTAAAGCATGGGTGTGGGATACATATGGTCCACTGCCATACCTTTGCCAAAAACTAACTGTGTGATCTTGCACAGGTTATTTAATTATCTAAGCCTTTGTTTCCTTATTTCTAAATAAGGCATAATCAAACTACATATTTACATGGTGGTAGGAAAGAGTTAAAAAGATAACATATGAAACATTCTTAGCAGTTATTAGCATATAGTGAGCACTTAGCAAATTTTAACCATTACTGTTTTTTTTAGTCCTCTCAACCAGGGTCAGGACTAGGATGAATCAAGTGAGTGAGACACCTGGGTCACACAATTTATGGGGACACTCACTCTCAAGGTTGTACAAATGCTAATCCTGCAACTGTTGAAGATTGACTATCTTCTTAAGAGGGAGGACCTCTTCTAGGCATCTTCTAGGCAAGCCTCACCTTAGTCTATGGCACAATTTCAGGTGGTGTCTTGTTTCTGGCCATTAAAGAATCCAGAGAACTCTGAGAAGTTGCAGTGTACTTGGCACTGTGATTCTTCTCTCCATGAAACAGGTAAGGAGATTAAGGCAAAGAGAAATAAAGTACTTGGGACACACACTCATAAAGTGATGGAGAAAAGTGTCCTGATGGCTAGCTCCATGTTTCTTTCATATATCACAGTCTTAGCTGTAAATCCAACATTTATAAACCAAGGGATATTTTCTTACCGTGTGTATGTGTAACAAAACTGAAGTGCATATGTTTATTTTTGATACTTAAGTTTTAGTCCTTGCTCTTTCATTCATTAGCTGTCTTATCTCAAATAAGTCATTGAATCTTTCTGGGCTCCATTTTGCCACTTGTAGAAATATGTGTATTGGATGTCATTTTCAAAAACTCAGTTTTATATCCTATAATTTATTATTTCATACTGTGTACTATTATTTAGTTTTATGTTTCTCTGCCTCCTTTCTCTTGTTAAGTGACAACAATGTGCAAAAGTGCCCTTAAATACTTTGGGGACCAGACCTTTTCTAAAAGGAGACTCTAAAAGTAAAAAAATATTTTAAAATGAGACTAAAAATTATCTATTTTATATAAAAGAATATCAGGTAGGGTGTATTTATTTGAAAATGTCCAAGAAATAGAAAACATTTTTTGCCTTTGAGTTGGGATTATACTAGACAAAAAGTTAATGAACATCATCAAGCAAGACCTAAGTGTATGGGCTGTGACTATAAAATAATGACTCTGGTGTTCTTTTGAGGATCATAAACTGGTTGTGACCCCAGTTGCCAAAGTCTTGATCAATGATAATCTCTTTGCACAGGTGTAAGGATTCATGGGAATGGAGGTCTATTTTGAAGAGCAATCCTGGTCTGCATTCTAATTTCTGGTGTTGATGAGAAAAAACAGAGGTACACTTCATTATTCCATTATTATTTGAGTACAGAAAAGAGACCTTCATTTTAGAAGAGGAAGACACCATAGATAATATAGGAGGGCACCTAAATGGTGTCTAAACAAAGAATATACTTTAATTTTATAGGAACTTGAATGAACTCTGAATATGATGTCCAACTGAATTCTATTTGATAGTAAAATGATAATAAAAACTTTTTTTTGAGGAGGAGAAATAGTGAGCCAGACTCTTGCATGGGCCCCAACCAGGATCCACCAGGCAACCCTGTCTAGGGCTGATGCTTGAATCAACCAAAATCAACTGAGCTATTTTTAGCACCTGAGGCTGACACTCAGACCAACTGAGCTATCCTCAGCACCTGGGGCCAATGTTTGAACCAATCGAGCCTCTGGCTGTGGGAGGGGTAGAGGGAGAGAAGAGGGAGAGGAAGGAGGAGGGAAGCAGATGGTTGCTTCTCTTGTGTGCTCTGACCAGGAATCGAACCTGGGACATCCATACACCAGGCCAACCTTCCACCCACTGAGCCAACTGGCCAGGGCCAATAAAAAAACTTTAATTCAAGGGTCTTTAAAAGTACTTTCACATTCTTTTCCTAAAGCTGGAATAGTACCCAGGGTAATAAGTCCGAGGCCTATAGTATTGGCAGTAACTAGCACCAAGCTACCATACACTGATTTTCTACAGTTGCAGACACTTGGTTATAATATACATGCTAATTTTCTCCTGTAAAGTCCTGAATGTTTGAGAAGTAGAGCAGGTGAAATTCAGATAGGTGAGCTTATAAAGAGGTGAAAAGATTTAGCCAAATTTGTTACAAAATTACTGGATTAGGTCTGTCGTTAGAGAGGTCTAGTCAGAAGTCAAAATACTGGCTTTGTTCTTATGAATGCTTTGCCTTTTTTATTTTGAGAGACAGAGACAGAGAAAGGGACAGATAAGGTCAGACAGACAGGAAGGAGTTAGATGAGAAGCATCAATTATTCGTTGTGGTACCTTAGTTTTTCATTGATTGCTTTCTCATATGTGCCTTGACCAGAGAGTTCCAGCTGAGCCAGTGATCCCTTGCTCAAGCCAGCGACCTTTGGGCTCAAGCCAGCAACCATGGAGTCATGTCTATGATCCCATGATCAAGCCATTGACCCTGTGCTCAAACTGGTGAGCCCATGCTCAAGGTTGATGAGCACGTGCTCAAGCTGGGGACCTCCAGGTTTTAAGCCTGGGTTTCCTGCATCCAAGGCCGAGGCTTTATCCACTGTACCACTCTCTAGTATGGCGAGACTAGGCCAGACCAGGCCAGGTAAGTGCTTTGCCTTTTGAGGGACAGTGGAAAACTAATTATCTGATGTTAACATCCAGAAAATAAAATAAAAAGACAAGAAAGTACAAGGAACATAAGAAGCACTTATGTAATGTTGTTTGTTTTAATTCCCTCCAACCCTTTAGAATTTCCTGTGCCTCTGAGAAGGGAACTCTAACTTGAATCAGAAAAATTCTTCTCTTTTCAGAGAGGATATTAGGCAAAAAGATGGCCAGGATTCTAAATTGGATGGATCGCTCTCCCAGGAATGAGTTAAGCCCAAAACTCTCCCAGAAATCAACCACTCTATTCTGTGAGAAAAGGCTACATAGAAATCCTTTCTTATGAGAATTCTCTATGCCCAGATCATGATTAAATTTCAGTAAACATTTGTCAATTTAGTTGCATCAAACTGACACTTCAATAAGATTTTACAGGTCTTACTCAGCTATAGCCAGGGGTGACCCTTCTAATAAAAGTAACCACACGGTTGCACAAACCCTTGGTTCAAAACCCAGCTTGACAAGTAAATAGACACAAAACAAAGGGAGGAGCTAAACATACAGTTTATCTAGATAATCCACCTAGCTACTATATATGTGAGGAAGTCTTGTGTAGAAATATAACACAGGTCAGATAGAAGTGTTGTTTCCTCTGAATAAGTATCACCTAAATAAATTAATTTAAAAAGAGGTACAAATTTACGAGTCATCGTCAGGAACTAAAAAACTACACTCAATCCTTCCCTACGTATATATGTTTTTCAGTAGTACGTATATTGAGATTATCGCCACCTTCTGGTCAGATTCACTACTACATCTCTCAATATTTCTAGGAAGCAGCCATGTCAAGATTTGGGGAGGGAGTCGCCTGTGATCCAGCCCATCGAACAGAGTTTTTTGGGCGCTTGAATGGCACAGTCAGGCCTTTTTGCAGAATCAGATGTTCTCTAGTTCTCTGAAATCTTGACAGGAAGTTTCACTCCTGTCTCAGATGAAGAGAAAGCTGCCAGTGTGTCTCTTGAGGGAGTATGTATTTCTCTGTGTGTGTTAAGCACCTATGTGCATATTTTGCAATTGGGATCATATCTTTTATAACATGTATTTACTTATACACATAGGTGTAATATCAACAATAAATGAGATCATATTGTATATGCAGTGTATAATTTGTTTTTTATGTTTAATAGTGAATACTGTCCCAAGTGAACATTTCTTTAATATTAGTTGTGTGAATCAGATAACAAAAATTTTCTTATAGTTTAAAAGTGGTATTTCAATTACTCTCATGAATTACAAAATTGATACGTATTTGTGCATTAAGGACATCAAATCACGGAGAAATGTATAAGTGGAGATTAAGCTGTGTTGTCTACCCTCTTAAGTTAAACATTTTTAATGGCTTAGAGTCTTTGGTCTGTGATTTATAATATTTGTGACCTGAATCTATTGTCTTGAGCTTGAGGTTAGAAAGAAAATAATAATCTCTATCTTGAATATTTTCTTTTCAGGGTTAAAAGACATGAGATACACAATCACTATGATATAGACTAGGTTCGGTGAAGGTTTATTTTTACTTCCCAGGCCACTTTTAACACCTGGTGTTAAAAACCTGAGCTTCTGCCTGAGCCCCACTCCCCACTTCTGGGATTAGCCATTAGCCAACAGATGTGGCAGAACATGCAAGTCTCTTGGCATAAGGGTGGGATTTTATCTCCTTTGTCGTCTTTGTCACCTAGAGAGGCTGTTGTGTGAGTCCCCTCAAAGCCACAGTAACAGAGTGTGGTCTGACTACTTTGACAGCCCTGGAAGCCCATCTTCTAATAGGGAGGCTGCCCTGTGCCCTCTAGAAAGGGCAGGGGATGAAAGCCCATTCCTGCTTCTTACCATAAGTGTGAATCTGAAAAACTTATTTCCTCTTTGTAAACCTAAATTCATCTGTTGTAAAATGGAGAAAAAATTGATACCTTTCTGGCAGAGTTATTGTGTGGGGAAAATGAGAAAACATAATGAGATGTTTGGCGTATTGTATGCAATTTCAAGAAATGTTTGTCCTGTCCACCATGACTCCTTTCTACCATTAAAGAGACTGACATAAAACAAGAGCAGAACTAGCAGATAGAGTATTTGGAAATATTTACATAGTATATGAAATTGAGTACCATTTCTGCATCATGGGATGAGTTATGAGAAAGTTGAAGGAAGGGAAGATAGTCATTGCAATATTTCTTTTTATTTCATGTGACTCCCTGCCCCTGTTTCTTCACTTTCTATTTGAGCATTCAAAGAAACAGTTTTTCACTAAACCCTGGAAAAAAGAGATAGTTGAGGAGGAACCAAGCATAATAGTGGATCTAAGAACCTTAAATGAGTTGTTTTCCCTGTGCTGACCTCACTTCTATTATGGAGTCACACGATATGTAACTATAGTTAGGGGTTTTGGCCTTGAGTGATACTATTTTATGATTGCATGACCTTTGGCAAATTACTTAGCTTCTCTGAGCCCCATTTAAAAAAATCTTTCAAATAGCTATTATAATGGCAATAGATTAGATTCAGTACAATCTCATTAGATTGTACTGAAAATCAAATGAGAAAATGCATGTAAAGCATTTAGTAAAATGTCTGGCACTAAGTGCTCAATAAATGTCTTCATGTTCTTTTATTATTAATCTTCTCAAACCAATTGGAAAGAAAAAGAGCTTGCAGTTGAGGAGGGAGGTAGAATATCACCCTAGACAACAAGGTTTAATGAAGATGCAGTGTGAAAACAGTTTGATGCTGGTACAAGAACTGACACATATATTAATGAGGCAGAATAGGGAGAAAAATAAACAGAATCAAATGCACAGAAGCATTAAATTTTTTATAAATGCAGTGCCTCCAATTGCTTGATAATTCATAGACAATAAGAATTGGTGCAAGATCATTGTAAACGGTTCATTAAAAAGGAAAAAAAATAAAACTTACGCCATATGATATAATGTGAAGGTCAAAAAATTAGTATGTGATGCCATATGGATATGCATATAACCACCCAGTGTAATTTTAGTTCTATAAAATGTATGGGATTGTACACATATGTGTATATATGTGGATTTTTCTACTTACAATGGGATGCAACAAACCATGAGCATTTTTTATCAATGAAAATGAGACTGGAAGTTATTTATATATTTTTCTGTACTTTTGATATTTTCAAAAATGAACATAGATTACTTTTATAATCAAAAGGGAAGCTTGTAAAAGCTCTTTTATGATTAGGTAACATAAGGTAGTGTGATGGGTTGGAAAGAGAAAAGGCTTTGGGTGCATACATGCCTCTTTTCTTCATTTGGACCAAGGGAGTGACTGAAAGGTAAGAGAATTAACCCCTCTGAGCTTCATTTCCCTCATTTTGAAAATGAGCAAAATAATTCTTTTTTTAAAAAATAAAGGTGTTATTGAAGTAATTGGATGAAATTATTAAAATATATATTATGTTGTGCTTTATTCTCAGGTACACCTGGGATCCAATTTTAACTCTAGTACTTATTCCTATAAATTTCTTTGCCCTTCAGAAGTTCAGTTTCCTCATCTGTAAATGTGATAATATTGATCTTGAAATACTATATGTATTAGCTGTCAAGCATGGAGTTATAGTAGACACTACCCCAAGGTAACTATTTCCTTGAATATTATATATCCTAGTAATAGAAAATAAGGCAATGGTTATTTCTGAGAGAGGGCAGAAAAATTAATGGTATTTCTTATTTTCTTTAAACAATTCTTACTTTGTTATATGTAATTAAATATTTTATATCCCGAGAAACCTTAATCTAGCCATTTTGCCCTGAGGCATTTATTTTACAACAGAACTTCTTTTAAGAGTTTCCTATTTGAAACAATGGTACAATCATGGTGATTGTGCATATATTTTTAGAAATTGTGTAAGATTTTCCACAGGATAAATTTCTAAGAGTGAAAATTTTCAACCAAAGCATATGGCATTGCCAAATGCAGATTTAAAAAGTTCAGTACTAATTTCCATTCCCACCAACAATGGAGAAGAGTTCCTTTTTCTCACGGTCACCCAGTCTGTTAAAAAAGAGTTTATGTACTGTGACCCAGGAATTCCTGAAGAAATTTTTCTATCTATTATTAGCTATCTATTGCAGGGGCTTATCTGTGCTTGAGACAAAAGGACTAAGTGATAAGAGAGTTGAAGATCACTAAAGTGAAAAAGTTGATGTATGATGCGTTACACACTTTAATCTGGGTTGGGAAAGACAGCACAGATTGAAGGGGCTGATGTGCTGGGCTGGGGGAAGTAGAGGATTAAATTATGACTCCTATAACCCATGCTACCCACCACAGAGAACCCAGGGAACTCGGAGCATCTGCTTTGTGCCCGGCTGGTGCTGGGGTTGCTGCCAAACAGTTTCACATCCCTTAATCCTCACAACAGATCTGTGAGTGGAATGTTTTCAGCTCTTTTAGATGAAGAAAATAAGTCTCCAACAGGGGAAGAGCTATATTTTATACACTTTAAGATGCCATCAGTTTTTAACATGTTTTTTAAACAGTAAAAGAAAGATAAAATGCTTGCTATCATAATGGTAAAACACCAGTGATTGAGGTGTTCAAAAGTAAAAAAAAATGCATGTCTTAGAAAGTATGAAATGCAATAACTCATAGTATAGGGTCATACATCTATTTTGTAGAAAAATTGAGGTTGGAATTTATCTCTTCTTTATATCAAACTCCATGTTCTTGGCATAATGAAAAACCTTAGTGGTGAATAAGGTTCCTACAAATTAGGTAATGTTTTCTCTTATTGTCTTACTGTGTGGTATAGTAAAAATATTTATATTCGTTTCTGATACCTAAGTGCTATTTTTTTCCCTCTGTGTAGTGGTTCTGTGATGTTGGGCAAGTCACTGCATATCTGTGTGTCACATTTTCCTCAGCTGTAAGTATTCAGATGGATTCTATCATCAAACTTACTCTAATCCATTCACATTTTATTGTCTAAAATTCTTACTTGCCTGACCCTCAGACTTATATTGCTCTGTTTCCCTCCCCTCTGCTACTTACAGAACAATTTAAAATTATTTGCTTAATATCTTCTGGCCAGTGTTAGTTGGGGTAGGGTGAGATGGTGGAAGATGTTCTCTTTTGAAGACTCCAGCTATCTCCTAACCAGGTGGTGACACAGTGGATAGGGCATTGGCCTGGGACACTGAGGAGTGGAGGGTTGCTGGTTTTAATGTGGGATCATAGACATATCCCTGGCTTGAGCCCAAAGGTTGCTGGCTTGAGCCCAAGGTTGCTGGCTTGAGCAAGGGGTCACTCATTCTGCTGCAGCCCCCCCCCAGTCAAGGCACATATGAGAAAGCAATCAATGAACAACTAAGGTGCTGCAACTATGAGTAGATGCTTCTCATTTCTCTCCTTTCCTCTGTGTCCCTGTCTCTCTCTCTCACTCTCTCTCATTAAAAAAATAAATAAAAATAAAGATGTCAGTTATCACATTACTAAGTAGTGAGACTTACTCCTTCATTTTTCTACTTAATAGAATTGACATTACCATATACAGAATTTTATTAATGCAGAACATATCCATTCAGAAACAAATGGAAAGTATTAGGATGTTGGAAATAATTCAAGCATAACCGGGTAAAAGCCTTGCTGATAAAAGACATGGGAAGATTACTATCTAAAAGATAAAAAATACATGGTTTTGGTAGGATTTTAAATTTTCAGTTAAAAAAAGAAAGTTGACATAGGATGCAAACAAGGCCAAATACAAAAGATTAATTTTCTTTTCTTTTTCTTTCTTTCTTTCTTTTTTTTTTTTTTTTAGAGACAGACAGACAGTTTCTAACCCTGTATACTCTAGGTGTGACTTTTCTGCTCTTGGATATGGCCTCTGATGGGATGAAGGGTTCACACCAAACCACTGCCTTTTTCCAGCACAAGGGTTACAAGATAGTGGGGTCAAAAGGGACCAAGATTAGAGGAGAGTTCTATAATCATTAAAGGCGTGATAGCACTAAAGCCATGTAGGATATTTGAAATCCATATTTAAGAAGATAGCAGCAGTGACGAGCTAGGGCTGGTGGTGAGGACCACAAGCAGGGATCCCAGGGGTAAGGGTATCTGGTCAGTTCAGAGACAAGTTCTGAGACAAAATGGTGAAAGAGAAGAGTAACACAGAGTCAGAGTAGTTGTGAGTGAAAGCACACACGTTCACATGTTAATATAAGATAAGAGATGAAAAAGGACAATATCCAGTCACCCCCCCTTAGAGTTCTTGCAGCTGCTTCTGGAGATCCTTTCTTAGAGACGTTTCTGAGCCCTCATGAGTACTTGGTGGGCTCTACCAGCCACCACACTAGCAGCCTGTGTAGGAAGTGCACTTCTTTGGAGGTGTCCATGAGCTTGATGCCTTGTATTTGAAGGACAGGAAGAGAAACCACATACAGGAAATAATATATTTTCTAGGAGTTAATCCACATGAATCCCACAACCCAGGATTCTTTGCCACCCTATCCCTAAAGCAAAGTGTTCCAGGGCCCAGGGAAACGAACATAACAGCTGTCACTGGACCTTCTTGGCATGCACTACCTTTTTATTTTTATTTGTTATTTATTTTTTATTTTTCTGAAGTGAGAAACGGGAGGCAGAGAGACAGACTGCCTCATGCGCCCAACCGGGATTCATCCAGCATGCCCACCAGGGGGCGAGGCTCTGCCCATCTGGGGCGTTGCTCCACTGCAACAGAAGCTGTACTAGCACCTGAGGCCATGGAGCTGTCCTCAGCACCTGGGCCAACTTTGCTCCAATGGAGCCTTGGCTGCAGGAGGGGAAGAGAAAGACTGAGAGAAAGGAGAAGGAGAAGGGTGGAGAAGCAGATGGGCACTTCTCCTGTGTGCCCTGGCTGGGAATCGAACCCAGTACTTCCACATGCCAGGTCAACACTCTACCACTGAGCCAACTGGCCAGGGCAGGACTACCTTTTATTATATTCTTTCCTCAGTCCTCCCACATCAGTCTTCTTACCATTCCATAACCTACATACACCTTGGTACTGGTGTTTACCATAGACTCTTTCCTTCACAGATATTGTGGAAAGTAGGAGTGACAGGCTTAGGGAAATCAAACAATTCAGGACCATCCTGCTGTTAGCATTCTCTAAGCAAAAGTCCACTAAGAACTTGAAATCAAACAAAGTTGAACTTTTCTCCATTACAGTGAGGCAAAGTGTACACCATGAAGTCCCATGGGGTGTCTCATTAAGAGGACATTAAAAAAGAAGTATTATAGAATTTGGAATTATGTTAGGTGATTTTAGAGAAGGTTCAATGATTTAGGAGATTGCTCTGGGTTGGATGCTGTCAGGAAGGAAGAGTAAGTCTATGATTAGATATCTTAATTTCTTTTATAAGGAAACAGTAGAGCAAAGCTAAAGCTATAATCAGTAAAAAAGGATCACTCATACATGTTAGCTAGTAGAAGAGGGTGTTTGGTCATTTTTGTGGCTTGCACACTTGTCTTATTTTTTGTCTTATTTTATCAAAGTCACAGAGTGGCTTTTTATGATCTTGGTGTTCTTGGATATGGTTTATATTCAGAGCATTATGGCTCAGCTGTGAGCACCAGGCCATTTCATGATGGAGAATGTTTAGGTGGAGAACAAGATCTACTTGACAGACTGTGTGTTTTCAAGGTGACAGACAGAGGATATTGGGCTAAATGAATGCAGGTTTAAATGGAGCCAGTGAGGATGACCAGACCATTTATATAGATTAAAAACCTTACATAATTTTGCTCATCTGAATTGAATGCATGTTGTGCAAACTTGGGCACTGCTTTGATAGAAGGTAATGGAACCAGGGCTCAAACCCAGATCTGTGTCACTCCTGTGCACACACTTCTAATTGTTGAGATTTAGAGCTATCATCTTTTACAGATGGGGCCAGTACCAGGGATGCACTTTAATATATCTGTAGCTAGATGTCATTTTTTGAGTAAAGATGTAAGATAAGAGGCAGTTCTACTGTTGTGAATTGATGCCCTTTCCTGTGTACATTATCTCATTTTTTCTTATGAAAAAGATAATTGTCACATCCATTTTCTAGAAGATGAAACTGAGGCTTGAAAATGAGAAGCATGTGGTCTAGGGTCACACTGTCACTGAAGAGAACACTGAGGTGGTAACTAATGCCTGTTTGACTGCCAACCCCATATTCCCTCCAGGATATCACCAACTTCAGCTGTAACATATCCCATAGCTGCAAATTATATGCTTACAAAGTTGAGAGATAGTTTCATATGGGAAAAGCAGCAGGATGCTGTGAAAGAAGTTTATGTTTTAGGCTTGGCTCAGTTTTCCAAAAGCTTACCTTTGTTCTTGCTTTACTTTCTTCATTTGCATAATGAGAATTATAGGTCTGACCTCTATTGGTCCTGGTTAGAATGAAAGGGTTTAAAAGATGCTGGCATGAGGTGGGGCTTTAACAGGGTCAATTTCCTACCCATCCCCCAGGCCTTCTTTCCCCAGCATAAGACCTGTGCTTTTACCAAAGTACCTCAGTAACCAGAGGACTGAATAAATCACGAAGCCCTATGCTGAGACAATTTACCCCTTGTCGACATAACATAATCCACGAAACCAATCCAGCAATAAGGCAATCACTCGTGGAGCCTGGAAGCCCATGAGACTTCTAGATGGGAGGCTTCTGAATGCTGTGGGTCAAGATCCAGAACCCTTCCTCTGTCTCCTATAGAATGGATGAACTTGTGTGCTTTTGTTGGGTTGTGTGCTGTAGTCTGTTCTGACTAACAGAATCTTTCTTACCAGATCATGGTGAGGGAAGAATGGAAGGAACAAAACAAAACAAAACAAACAAAAAAACAAAATGTCTGCAAGAGTGAAACTGGTCTGCAAAAAACACTGGCCTGGGCCTTAGTTTCCCCTTTTTTCTTCCCATAAAAGGGATGTCTGACACCATAATTCCTCTGGAGTGTATCTTGTAAATCTAACCATGAGAAGAAAGATGAACCCATCATGTTATAAACGATAACCAAAGCCAGAGTACTCTCTAAATGTCAGGGTGACTTATTCAAGGGTGTATGAGAAAGGAGAGGAAATGATTCTCCACATTGGAGTCCGTGGCTCTGATCATCATTGTGGGGTCCCAAAGTTTCCACGAACTGTTCTGGCCTCTTGAGTCTGACCTCAGAATTTTTATATTTGCCAAGCTTCTCAGCCTATGCTGTGAGAAGTTACTCAATGGATGCCCATACATATACACATATACAGAAATATAATAAGAAGAACAATAAAAAACGAGTGGTTGTTGCAGAACAGGAGCAGTGATCATAATTTTCTTCCTTCTGTTAATTGTCTCTATTTTACACATTTTTAGATTGGAGAACATTTCTCAAACATAATATAAAATATATTTGAAGATTTTCCTATCATTTAAAAGCTTAAAATACACAGAACCTCTGAACGTATAGGAACATTTCTGGCTATTTACCCTTGTCTTGTTTCCAGGTTCTTGCTTGATAAATAATGTGACTACACATCTCCTAATGTGTGGTTTATTCGAACAGTGATAGGGATGGAAGGAGGATGGGGTGAAGGAATTAAAAAAACTGGCAGGAGTCATTGGAGCAATGGCCCTCCATGCCATTGAGGCTGCTCACCAGAGGAGGAGGTCCGATATTCAGTGAGATCACAGGAGTTAAAAAGAAGGGAAGTGCCCAATCTAGAGGTTAATGTTAACATCAGCAAGAGCATTGACAATAGAATAAGGAGCCAAATTTATACTGGCATTAGTTTCCCCTGGGAACTTCCCTTTTGGAGAAATTTCATTGATTTTACTGTGTTTAATCACTCTGTTGTGAAAGGCAGTTAGGACTCCAGAAAGCTGAAGTGAATGTAAGAAGCAGAGGAATCAAGAAATAGGACGCATGGCTTCTGCCTGCTTGGGAGCTGAGGGAACTCCAAGCGGTACGTACTGTGGCTGCTGCCTTGTCTGTGTTATCCGTTTTATCTTTACATTCTTGTGATATGGGCAACTATGACCTCCATTTCCTGTGTTAAGAGTCTGAGGCACAAATTGGTGAATTATCTTGTCTAGCATCACACAGCCACTAAGTGGATAAGCAGAGATGAAAACCAAATTCTGATTGCTAACCTTGTGTTCCTTCCAGGATAACATGGATCCTCAACTGTAAGTCCCACAGTTATAAATAAAGTGATATAAATGTACTAACTTAATGTGCAGAGTAATGGATACATTTTATTTCTGCATAATCTGGTCGCAGACTTTTCTTTCCAATGCATTAACTACATTATCTTAGATAGTTTATTGGATTTTTCATTCCCCAATTTAATTACTCATAAAAGCCCTAGATTTAGGGTGGATCTTCAGGTTTTCTTTAACTTTTTAACATCATCTTTACGTTACACTGTCTTCTCCTTTTGGTAATGAAGAATCATTGAGTAAACACTAATTCAAGAATATTGCTGTGGACCCTTATTAAAGCAAATCTTACCTGAAGAACAAATGTGGTATGAGAGGTGTGGTTGAAGTGGGCTTCCAAGACCTGGATCTGAATCAGTCCACAGCAGACACACACACACACACACACACACACACACACACACACACACACACACACACACACACACACCCTAATGAGGATGTCAAGTGTAAGTAGGAGAAGATAGGGCCTGGATGCACAAAATGAGTGACAACCAATTCCCTCCATCAGGAAAGTTAGCTTTTTGGATTATCCTTAATTGTACTTCCACTTTCACAAAGCATGAAGTCCCTTGTCTTTTCCTGTCTGTCTCTCCAGCTGTGTTTCTGTGTCTTTAAGAGAAGTGTAAAGTGAGAATCTTAATACAGTAGTGACAGGGGTTTTAGGGAATATGGACAAATAACATGTCTGAAATTTTGAAAGAGGACAGTTAATGCCTTTCATGGTTCACAAATAAAAATTACAATTGTAAGAAGCAGCAGGAATTCTTTTTTTACTTATAATCCAAATACATGAAATACATACTTTAAGCTTTTAGTTATATAGAGTTATATTAAATATTCACAGTACAATTTTTGTAAGGGCATTAGGCAAAACAGTTTGAAAACAGCCAAACGATGTTTTAGAGTTTCTTAGTCCAGACCAATATCTACCTTTAAAAGTAAGCCAGCACAATCAAAATGTTATCTCCACATAATTTTACTTAATTAGGTCAGATGAAATTTTATGGCCAGAGATAGCTTGGGAAGAACTAATTTTATCTAATATGTATTTTCTTCAGATACCTTTTTGTGACATGCCAGCAAGAAAAATAGAATTATTTTCTGATAAAAAAATAACAGCATTAAATATGGCAAATGAAAGTTTATTATATCTTATCAAGTATTCTTCTAATCTGTCACTTAAAAGTTGCTTGAAATATGCTCGTCTTTTATTTGTTCAAAGATTATAGAATGTACATATTTATGATATTCTCCTCAGAATCAGTGTGTGGCACATTAGTGATGTGAGATGGAAAACTTCTAACCCCAAGAAAGCCAAATTAAAAAGTCTATGTGAGTTATATTGATAATGGAAACAGGTGTATATAAAAATCATGGAAAGAGCCTTTGCTTCCACAAGTAAATGCTCCCCCTCCATTTTTCTTGAAATTAACAATATTTTTCATTCACCTCTCCACTTTTGAGTGTAAGCAAATATTTCCACTTTTTCTTTACCATAAGAAAAGCAATAGCAGTAACAATAAAATAGAAATGAACATCATATGTCAGTGTGGGAAGTTATCCAGTAGGGAGTGGTAGAAACTGTGGTGAATGGTATGAGGAAAACCGTTATCTGCTCCAGCCAGTTGTTTCCTTGAGGGAATGGGAGACGTAAGCCTGTGTGGTCAAACTTCTTTTTTCAAGAAAATCCAGGAAGTTGTATTTTTATATGAAATCCTCCAATTTTTGGTTGTTGACAACTATTTTAAAAATTGAACATTACGTGGAAAAGCTATGTTTCTCAAATCAATTTAATTCTCTATTGTAAATTAATATTAATTGAAAGAATATAAGACATCTAAAACCAGATAAGCTAATAAATGAACAAAATGTACTTAAATTCTAAACTTGGAGATCATGTCAAATATTCAAAATGAAAGAAAATTTTCTATTCTAGAGTATTTGTCATGAATCAAAAATAATGTCTCTCACTGTTTTGTGTGTCTTAAAATTTCATTTAAAAATACTGACTTTTATATACCCAAAATAATAAAGCCAGATAAGTAAAAATCAGAAGACAGATTTGATTATTATTTAGACAGATTTGATTATTATTTTATGTTTATCTATATATAAGCAAGAAGTCAATTAGAGAATCAGAAATAGAAAAAAAAGGGAATAAAGTTAAAAGCAGAAACACAAAGACACTGACATTATATACTTCTGCAAGATATTGAAAATGAGATCGTTGTAATGTTTTGGTTATTATGAAGGTTAATGAAAATGTTTAACAAAATGTCAGTACTATCAAGGCTAAATTTAATGTTCATGAGAAAAATGAAGACACTATGGTTGAGCCCCAAGAACCTTCCTAAAATAAACATATTTCTCATTTTTTACCTGCCAAAAGTAATATAAATATCATTTTGTTGTATTGTATAGTAATTCTGAGTTTATAGGCTCTTGTATAAATACCATAGACCATAGCACCTTTTGTGGCAAGGAATTATGAACTGAATTTCATAGTTCAAGAAATCAAGGGAGTAAACAATGTTACAGAGAAAGAAATACAAATAAGCAAACTTATTCATGCAAATCTCAGTTACAAGTTCACAGGGGGAAGGAGAAAATATTAACCAAAATTTCAGAATACAGAAAGCCAACACTAGTAATTGTTGACACTTAAATATTGTTTTAAATATACTATTAATATGAAAAAATACTATTAATGTGCATGACTTCATACACCTTTTATTCTCTTTTATAAAATTCTATCTGCTCATGCATGAACAGTGTTTCTAGAGAGAGAAAATTTATTTTTTGACTCTAGAAAAACCCTACTTGTTCAAAAATCTTATTGTCAAAACTGGTCAGAAAGCATACGAAAACAACTTCCTACTGAATGATATTTCTTAAAATAAATATATTTATTTTAATGTTATCACAAATAAAAATTCAAATGACAATATATTTCTTTATGGGTCATAAAAATTAAAACCATACAAATTGGTAACAAAATTAAGTTGCCTTTATTCTTACTTAAGGGATGTTTGATAAAAAAAAAGTCTCACTATGAATACTCTTTATTAAACCCTCAAAATTAATATGGCTGAACACAAAACATTCTTGTTCTCTTTTTGAGACAATCTATTATCATGAACTGAGAACAGAAATGGTTTGGCAGAAGTTATGGGTACAGGGTTTTAGTTTAAAGTGAAGTTAGAGTCCACAATGAAAAGGCAATAGACTTTCTACTTGAAAACCTGAACTTCTATATTAAGCATTAAACTGAGAATTTCAAATTGATTGCCTTCTATTATAGTGGTGTCAAAATTTGCTCAGTATGCTCTCAAATGAGCAAAACAATGTTGGTTTTTTCTCTGTACAACTAACTGGCCTGGTCCTCTTCATTGGCTCTGAGAGCACCTGGCTTTGCCTAATTTAGCACTCTCTCTCCTCGAAAATACCTATAGTCTCGCAGATTGGCCTTGCCCTTCACTCAACCACTCTCCATCATGAGATTTTAGTTATGTGGATGATTGTGAAATGGAGTGAAGAGGCAAGTGGCAGTGGTGACCTACTTGACCCTGTGACAATAGGTTGCTTCCTGCACTGGTGATTGTTGCAGTCTAACCGATCTTGGCTGTGATCTTTTTGCTTTTTGTCCCCAGCCCTTTCATCAATGCACTATTTTCATAAATAGTTCATTGTATCTTCATTAAGGTATTTACATATATATTATCATATGTACATATAAAGAGAAAAGAAAATGAAGAAAATAGATGATACCAAGTAGCAGAAATCCTGCTTAACAGGATTTTTATGGAGAATATCAAATAAACTATAGAAAGTGTCAGGCACAGCACTGCCCAGATAGCTCGGTTGGTTAACGTATTGTCCCAACGCACAGAGATTGTGGGTTTGATCCCCAGTCAAGGCACAAACAGGAACAGATTGATGTTTCTGTTCCTCTCTCTCTATCTCTTCTTTCTTTTCTCTCTAAAATCTACCCAAAAATTAAAAAAAGGAAACTGTCAGACACATACTAAGCCTTTAAGAAATGATAGAAATGTTAGTCCCAGAGTACTTCGTTACATAAATGAGAGGATTTTTACGTAAACAGTTTAAGTGTAACAAAGAACATATGAAAATATATACAAAAGACATAAAGTATATATACATTTATGAGCTTTTGTGCTATTTTTTGTTTTAGTATGTGTTTCCTGATGGAGCTTGGAAGAGGAAAGGATATTTGTGCCAGTTTTTTTTAATAAATAAATTTTTATTAATTTTAATGGGGTGACATCAATAAATCAGGGTACATATATTCAAAGAAAACATGTCCAGGTTATCTTCTCCTTCAATTATGTTGCATACTCATCATCCAAAATCAGATTGTCCTCCTTCACCTTCTATCTAGTTTTCTTTGTGCCCCTCCCCCTCCCCTTCCCTCCTTCCCTCCTTCCCTCCCCCCACCCCCGTAACCACCGTACTCTTGTCCATGTCTCTTAGTCTCATTTTTATGTCCTACCAATGTATGGAATCCTGCAGTTCTTGTTTTTTTTCTGATTTACTTATTTCACTCCCTATAATGTTATCAAGATCCCACTATTTTGTTGTAAATGATCCGATGTCATCGTTTCTTATGGCTGAATAGAATATGATGGTGTATATGTGCCACATCTACTTTATCCAGTCTTCTATTTTTTTTACAGTGATTAAAGCCTTTAAGCAAATTCTTGGCCCATACAGCAAGAATCCATAAAAGAATAGTGTCCTTAACATGTTCACCAAGTCCAAGTTGGCACCATCACCATGCCAAATCCCTGTAAAATGCAACCCAACCCCAGTTCAGTCTGTTAGGAGCTGTCACAAGGAGCAGGAGTCCAGGAAAAGTCCACATCCAGGAAAACTCTGCATGGCACTGGAATTGTTGTCACGATTCTATACTTTGCAGCTCACGTCCAAGTCCCAGTGACCGCTGCTTCTAGCTGGTAATGATTCGGGTAGACTGGAGAAGCCATCTGCAGCATGTGTGGAGAAGGAGATTCTGTTCTCCTCTGCCTGGAGAGATGAGACCAGGTTGCTTTTCCCTGGAGCTCTGCGACTGTGGCATGGTAAAGAGAACCTTTGGATACACTAAGCTGGGTGGCAAAGGTAGATTCATAATAGAAGTTGGCAAAAGGGGAGAAGAGAGCTCTAAATTAGGAGTAGGTCCCAGCCTGAAATATGAGTCGGGCATTGAGGTAGGAGGGATAAAGGAAACACTATATATTAAACAAAGCAGCAGAAAATAGGACTATCAACACCCACAGTAGACATCTTCGAAGGAAGAATAAAAAACCTGACTATTCAGGCAAGACATAGTTAAGTGACCCTTGTGCAAATGAGATCAGTTTATCTACTTCTTGGAAGAAATACCCTAGGCTCATCCACAGTGTCGTAGATGGGGCCAACGGTCCTGGGCCCCTTCAGCCTTCAAAGGCAAACCGCAGCATTCTGGGCAAAGTTAGGTCATAGGTGGCTGGAGCAGGGCTGGAAGAGACTGAACCCTCTCTTAGAGGAGCGAGGGGGAAGCCTACCTTCCAGTGTCCCTGTTTCCTCACAGCAGAGGCATGTAAGTCTGGCAGGCTTTAGCTCAATGACCTTCCTTTCCACTATTGAAGCAGAACCCAGATGGCATCCTATGAGACCCCTTTGGGGCATTAGAGCCTTTAAGGATGTATCCTAAAAGCTGGTAGTTCACCTGATCTCTATTGGGCTTTCTCTGCATCTTGGTATCTTAAAAGCCATGCTCAGAAGATCTCGCTGAGGGGTTTGAGGATCCCCATCCACCTATATAAATCTTTTCCATACATCTGGAGCTATTTGGAAAAAGACAAAACAGTGGTGTTAGCTGGATCAAATAAAAGAAGGTAGAAGTTTGCAGGAGAAAAAGATTTGGCATCTCCTGTTCATCAGCATTCAAAAGAAATTTTAAAAATTTTAAGTAAAAAGCATGATATAGTAGACCCGTAGGAGTTCCAGGATATGACTCCCCCTTTTTAAATTTCTTTAAATTGACCTTAAAATATTTGCTGGGTACACTTTAATAATACCTTGACTTTAAAGGTTGAGGAAATACACATAATTCGAAAGGTTTGACAAAATACAGTAAATGCTTTTGCTCCATATGCCAGAGCATTGTCAGTTTAACTAGCATAGGAAATCCAAGAATAGAACAATGCATACAGACAATGAGCTATACCATACTTAGTAGCCTCTCCTGTTCTGACAGAGGTTACTATAAATCCGGAATATGTATCCACTGTAACGTGGACATAGGACTGCCAAATGAAGGTATATGAGTAACATCCATTTGCCAAAGTTGTCCTGGCAGGGGTCCTTGAAGGTTACCTCCAAATGAAGGGACAGATTTTAGTATAGGACTCCTTAGACAGGATTTCCCAATCTGCCGTGCTGCTTCCCGAGAAAGTTGAAAGGTTTACAAAGGGCTGCAGCGTTCCGGTGATGAATAGTATGAGACTGAATTGTTTGATCTTTCATGGTTGCTCCAAATAATTTTCTTTTGAGTAGCTTGATCAACAAGGCCATTTCCTTGTGCTAAAGCTCCAGGGAGCATGGAGTGAGCTCGAGTATGTCGTATAAAACATGGAGCTCTATGTTGACATACAAGTCTTTGAAGAAGGAGGAACTGCTGAAATAGTTCATCAGCATTTGTCCTTGAGACAGCAGTCTTTATACTGGAAACACCATAAGTAAATATTTGCTGTCTGTATATAGATTAAAGGGGGAATATGGCAATTGCTGAAAAGCCATGATAAAAGCTTTGAGCTGATTTTAAGTTGACAGTTTCAATATAAAATTGTCCATTGATTTGCAAGAGTGATTTGTCATTTAGTGGAAGTTTCCCAGAGCCATTGTTGTTGATCCTTTGAAAAAAGGACAATAATTTTGAGGCTCAAAACCTATAAGGTGTAAGGATTGCCTATGCCCCTTGATAATCCAGGAGGCGACAAGATCAAAATATGGAAGTGTATTTCATGGGCTACTAGATGGTTCAATGTGCCGAAGCTGTAGCTGCTCTTGTACCAATTGAGCAGCTGCCCTAAGTTTCTCCTGAGAAAGGGGCCAATGGTATACCCATACAGGATTATCTGATTTCCAAGTAATTGGTTCTGCACAATGCATTATTGAGGTAGCAGGAGCTACCAAGGCCCCTATGCTAAATTCTGGTATCCTAATCCACACCTTTTAGTATTGGGTGCCACTTCTATGGGGGTGAGAATTCCTCGCTGTTCTTTCCCTAGTCCCTTGGTGGGCAAAAACCCCCGATCAAGCATCTGAGTACTGACTAAACCATTAGGACTGACAGGCAATGCTCCCGTATTTTTCAAAAAATCTCTACCCCACAAATTAACTGGCCATCCAGGGAGCACATAAGGCTTAAAAAATCCAGAATGACCTTCTTAGTCTTCCCAATGTAGAAAACTAGAACTTTATTGAGGGGATTTACTCTGCCCTATACCTTGTAATTCTGTGGCTGCTGCATGAGTGGGCCAGGAAAGAGGCCAATTTAGCTTAGCAATAACAGATACATCAACTCCAGTATCTAAAAGTCCTTTAAATTTATGCTCATGCGTTGTTAGTTCCATTTCAGGGCATTCCTGACCTATTTTTTTTTAACCCAATTGGCAAAATCAGAGGAGCCAAATCACCAATTTTCTTGGGGCCCCTTTTGCAGGATGTAGACTGAGAAGCAGAATTAGCATCCTTATACTATTCTTCTAACTGCCTGAATTAGCTGTGAGACAAATTCTTTTTTTTTATTAATTTTAATGGGGTGACATTGATAAAATTCTCTTCCGTCATCTTCTAACTGGTTTTCTTTGTGCCCCTCCCCTCCCCCAACCCCCTCCCATCCCTCTCCTCCCCCCCACCCTGTAACCCCAACACTGTTGTCCAGTCTCTGAGTATCATTTTTATGTCCCACCTATGTATGGAATCATCTAGTTCTTAGTTTTTTTGATTTACTTATTTCGCTCAGTATAACGTTATCAAGGTCTATCCATGTTGTTGTAAAAGATCCTATGTCATCATTTCTTATGGCTGAGTAGTATTCCATAGTATATATATACCACAGCTTTTTAATCCACTTGTCCTCTGACGGACACTTGGGCTGTTTCTAGATCTTTGCTATTGTGAACAATGCTGCCATAAACATGGGGGTGCATTTCTTCTTTTCAAACAGTGCTATGGTGTTCTTGGGGTATATTCCTAACAGTGGTATAGCTGGGTCAAAAAGCAGTTCAATTTTTAATTTCTTGAGGAATCTCCATACTGTTTTCCACAGTGGCTGCACCAGTCTGCATTCCCACCAGCAATGCAGGAGGGTTCCCTTTTCTCCACATCCTCGCCAGCACTTATTCTGTGTTGTTTTATTGATGAGCGCCATTCTGACTGGTGTGAGGTGATATCTCATTGTGGTTTTAATTTGCATTTCTCTAATGATTAGTGATGTTGAGCATTTTTTTATATGCCTATTGGCAATCTGTATGTCCTCTTTGGAGAAGTGTCTATTCATTTCTTTTGCCCATTTTTGGATTGAATTGTTTGTCTTCCTGGTATTAAGTTTTACAAGTTCTTTATAAATTTTGGTTATTAACCCCTTATCAGACGCATTGTCAAATATATTCTCCCATTGTGTAGTTTGTCATTTTATTCTGTTCTTATTGTCTTTAGTTGTGCAGAAGCTTTTTAGTTTGATAAAGTCCCATTTGTTTATCCTGTCTTTTATTTCACTTGCCTGTGAAGACAAATCGCAAATATATTGCTGCAAGAGATGTCAGAGAGCTACTGCCTATGTTTTCTAAGATGCTTATAGTTTTACGGCTTACATTTAAGTCTTTTATCCATTTTGAGTTTATTTTTGTGAATGGTGTAAGTTGGTGGTCTAGTTTCATTTTTTTGCAGGTAGCTGTCCAATTTTCCCAACACCGTTTGTTGAAGAGGCTGTCTTTACTCCAATTATGCTCTTACCTCCTTTGTCAAATATCAGTTGTCCATATAAGTGTGGGTTTATTTCTGGGTTCTCAGTTCTGTTCCATTGATCTATATGCCTGTTCTTATGCCAGTACCAGGCTGCTTTGAGTACAATGGCCTTATAATATAACTTGATATCCGGAAGTGTGATACCTCCCACTTTATTCTTCCTTTTCAAGATTGCTAAGGCTATTCGTGTTCTCTTTTGGTTCCATATAAATTTTTGGAATATGTGTTCTATATCTTCGAAGTAAGTCATTGGTATTTTAATCAGTATTGCATTGAATTTATACAATGCTTTGGGTAATATAGACATTTTAATGATGTTTATTCTTCCTAACCATGAGCATGGTATATGCCTCCACTTGTTTGTATCTTCCCTGATTTCTTTTATCAATGTTTTATAATTTTCTGAGTACAAGTCTTTAGTCTCCCTGGTTAAATTTATTCCTAGGTACATTATTTTTTTGGTTGCAATGGTAAAGGAGATTGATTCCTTAATTTCTCTTTCTGACAGTTCATTGTTAGTTTATAAAAATGCCTCTGATTTCTGAGTATTGATTTTATATCCTGCCACCTTGCTGAATTCATTTATCAGGTCTAGTAGTTTTTTTACTGCAACTTTAGGGTTTTCTATATACAATCATCTGCAAATAATGATAGTTTTACTTCTTCTTTTCCATTTTGGATGCCTTTTCTTTTTCTTGTCTGATTGCTGTGGCTACGACTTCCAGAACTATGTTGAATAAGAGTGATGAAAGGGGACACCACTGCCTTGTTCCTGATCTTAAGGGGATTGCTTTTAATTTTTGCCCATGAAGTATGCTATTGGCTGTGGGTTTGTCAAAGATGGCCTTTATCATATTGAGGTATGTTCCCTGTATTCCCACTTTGCTGAGAGTTTTGATCATGAATGGGTGCTGGATTTTATCAAATGCTTTTTTGCATCTATTGAAATTATCATGTGGTTTTTCTTCTTCCTTTTGTTTATGTGATGAATCACATTGATTGATTTGCGAATATTGTACCAGCCTTGCCTCCCAAGAATAAATCCCAATTGATCATGGTGTATGATTTTTTTCATATATTGCTGGATCCGGTTTGCTAATATTTTGTTGAGGATTTTTGCATCTAAATTCATCAGGGATGTTGGCCTATAATTTTCTTTCTTTGTGTTGTCTTTTCCTGGTTTTGGAATCAGAATTATCCTCACCTCATAAAAGGAGCTTGGAAGTCTTCCTTCCTCTTGAACTTTTTGAAATAGCTTGAGAAACATAGGAGTTAATTCTTCTTTGAATATTTGGTAGAATTCACTTGTGAAGCCATCAGGCCCAGGACTTTTTTGAAACTTTTTTGAAAGTTTTTTGATAACTGTTTCAATCTCATTTGTTGTAATTGGTCTGTTTAGGTTTTTTTATTCTTCCAGATTAATTTTTGGAAGATTATATGTTTCAAGGAATTTGTCCATTTCATCTAGGTTGTCTAGTTTTTTAGTGTATAGTTCTTCATAGTATTTTCTTACAATATTTTGTATTTCTGTTGTGTCAGTTGTTATTTCTCCACTCTCGTTTCTAATTTTATTTATTTGATTCCTCTTTTTTCTTGGTGAGTCTGGTTAAAGGTTCATCTATCTTGTTTACCTTTTCAAAGAACCACCTCTTGGTTTCATTGATCCTCTGTATTGTTTCTTTAGTCTCTATGTCATTTGTTTCTTCTCTGATCTTTATTATTTCCTTCCTTCTACTAGCTCTGGGCTTTACTTGCTGTTCTTTTTCTAGTTCTTTTAGATGTAGAGTCAAGTTGTTTATTTGAGCTTTTTCTAGCTTCTTGAGATATGCCTGTGATGCTATGAACTTCCCTCTCAGGACTGCTTTTGCTGTGTCCCATAAATTTTGAGTTGATGTATGCTCATTATCATTTGTTTCTAGGAATTTTTAAATTTCTTCTTTAATCTCATTGTTTACCCATTTGTTATTTAATAACATGGTATTTAGTTTTCAAGTGTTTGAGTATTTTTCAGTTTTTCTGTTGTGGTTGATTTCTAGTTTAATGCCATTGTTATCAGAGAAAGTGCTTGATATGATTTCAATCTTCTTAAATTTGTTGAGACCACTTTTGTGCCCTAACATGTGGTCTATTCTAGAGAATGTACCATGAGCTCTTGAAAAGAATGTATACTCTCCTGTTTTAGGGGGAAAGGTTCTGAAGATATCTATTAAATCGAATTGATCTAATATGTCCTTTAAGTCTGCTGTTTCTTTGTGAATTTTTTTCTTGAGGATCTATCTAATGATGTTAATGGGGTATTGAAATTCCCTACTATTATAGTATTGCTGTTGATCTCGCCCTTTAAATCCATCAAAGTCTGCTTTATATATTAGGTTCTCCTATATTAGGTGCATAGATATTTATAATGGTTATATCTTCCTGTTGGATTGCTCCCTTTATCATTATGTAGTGACCTTCTTTATCTCTAACTATGGTCTTTGTTTTAAAGTCCGTTTTGTCTGATATAAGTATTGCTATCCCAGCTTTTTTTTTTTTCATTTCCATTTGCGTGAAATATTTTTTTCCATCCTTTTATCTTCAGTCTTTGTGCATCTTTTGATTTAAGGTGTGTCTCTTGTAGACAGCATATGTATGGGTCCTGTTTTCTTATCCATGCAGCTACCCTGTGTCTTTTGATCGGATCATTTAATCCATTTACATTTAAGGTTATTATGGATATGTAGTTGTTTATTGCCATTTTATTCTTTAATGCTGTATTCCTCTTTTGGTATATTCTTTTCCCACTTTGATCTCTTTACACCTTGCCCCTTAGCATTTCTTGCAGCCTTGGTTTGGTTGTGGTGAATTCCTTGAGTTTTGTTTTTGTTTTTTTTTTGTTTTTTGTCTGTAAAGCCTTTTATTTCTCCTGCAATTTTAAATGATAGCCTTGCTGGATAAAGTAGTCTTGTTTGTAGGCTCTTGTTCTGCATTACTTTGAATATTTCTTGCCATTCCATTCTGGCCTCCAGTGTTTCTGTTGATAAGTCAGAAGTCATCCTTATGGGGGCTCCTTTGTAGGTGATAGTCTTTTATCTCTAGCAGATTTTAATATTTTCTCTTTATCACTTTGCTTTGGTATTTTAATTATGATGTGTCTTGGTGTTGATTTCCTTGGGTTTCTCTTTAATGGAGTTCTCTGTGCTTCCTGAACATGTGAGATGTTTTCCTGCCTTAATTGAGGGAAGTTTTCAGCTATGATATGCTTGAACAAAGTCTCTATCCCTTGTTCTTTCTCTTCTTCTTCAGGAACCCCTATGATGCGGATGTTATTTCTCTTCATGTTGTCACAGAGCTCTCTTAGAGTTTCCTCAGACTTTTTGAGTCTCTTTTCTTTTTTCTGCTCTGCTTTCGTGCCTTTATTTATCGTGTCCTCTAACTCACTGATTCGATTCTCTGCTTCATCCATCCTGCTTTTAATTCCTTCCATTGTGTTCTTTATTTCAGATATTGTATTTGTCATTTCTGACTGATTCTTTTTTATTATTTCAATGTCCTTTTTTATATTTGCTATCTCTTTATTTAGGTGTTCGTAATGACCATCTATTGTTGTTCTAATATCTTTTAGCATCCTAACAATTGTTATTTTAAACTCTGCATCTGGTAATTTGGTTATATCTGACTCATTCAGGTCCTTTTCTGGGGATTTCTCTTGGTTCATTTGTGTTGCATTTCTCTGCCTTTGCATTTTCTGTTGTGTAAAGGAAGGTTTTGGCCACTGGAGTCCACTGGGTTTGGCCTCTGTTCCCTAGTTATGGTCTGTCTGCAGGCCTGCCACCCCTTCTTCTGTTGCTGCCGAGGGCTTTTGGGTTTGGGCGTTGCTGGTGCCTGCCCACTGGGGCTGTTGCTGTGGTTTCCACCTCTCCTTCACAGAAGTGACCTTGGCCTTTGCCCCACCCCCATGGGTGGCGTTATGCTCGGCCTGAGGGTAGTGGTGAGCACCTTTGCTCAGCTGCAGGTCTCTGCCTGTGTTCGGGCTTTTGCCCCACTCTTGCAGGAGGAGCCCATTCGTGGAACGGCTGCTAGCCTTGGCTCTATGGGCCAGGCAGGACTGCATGCCCATGCTCAGCTCAGTAGCAGAACTCCACCTGTTCTGGGATTTTGGCTCCACCCCTGTGGGAGGAACCAGCTCCCAAGTCAGGCCACAAGCCTGGATTCCACGGGCAGAGCAAGTCTGTGCTCCTGCACCCTTGCTCAAGGGCTGGTCTCCACCCCTTCCTGGGTTCCCGCCCTTCTTCCGCAGGCTGAATTACAGGCTGCCAGCAGCTGGGCTTGACCACTTTTGCAAGCCTACTCCTCCCCAGCCAGGCAAGACTGAACTTACACGGTAGCCCAGTGGCGGCCAGCAGGCTTCCGCCCCTGCCGACAGAACCGCGCCTCTGCCTCCCGCCACTGCCCACCCTCCGGCAAGCCCTCAGCTGTGTGGGGTGTGGGCGCTGCAGCTCAGACCCTTACACTCACTACTGTAGACCCGAAAGCTCCCTCCTTCTAAGCAACTCTGCTCTGAGTGCCGCAGGAGAGCTTGTTTGGCTGGTGTCCTGCTTCCCTTTGCTGGTATTGCTGTTTCTGGGGAAATATTCACCTCAGATTTGGGGAGTGACTCGTCCCCGGGGTTAGGGAAGCTGTCTCCCAAAATGTTTCTCCCTGTGCCTCCTAGATTACAGTCTCTTCCCACTACTCTGGTACTCTCCCCTCTCCCCATCCCCCAGAGCCCCGGGTAAGTGGTTGTGTGAGAGATGTTCTGCGTGGTCCCTTTAAGAAGAATCCTGGGTCTGATAAATCAGTCTCTTTCTCACAAACAGTATCCTGACTTGTTTCCAGCTAAATACTGTCCTTATGCCTCTTCTGGGTTCTGGGGCTGCAGTCTGGGGCTTTGTTCCTGGGATTCAGGACCCTCCTCTCTCTGCTAAACTCACTTCCCACCACACTAGTCTCTCCCGGCTGCTGTTCACTCTGGGGAGCTGGGTAGCCCTCTCCGCATTTCCGCTTTTCCTACCAGTCTCAGTGTGACTTCTTCAGTGTTCCTTGGTTGAAGAGTCCTCTTAGTTTAGTCCAAAGTTGGTTTTTCCAGATGATAGTTCTTAAAATTAGTTTGTAATCCACTTTGGTTCTGGGAGGTGGATGTTGGTACGTCTGCCTACTCCAGCACCATCTTGTCTTCTCCCTGTGCCAGTTTTTATTCACTTGAATTATCTTGTCTTATCCTTTACTCTTCAGTTTAGTATCAATGAAACAAACACACATATACACACTCATTCCACACATGTAGAAAACAATTGTAGTTGTTTTTCTTCAAGTGAATATGTTCTGTGTATAGTTGGAAATGAGAGTTTGGGAATATTCAGAGATAAGAGTGGCTGGACAAATGGATAGCAGTGCTTCACATATGTGGGATGAAAAAAATGATTGAGTGATACACTCAACTTTGGGAGTCATTATCGAATGAAGCTGTGCATACACTTTCAATCTTTATATATATATATGCACACGCAAATATATATCTTACATACATTTAAGACTATTCATATATGTTAATATACATTAATTAATATAATATAATTTAATTAATCATATATATATGATTTTTCAAATATATTTAATACTTCATTTTACATTGCCACTGCAAAAATTGATTTTTCTCTTGCAACAAAGTGAACATATTGAGATAATTGCCACCTGCTGGCCAGATCCAGAACTATATCTCTCAACATCCCTGAGAGGTGGAGATTGCAAGGATTCAGGGAGGAAGGGTGCCCTGGTTTGATCCACCAGGGTTTGCTGGAGGCTTGAATAACACAGGCAGGCTTTCCTGCAGAATCAGATGCTGTGTGGTTCTCTGAGTTTCTGGCAGAAAGTTCCACATCTGTCTCATGAAAAGAAAGCTGTCAGCATGAGGATCTGTAACTCCATGTGTGTGGCAATTTTTGGTCATATCTTTTTAGACACATATGCTTTATACATGTACTAACATGTACCCCATAAGAGTATAGCAGCAATAACTGGGATTATATTGTGCACACACCATGTAACCATTTTTTTTCTTAATTAACTGTACATTCTTTTTCACTACAATAGATGGATAAGAAATCAATTTCTGGGATTGGATCAGTTTTTTTCCTGTTTTCAAAATTTTATCTAATTTTGTTTCCTGTATTATAAAACTAATTTGTTTGTAATTGATAGAAATGAAACAATAATGATATGTATATGTAGAAACTGAAATAATCTTGTATCTGCCTCCTTTTCTCCCTGCTAAAATATCCTTTGTTAATGACATGGAGGTCAGTCTGCAGATGCTTTTCTCAAATATATATGCACAAAATACAAGCATGTGTACAATATAAGTAACCAGATATACATATTGTGTGTGTGTATGTGCTCGTGGAGTGTGGGGGGGGGGAGAATGGGATGACAGCAAGCCTTATCATGCCATTCAGCTTTTTTAGCTAAAGATAAAATTACCAGGACTTTATTTGTTTGTTTTGGGTCTCTTTTCATAAGTTTAATTATATTCTTAAAGTTTTCTATGAGATTTTTTGGTATCCATTTATTTACCTCTCTCCTGATATAAGAGGGTTCTGATATATGAAGTATTTTTTGAGATAAATGTGAATAATCTCCTCTCCAATTTTTTGTACATCTTGCAATTTTTAAATCTCATTTTTATGATGAAGAAATCATTCCAGTCCATTGTCAAAATTTTAAAGAAGTGTTTTAAAAAGTGTTTATTACTAAGTTAAGGAATAAATTATGATTCTAATTTGCATACTTTTTCATATCCATCATTTAAAGTAGACTTTCCTCTTTTGCCAAATGAATATTTTTCATTGAAAAATAAAATTAAAATTGGAGGTCAGTGCCATCTGGTGACCAAATACAGAAGTGCAGCTTTGCATCATTTTATCAAGAGGCCTAGAAAAGAGAAAGACAGGGAAAAAAAGAGGGCTTCCCTTGTGGAAACTCGCCAGAAGAAACGTCCTGGGCCCTATTTGGTAAAGGTAATAATATTAAGTGGTGATGCAGACAGAATCTATGGACATGAAATTTTGTGACAGGAGGTTTCCTTTGGCCCTTCTCTCAAATTAAGCAAAGGCATTTATGTGTATGTGCAGTTATAAATATAAACTGTGTGTAACCTTTTTATTTTACAATATATTTAACATTTTAGTGTACAGAATTATATTTTACAACATTAGTTTTGTAAATAGAAACATAACTAGGTTTATCTTATGTTGTCATAATTCTTAGTTATTTTGGAAATTAAAACTCAGTGTACATGTTCTCCCAAGCCCTTGAAAAGACTGGTGAAACATACACTTATAAGAGAAATTATCTTGTATCTCTCCTCTTCAACTTTTATTTTTCACCTCAACATAACCACTCAATGTATATTTTAATATTCTCCAGGTAGGTTTGTGTGATATTGTTTATATTTTAAATATAATATATGTATGTTCTTATGAAAATTTATTCTTCAAAAATTAGATTATGTTGTACATAATGTTCTGTATTTTCTTTTTTTTCATACTGAACTATATCTTTTTATTTATTTATTTTCTATTCAGTACTATATTCGTTTCAGGTGTACAGTACAGCGGTTAGACATTTATAGACCTTACAAAGTGATCTCCCAGTTAAGTCATGTGCATATTTTCTTTATATAGTCATATATCTCAACATTCTTATTACATTTCCTTAATTTTTGGTGCGGCTGAGCAATTTTGCATGTTTGATTGCATTCATTTTTCTTCTTTGACTTACTTTTGAATTATCATGTACATGCATACAGGACTCTTTTCTTTAATCAGATTTCCTTACATGGAAATTAATGGCTTATTAATGATGTGTAAATTGTGTTACAAATGTGTTATGTATAGTGCAGAACCCTTTCTCTTCACTGATCCTATATCTACTCCCTTTCCTTCTGCATAGACACTTTATAGATACACTCTGGGAAAGAGTGGTCTGGCATATATGTTGGACTTATCACTACTGAGCTGTGACTGGTTCCTTCTGTCTTCAGGGAGGTGACATATATTGGCAACTACTGTTTACTTCTGACATCCAGATCACTACTCTAGGGAGGCAGTATATTTGTTCACATTATGGCCCTGCTGCTATGACCTTAAGCAGTTTTGTCCACTGGCTTTTTCAGCATAGGCTTATAGCCATTTAACTAAAGTAGCTCATAATATGAATTATATATTTTAAAATAAGAAAGAAAAACAGTCAGTTAAGAATAAGGGTAATCATTATTTTATTGAAAAGAGTGTTCCATAACCAGTATTTTTTGGAATTGATGTATTAATTAGGTGAAAATTAAATTTTTGGTATTTGACTCATTTAAGCTAATTAATACATCAGGATATTAATCTTCTAACTTGAACTTCCACCCAAACCAGTAGATATTGTCCTTCAATGCACTCTTTTCTTTCCTTTCAGATGTAACTAATAACCAGAATGAGATGTTTATACAAGGTAGGGTAATAATAAGTTTAAAGTTATTCATGTAGAAAATAATACAATAATAATAAACAATAATACAAGAATAAACTTTTTAGTGTACTTACAGCTGTAAGTCTACTTTTGCCAACCTTGTGCTCTCTATAAATTGCTTTATACTTTTACTGTAAATGAAAACACTCTTTAAACTGTCATATATATATATTTCATACTGTTTAATATATATTATATACACAGGCATGCATTGTTTTATTGTGCTTCACAGATACTGTGTTTTGTCTTATTATTTAAGAAATATATTTTATAAGGTTATAGCTTCATAGATAATGATTCTTCTGATGGATCTGGGCAAAGTTGAAGATGTTTTGGGAGGAATTCACTATTCTAGATGCTGTCAAGAACATTTGTGATTCATGGCATAAAGTAAAAATATTAACATTAAAAGGAGTTTGGAAGAAGTTGATTGCAACCCTCATGGATGACTTTGAAGGATTCAAAACTTCAGTGGAGGCAGCACCTGCAGATGTGATGGAAATACCAAGAGACCTAGAATTAGAAGTAGAAACTCAAAATATGTCTGAATTGCTACAATCTTGTGATAAAACTAACAAATGAGGAGTTGCTTCTTATGGATGAGCAGAGAGTGGTGTCTTGATATTGAATCTACACTTGGTGAAAATTTTTTGAAGATTGTTGAAATGACAACAACAAATTAGACTATTATATAACTTCATTAACAAAGTGGGTTTTAAGAGGATTGACTTTAATTTTAAAGAAAGTTCTGTGGCTAAGATGCTATCAAACTGTATCACATGCTGAAGAAAAAGTAGAGGCAATACCTTCTAACAGTGGAAAAAATATGACTTGCTGAAGGGTCAGATGATAATTAGCAATTTTTAAGCAATAAAGTATTTTTTCATTAAGGTATGTACATTTTTTAGACGTAACACTTTTGCACAATTAATAGTCTACAATACATAACTTTTACATAGGTATCCATAATGTTTATATGCACTGGGAAAAAAAATCTTCATATGACTTGTTTTATTATAATATTAGCTTTATTTCAGTCATTTAGAAATGAACCCTCAGTATCTCTGGGGTATGCTTGTATATAATATATACATTATATATGCTTGTATATAATATGTACATATATCATGTAATTTATTATATAAACTAATATCTTGTATACTATTATTATATATTATACTGTTCATATTTCACACTTAGGTGCCTTTATATCCCATTTGATAATTTGATGTAACATTACATTTTTCAGATGTATATATGCTCTGAATCCATAGGTCTAAACATGCATTATTTTTCTTTACTATGGGTCTAAAACATGCATTATTTTTCTTTACTATATAATGTTTCTACTGTAAGAATGAATCTTAAACCTGATTGAAGGTGGTGATATCAGAGTAATGGCAGCATGTGAGAGATACTCCTGATCTCTACCCTTGAAATTTCAACAAATTGAACAGCCATAATGCAGCAAAGGAACCCCTGCCAAGCTCACAAGCATGCCTGAAAGATCTATGCACCAAATAGAATCAAGGTGGGACAGATTGAAAAGGGGAAGATGGAAGATAAAATGCATCCAAGGTTGGCTTTGGGGAGGAGACAAAGCCAGACTGGGTTTTTTCCCCTCTGCTGGACTACAGGGTAGAGGGAAGCTCACGTTGTTTGTATTTTGTCTGAGGAGTATGGAAAGGGGAAACCAGAGTGACAGGTTCTCCTTCTGCCAGGAGAAGCACTGAGACAGAGGGGAAGAGGGGGAGGTAAATCAAAGCACCCAGAGCACAGGGTCATGATCAATGTTCTTGTGGCTGCCTACAGCCTGAACTCAGCAGAGATACAAAAAACTAATGTGGGACCCCCAGCCACTGAGATCCTGTCTTGCTCACCTCATGGTACTGAAAGTGACAGAGACAAACGCCACAGCTGGCCCTGCAGAGCCACTTTCTCCTCTGAAGAACAGAGGTACTCCATGTCTGGGACTCAGGTCTGTGGAGACATGGAGAGGAGTGCCTGGAAGCATTAGTTCACCATTGATAGAGTTGTAAAGCTAGAATGCTGAAGCCATAAAGCTCTCACAACATGCCCCACCCACCAATGTGACTGTGGCCCAACCTACATCATTGCAACAGCAACATCTTAGCAGTGGACAGCCCTGTAACTTCATAGCTCTAAAACTTGTAATACAGTGACAAATACAAGAAGAAATCTCTTAAAACTGAAATTTATTATTTTCTTCCTTTTCTCAATTTTTTCTTTTTTTCTTCTAATTCTTTCTCTTTCTCTCTTTTGAATTTCTTTTTTTTTGGTTAGGGTTCTTAAACACATTGCTCTCACTTGCCATCAAGAAGAAGAACTTGAATACAATGGGTACATGAGACAGAGATGTAGTTCAGAAAAAAAATAAAAATTTTCCAAAATAAAAGTTCATTCATATTGAAACCTTAGAATTTGATTATAAAGAATTCAAAATTGAAGTTCTGAAAATACTCAGTGAGATGTGAGAGGACACCAATGAGCTAAGAAAACAAAACAAACACTTCACCAAGGAGATTGAAACTTTAAAAACAGAGATGAAGAACTCAATACATTAATTGAAAAATGAGGTAGAATCTGACCAGATAGTGGCACAGTACATAGAACATCACACTGGGATGCAGAGGACTCAGGTTCAAAACTCCAAGACTGCTGATTTGAGTGCACAGTTCATCTAGTTTGAGTACAGCTCACCAGCTTGAAACCAAGGTTACTGCCTTGAGCAAGGGGTCACTCAGTCTGCTGTAGCCCCCTGGTTAAGGCACATATGAGAAAACAATAAATAAACAACTAAGGTTCCACAAAGAATTGATGCTGCTCATCTCCCTCCTTTCCTATCTGTCTGTCTGTCTCTCTCTTTGTCTTTGTCAAATAAAAAAATGAGGTAGGAAGTTTGGCTAATGGAATAAGACAGGTAGAGGAAAGAATCAGTGACATCAAAGACAGGCAACTAGGATGCTACAGAGAGAATAGGGGAGAGACTCAAAAATTAAAAAAGAGAACACTGAGAGAGCTCTACAAGAAATTGTTTGACTCCATCAAAAAGATAAATATAAGAATAATGAGTATATCAGAATAAGAAGAGAGGGAGAAGAGAATGGAGACCCCATTCAAAGAAATAATGGATGAGAACTTCCCAAAACTCTGGAAAGAGTTAGAGCTTTGAATCAAAGAAGCAAACAGATGCTGAATTACCTTAACCCAAACAGATCAAGGTACATAGTAATAAAACTGTCAAAAGTCAATGACAAAGAAAGAATCCTCAAGGCAGCTAGGGAAAACAAGAATATAACATATAAAGGAAAGCCCATTAAGCTATCATCACATTTCTCAGCAGAAACTCTACAAGCCAGAAGACAGTGGACCCAAACATTCAAAGTAATGAAAGAGAGGAATTACCAGCCAAGAATACTATGTCTATCAAAGTTATACTTCAAATATAAGGGAATTTATTACTAGAAAACCCTCATTGCAGGAAATATTCAAGGGGGTTATTCAACCAAGCATAAAGAAAAAAACAAATCAAAACTATAAGGAAAATCTTCAACAAGGTCACAATAAAAACAAGAATAATCTGTGACAACAATAACATAAAAGTGGAGAGGATAAAGATCTGCACTACAAAGGAGGATGGAGTGCATAATCCCTTGTAAGACAAAGGACTCTTGTACATATGAACATTTTTCTCTTAATAACCTAATAGTAACCACCTATGAAAAACCACTACTAAAATACACCACTTTAAAAAAAAAAAGAAGCAGGGGTAAAGTATGAAATACCACCAAACAAAAACAACTGACAGAAACAAAGAAGAGAAAAACCAAACAAGACACAGAATTACCAGAAAACAAAATATAAAATGGCTATAGGAAATCCTCAAGTGTCAGTAATTATCCTAAATGGAAATGGACTGACTCACCAAAAAAGAGGCACAGAATAGCAGATTGGCTCAATAAACAAAACCCAAACATATGCATTCTTCAAGAGACACAACTAAGTGGCAAGGACAAAAGTAGACTTAAAATGAAAGGTTGGATAACAATTCTCCAAGCAAATAATATCCAAAGAAAAGCAGGTATAGCTATACTCATATCTGACAATGCCGACTTCAAGAAAACAACAGTAACCAGAGACAGATTTGGACATTTTATGATAAAGGTGACATTGTCTCAGGAAGACATAATACTTCTTAATATATATGCACAGAACCAGGAAGCCTCAAAATATATAAGACATCTACTAACTGATCTAAAAATAAAAGCAGACAAAAGCACAATCATACATTGAGGTTTCAATACACCATTGATGGCTTTACATAGATCATTCAAACAGAAAATCAAAAAGAAATGTAGGCCTTAAACAGCACATTGGACCAAATGGACACAATAGACATTTACAAGACATTTTATTGCAAAACATCAGGTTATACATACTTTGCCAGTGTGCATGGAGCATTCTCAAAGATAGACCATATGTTGGGCTACAAAACTAACATCAAAAATTCAGGAAGATTGAAATTATACTTAGCATATTTTTTTTTAATAAATTTTTATTAATGGTAATGGGATGACATTAATAAATCAGGGTACATATATTCAAAGAAAACATGTCTAGGTTATTTTGTCATCAAATTATGTTGCAAACCCCTCGCCCAAAGTCAGATTGTCCTCCGTCACCCTCTATCTAGTTCTGTGCCCCTCCCCCTCCCCCTCTCTCCCTCCCTCCCTCCCATGTCCTCCCTCCCCCCCCACCCTTGGTAACCACCACACTCTTGTCCATGTCTCTTAGTCTCATTTTTATGTTCCACCAATGTATGGAATCATGTAGTTCTTGTTTTTTTCTGATTTGCTTATTTCACTCCTTATAATGTTATCAAGATCCCACCATTTTGCTGTAAATGATCTGATGTCATCATTTCTTATGGCTGAGTAGTATTCCATAGTGTATATGTGCCACATCTTCTTTATCCAGTCTTCTATTGAAGGGCTTTTTGGTTGTTTCCATGTCTTGGCCACTGTGAACAGTGCTGCAATGAACATGGGGCTACATGTGTCTTCACGTATGAATGTTTCTGAGGTTTTGGGGTATATACCCAGTAGAGGGATTGCTGGGTCAAAAGGTAGTTCTATTTGCAGTTTTTTGAGGAACCACCATACTTTCCTCCATAATGGTTGTACTACTTTACAGTCCCACCAACAGTGAATGAGGGTTCCTTTTTCTCCACAGCCTCTCCAACATTTGCTATTACCCGTCTTGTTGATAATAGCTAATCTAACAGGAGTGAGGTGGTATCTCATTGTAGTTTTGATTTGCATTTCTCTAATAACTAATGAAGCTGAGCATCTTTTCATATATCTGTTGGCCATTTGTATCTCTTCCTGGGAGAAGTGTCTGTTCATGTCCTCTTCCCATTTTTTTATTGGATTGTTTGTTTGTTTGTTGTTGAGTTTTATGAGTTCTTTGTAAATTTTGGATATTAGGCCCTTATCTGAGCTGTCGTTTGAAAATATCAGTTCCCATATAGTTGGCTGTCTGTTTATTTTGATATCAGTTTCTCTTGCTGAGCAAAAACTTTTAATTCTGATGTAGTCCCATTCATTTATCTTTGCCTTCACTTCTCTTGCCATTGGAGTCAAGTTCATAAAATGTTCTTTAAAACCCAGGTCCATGATTTTAGTACCTATGTCTTCTTCTATGTACTTTATTGTTTCAGGTCTTATATTTAGGTCTTTGATCCATTTTGAATTAATTTTAGTACACGGGGACAGGCTGTAGTCGAGTTTCATTCTTTTGCATGTGGCTTTCCAGTTTTCCCAACACCATTTGTTGAAGAGGCTTTCTTTTCTCCATTGTGTGTTGTTGGCCCCTTTATCAAAGATTATTTGACCATATATATGTGGTTTTATTTCTGGGCTTTCTATTCTGTTCCATTGGTCTGAGTGTCTATTTTTTTGCCAATACCATGCTGTTTTGATTATCGTGGCCCTATAATATAGTTTAAAGTCAGGTATTGTAATGCCCCCAGCTTCATTCTTTTTCCTTAGGATTGTTTTGGCTATTCGGGGTTTTTTATAGTTCCATATAAATCTGATGATTTTTTGTTCCATTTCTTTAAAAAATCTCATAGGGATTTTGATGGGAATTGCATTAAATTTGTATATTGCTTTGGGTAATATGGCCATTTTGATTATATTTATTCTTCCTATCCAAGAACAAGGAATATTTTTCCATCTCATTGTATCTTTTTCGATTTCCCTTAACAATGCTTTGTAATTTTCATTATATAGGTCCTTTACGTTCTTTGTTATGTTTATTCCTAGGTGTTTTATTTTTTTTGTTGCAATCGTGAAGGGGATTATTTTTTTGAGTTCGTTTTCTAATATTTCATTGTTGGCATATAGAAAGGCTATGGACTTTTGTATGTTAATTTTGTATCCTGCGACCTTACTGTATTGGTTTATTGTTTCTAATAATCTTTTTGTGGAGTCCTTCGGGTTTTCGATGTATAGGATCATATCATCAGCAAAAAGTGATAGCTTTACTTCTTCTTTTCCGATATGGATGCCTTTTATTTCTTTGTCTTGTCTGATTGCTCTGGCCAGAACTTCTAGCACCACGTTGAATAAGAGTGGAGAGAGTGGACAACCCTGTCTTGTTCCTGATTTAAGGTAGAAAGTCCTCAGTTTTATGCCGTTTAATAGGATGTTGGCTGATGGTTTATCATATATGGCCTTTATCATGTTGAGATATTTTCCTTCTATACTCATTTTGTTGAGAGTCTTAAACATAAAATTGTGTTGTATTTTATCAAAAGCCTTTTCTGCATCTATTGATAAGATCATGTGGTTTTTGTTCTTTGTTTTGTTGATATGGTGTATTACGTTAACCGTTTTGCGTATGTTGAACCATCCTTGAGATTCTGGGATGAATCCCACTTGATCATGATGTATTATTTTTTTAATATGTTGTTGTATTCGGTTTGCCAGTATTTTGTTTAGTATTTTAGCATCTGTATTCATTAGAGATATTGGTCTGTAGTTTTCTTTCTTTGTGCCATCCTTGCCAGGTTTTGGTATGAGGGTTATGTTGGCCTCATAAAATGTGTTTGGAAGTATTGCTTCTTCTTCAATTTTTTGGAAGACTTTGAGTAGAATAGGAACCAAGTCTTCTTTGAATGTTTGATAGAATTCACTAGTATAACCATCTGGGCCTGGACTTTTATTTTTGGGGAGATTTTTAATAGTTTTTTCTATTTCCTCCCTGCTGATTGGTCTGTTTAGGCTTTCTGCTTCTTCATGACTCAGTCTAGGAAGGTTGTATTGTTCTAGGAATTTATCCATTTCTTCTAGATTGTTGTATTTGGTGGCATATAATTTTTCATAGTATTCTACAATAATTCTTTGTATTTCTATGATGTCTGTGGTGATCTCTCCTCTTTCATTTTGGATTTTATTTATTTGAGTCCTGTGTCTTTTTTCCTTGGTGAGTCTTGCCAAGGGTTTGTCAATTTTGTTGATCTTTTCAAAGAACCAGCTCCTTGTTTTATTGATTTTTTCTATAGTTTTTCTGTTCTCTATTTCATTTATTTCTGCTCTGATTTTTATTATCTCCTTTCTTCGGCTGGTTTTGGGTTGTCTTTGTTCTTCTTTTTCTAGTTCCTTAAGGTGTGAAGTTAAGTGGTTTACTTCGGCTCTCTCTTGTTTGTTCATATAGGCCTGAAGTGATATGAACTTTCCTCTTATTACTGCTTTTGCTGCATCCCAGAGATTCTGATATGTCGTATTTTCATTTTCATTTGTCTGTATATATCTTTTGATTTCTGCACTTATTTCTTCTTTGACCCATTCATTTTTTAGAAGTATGTTGTTTAGTTTCCACATTTTTGTGGGTTTTTCCCCCTCTTTTTTGAAGTTGAATTCTAGTTTCAAGGCTTTATGATCAGAAAATATGCTTGGTACAATTTCAATTTTTCTAAATTTGCTGATATTGTCTTTGTGGCCCAACATATGGTCAATTCTTGAGAATGTTCCATGTACACTAGAGAAAAATGTATACTCTGTCGCTTTGGGATGAAGTGTCCTGTAGATGTCTATCATATCCAGGTGTTCTAGTATTTCGTTTAAGGCCACTATATCTTTATTGATTCTGTGTTTGGATGACCGATCTAGAGCCGTCAGCGGTGTATTGAGGTCTCCAAGTATGATTGTATTTTTGTTAGTTTTTGTTTTAAGGTCAATAAGTAGCTGTCTTATATATTTTGGTGCTCCTTGGTTTGGTGCATATATATTAAGGATTGTTATGTCTTCTTGATTCAACTTCCCCTTAATCATTATGAAATGACCATTTTTGTCTCTGAGTACTTTTTCTGTCTTGTAGTCAGCATTATTAGATATGAGTATTGCTACGCCTGCTTTTTTTTGGGTGTTGTTTGCTTGGAGTATTGTTTTCCAGCCTTTCACTTTGAATTTGTTTTTATCCTTGTTGCTTAGATGTGTTTCTTGTAGGCAGCATATAGTTGGATTTTCTTTTTTAATCCATTCTGCTACTCTGTGTCTTTTTATTGGTAAGTTTAATCCATTTACATTTAGTGTAATTATTGACACTTGTGGGTTCCCTACTGTGATTTTATAAATTGCTTTCTGTTAGTTTTGTATCTAGTTTGATTCTTCTCTTTTGTTTTTCTATCATTTGTTTTTGTTTGTTTGTGTTCCATACTTCTTTCCTCTGTTGCTACCTTTTTTAAGTCAAGTGTTTTTGTGGTGGTTTTTTTAAGGGTGGTTACCATTAAGTAATGAAAAGGGTACCTACCATATTCATTGTAGTACCCTATCTTATAAGTATTTCTGCACTTCATCATCCTTTGCTACTGTTAATCTCCATCCTCTTCCCCCTTTTTTTCCTTTGTTGTCACAGTTTAAGTTTGGTTTTATTGTGTTCTTGGTGGAGCTGTTACTTGTGGTGTTGTTTTCTTTTGTTCTTTGAATCTGGTTGGAAAACCCCCCTTAGTATTTCCTGGAGTGGGGGCTTTCTGTTGATAAATTCTCTCATCTTTTCTGTATTTGTGAATGTTTTTATATCTCCTTCATACTTGAAGGATAGCTTTGATGGGTATAGTATTCTTGGCTGAAAGTTCCTCTCTTTCAGGGCTTTAAATATTGGGGTCCACTCTCTTCTAGCTTGTAGAGTTTCTGCTGAGAAATCTGATGATAATCTAATAGGCCTTCCTTTATATGTTGTACTCTTCTTTTCCCTGGCTGCCTTGAGAATTTTTTCTTTGTCATTGTTTTGTGTCATCTTTATTATGATGTGCCTTGGAGTGGGTTTGTTGGGGTTAAGAAAACTTGGTGTTCTGTTTGCTTCTTGAATTTGAGGCTTTAGTTCCTTCCACAGGCTTGGGAAGTTCTCGTCTATTATTTGTTTGAGTATATTCTCCATTCCATTTTCTTTCTCTTCTCCCTCTGATATACCTATTATTCTTATGTTATTCTTTCTGATGGAGTCAGACAATTCCTGTAGGGCTTTCTCATTTTTTATTATTTTTGAGTCTCTTTCTTCTTCTCTCTGTTGTGCCTCAAGTTGTTTGTCTTCTATTTCACTAATCCTATCTTCAATCTGGGCTGTTCTGTTAGCTAAGCTTGTTACCTCGTTTTTCAGCTCGTGAATTGAGTTTTTCATTTCTGTTTGATTTGTTTTTATAGTTTCAATTTCCTTGGTAATATATTCTTTGTGTTCATTGAGTTGTTTTCTGATCTCCCTATATTGCCTTTCTGTGTTTTCTTGTATATCTCTGAGTATTTTTAACATTTCTATTTTAAATTCTCTGTCATTTAGCTCCAAGGCTTCCAATATGTTAAGTCTTTTCTCCATAGATTTTTCCACATCTATTTGTGTTACCTCTCTTTCTTTTGTATCCATAATATTCGATTTCCTCTTTCTTATCGGCATCTGAGGGTGGTCTTATTGATAGCACGCAGGCGCACTCCCTGGCGGCTTGAATGAGCGTCGCTGCGGTAGCTTCCTCCACACCCTCGTCTCTCAGATTCAAGTGATAACAGTCCTTTTGCTTTCAGTTTGTGTGGAATTCCGGAATGCTCCGAGGATAAATTTTTCTGTTTCTAGTTGATAAATTTGTTGTGATTTAGGGGAGAGTTGTCGGACGCGCTTCTCACGGCGCCATTTCCGTGACGTCACAAGACCAGCATATTTTTTTTTAAATTTTTTTTATTATTATTAAATTTAATGCAGTGACATTGATAAATCAGGGTACATATGTTGGGAGAAAATATCTCTAGATTATTTTGACATTTGATTGTGCTGTATACCCCTCCCGCAAAGTTAAATTGTCTTCTGTCACCTTCTATCTGGTTTTCTTTGTGCCCCTCCCCTCCCCTAACTCCTCTCTCTTTCTTCACCCCATCCCCCCTCCCCCAACCCCCCGCCCCTGTTGCCATCACATTCTTGTTCATGTCTCTGAGTCTCATTTTTATGTCCCTTCTATGTATGGATTCATCTCAGTTTTTTTTCTGATTTACTTATTTCACTCCGTATAATATTATCAAGGTCCATCCATGTTATTGTAAATGATCCGATGTCATCATTTCTTATGGCTGAGTAGTATTCCATTGTATATATGTACCAAAGTTTTTTAATCCACTCGTCCTCTGACGGACACTTGGGCTGTTTCCAGATCTTCGCTATTGTGAACAATGCTGCCACAAACATGCGGGTACATTTCTCCTTTTCGAGCCGTTCTATGGTGTCCTTGGGGTATATTCCTAAAAGTGGGATAGCTGGGTCAAAAGGCAGTTCGATTTTCAGTTTTTTGAGGAATCTCCATACTGTTTTCCACAGTGGCTGCACCAGTCTGCATTCCCACCAGCAGTGCAGGAGGGTTCCCTTTTCACCACATCCTCGCCAGCACTTATTCTGTGTTGTTTTGTTGACAAGCGCCATTCTGACTGGTGTAAGGTGATATCTCATTGTGGTTTTAATTTGCATTTCTCTAATGATTAGTGATGTTGAGCATTTTTTCATATGCCTATTGGCCATCTGTATGTCCTCTTTGGAGAAGTGTCTATTCATCTCTTTTGCCCATTTTTGGATTGGGTTGTTTGTCTTCCTGGTGTTGAGTTTTACAAGTTCTTCATAAATTTTGGTTATTAACCCCTTATCAGACGTATTGTCAAATATGTTCTCCCATTGTGTAGTTTGTCTTTTTATTCTGTTCTTGTTGTCTTTAGCTGTGCAAAAGCTTTTTAGTTTGATATAGTCCCATTTGTTTATCCTGTCTTTTATTTCACTTCCCCATGGAGATAAATCAGCAAATATATTGCTCCGAGAGATGTCGGAGAGCTTACTGCCTATGTTTTCTTCTAAGATGCTTGTGGTTTCACGGCCTACATTCAAGTCTTTTATCCATTTTGAGTTTATTTTTGTGAGTGGTGTAAGCTGGTGATCTAGTTTCATTTTTTTCAGGTAGCTGTCCAATTTTCCCAACACCATTTGTTAAAGAGGCTGTCTTTACTCCATTGTATTTCCTTACCTCCTTTGTCAAATATCAGTTGTCCATAGAACTGTGGGTTTATTTCTGGGTTCTCTGTTCTGTTCCATTGATCTATATGCCTGTTCTTATGCCAGTACCAGGCTGTTTTGAGTACAATGGCCTTGTAGTATAACTTGATATCAGGAAGTGTGATACCTTCCACTTTATTCTTCTTTTTTAAGATTGCTGAGGCTATTCGTGTCCTTTTTTGGTTCCATATAAATTTTTGGAATATGTGTTCTATATCTTTGAAGTATGTCATTGGTATTTTAATTGGTATTGCATTGAATTTATAAATTGCTTTGGGTAATATAGACATTTTAATGATGTTTATTCTTCCTAACCATGAGCACGGTATATGCTTCCACTTGTTTGTATCTTCCTTGATTTCTTTTATCAATGTTTTGTAATTTTCCGAGTACAAGTCTTTAGTCTCCTTGGTTAAGTTTACTCCTAGGTACTTTATTTTTTTGGTTGTAATTGTGAAGGGGATTGTTTCCTTAATTTCTCTTTCTGACTGTTCATTGTTGGTGTATAAAAATGCTTCTGATTTCTGAGTATTGATTTTATATCCTGCCACTTTGCTGAATTTATTTATCAGGTCCAGTAGTTTTTTGACTGAGACTTTAGGGTTTTCTATATACAATATCATATCATCTGCAAGTAATGATAGTTTTACTTCTTCTTTTCCAACTTGAATGCCTTTTATTTCTTCTTCTTGTCTGATTTCTGTGGCTAGGACTTCCAGGACTATGTTAAATAAGAGTGGTGAAAGGGGGCACCCCTGCCTTGTTCCTGATCTTAAGGGTATTGCTTTCAATTTTTTCCCATTGAGTATGATGTTGGCTGTGGGTTTCTCATAGATGGCTTTTATCATGTTGAGGTATGTTCCCTGTATTCCCACTTTGCTGAGAGTTTTGATCATGAATGGGTGCTGGATTTTATCAAATGCTTTTTTCTGCATCTATTGAAATTATCATATGGTTTTTCTCCTTCTTTTTGTTTATGTGATGAATCACATTGATTGATTTACGAATATTGTACCAGCCTTGCCTCCCCAGAATAAATCCCACTTGATCATGGTGTATGATTTTTCCATATATTGTTGGATCCGGTTTGCTAATATTTTGTTGAGGATTTTAGCATCTATATTCATCAGAGATATTGGCCTATAATTTTCTTTCTTTGTGTTGTCTTTGCCTGGTTTTGGAATCAGAATTATGCTCGCCTCATAAAAGGAGTTTGGAAGTCTTCCTTCCTCTTGAATTTTTTGAAATAGTTTGAGAAGGATAGGAGTTAATTCTTCTTTGAATATTTGGTAGAATTCCATTGTGAAGCCATCGGGCCCCGGACTTTTCTTTGTTGGGAGTTTTTTGATAACTGTTTCAATCTCCTTTGGTGTAATCTGTCTGTTTAAGTTTTCTGATTCTTCCAGATTGATTTTTGGAAGATTGTATGTTTCAAGGAATTTGTCCATTTCATCTAGGTTGTCTAGTTTTTTGGCATACAGTTCTTCATAGTATTTTCTTACAATATTTTGTATTTCTGTTGTGTCCGTTGTTATTTCTCCTCTCTCATTTCTAATTTTATTTATTTGAGTCCTTTCTCTCTTTTTCTTGGTGAGTCTACTTAAAGGTTCATCAATCTTGTTTACCTTTTCAAAGAACCAGCTCCTAGTTTCATTGATCCTCTGTATTGTTTCTTTAGCCTCTATGTCATTTATTTCTGCTCTGATCTTTATTATTTCCTTCCTTCTACTACATTTGGGCTTTACTTGCTGTTCTTTTTCTAATTCTTTTAGATGCAGGGTTAAGTTGTTTATTTGAGCTTTTTCTAGCTTCTGAAAGTGTGCCTGTAGTGCTATGAACTTCCCTCTCAGCACTGCTTTCGCTGTGTCCCATAAATTTTGAGTTGTTGTATGCTCATTGTCATTCGTTTCTAGGAACTTCTTTATTTCCTCTTTGATCTCATTCTTAATCCATTCATTATTTAACACCCTGCTATTTAGTTTCCATGTGTTTGAGAATTTTTGAGCTTTTCTGCTGTGATTCATTTCTAGTTTCATGCCGTTGTGATCGGAGAAAGTGCTTGATATGATTTCAGTCTTCTTAAATTTGTTGAGAGCACTTTTGTGCCCTAACATGTGGTCTATCCTAGAGAATGTACCATGAGCACTTGAAAAAAATGTATATTCTGCTGCTTTAGGGTGAAATGTTCTGAAGATATCTATTAAATCGAGTTGATCTAGTGTTTCCAATAAGTCTGCTGTTTCTTTGTTAATTTTCTTTCTTGAGGATCTATCTAGTGATGTTAGTGGGGTATTGAAATCCCCTACTATTATAGTATTGCTGTTGATCTCGCCCTTTAAATCCATCAAAGTCTGTTTTATATATTTGGGTGCTCCTATATTAGGTGCATAGATATTTATAATAGTTATATCTTCCTGTTGGATTACTCCCTTTATCATTATGTAGTGGCCTTCTTTATCTCTTACTATATCCTTTGTTTTAAAGTCCAATTTGTCTGATATAAGTATTGCTACCCCAGCTTTTTTTTCATTTCCGTTTGCATGAAACGTTTTTTTCCATCCTTTTACCTTCAATCTGTGTGTGTCTTTTGTTCTAAGGTGTGTCTCTTGTAGAAAACATATGTATGGGTCCTGTTTTCTTATCCATGCAGCTACCCTATGTCTTTTGATTGGATCATTTAATCCATTTACATTTAAGGTTATTATTGATATGTAGTTGTTTATTGCCATTTTCTTCTTTAAAGGTGTATTCCCTTTTTTTTTTCTGTATTCTTTTCCCACTTTATCTGTTTACACCAGGCCCCTTAATATTTCCTGCAGCATTGGTTTGGTTGTAATGAATTCCTTGAGTTGTTTTTTGTCTGGGAAGCTTTTTATTTCTCCTTCAATTTTAAACGATAGCCTTGCTGGATAAAGTAGTCTTGGCTGTAGGTTCTTGTTCTGCATTACTTTGAATATTTCTTGCCATTCCCTTCTGGCCTCAAGTGTTTCTGTTGAGAAGTCAGATGTCATCCTTATGGGGGCTCCTTTGTAGGTGATAACTTTTTTTTCTCTTGCAGCTTTTAATATTTTCTCTTTATCGCTTAGCTTTGGTATTTTAATTATGATGTGTCTTGGTGTAGGTTTCTTTGGGTTTCTCTTTAATGGAGTCCTCTGTGCTTCTTGGATTTGTGAGAGTTTCTCTTGCATTAATTTAGGGAAGTTTTCAGCTATGATATGATTGAACAAAGTCTCTATCCCTTGTCCTTTTTCTTCTTCTTCAGGAACCCCTATGATGTGGATGTTATTTCTCTTCATGTTGTCACAGAGCTCTCTAAGAGTTTCCTCTGACTTTTTGAGTCTTTTTTCTCTTTTCTTCTCTGCTTTCATGCCTTCATTCCAGTTGTCTTCTAACTCGCTGATTCGATCCTCTGCTCTATCGATCCTGTTTTTAATTCCTTCCATTGTGGTCTTTAATTCTGATATTGTATTTGTGGTCTCCAACTGATTCTTTTTTATACTTGCTATTTCTTTCTTTAGGTTTTCAAACTGCCCCTCCATTGTTGTTCTAAGATCCCTAAGCATCCTTACAATCATTATTTTGAACTCCGCATCTGGGAGTTTGATTATTTCCATATCACTCAGTTCATCTCTCGAAGGTGTCTCTTGTGGTTTCATTTGGATTGCACTCCTTTGTCTTCTCATCTTCTTTTTTTTATTTTTTTATTTGTAGAGGTGGTTGAGTCTAGGCTTGGTGTTGTCTGCCTCCAGTTTTCAGTTGTGTTATTTTTAGGTCTTCGTGGGTTGGTATCAGCTATTATTTGTAATCCACTTTCAGATTTGGGCAGCTTTGAAGTCTTGATTTGTTTGTTTTCTTAACAGGTGATAGTCTTGTTAACTGATCTCAGCAGGGGGCTTCCTTGAAACTGTAACCAGGTATGCTGTGGGTGTAACCTGAGACGCTGAAGGTCTCTTCCACCAACTAATCTCACTGGGGGCAGGGTTTTTTCTCAGCTTCAGTAGGGAGAGGTGTATCTCAGATCTCCATGGAGACCTGAGTTACTGCCCCTCCTCCCCACTTCTTGTTTTCAGCTGTGTCTTGTTGTGCTGATTGGAGCTGGATAGATGTCCGGAGATCTCTGATCCGGAAGCACTTCAGCTCTGTTTTGTGAAAGTTTCAGTCCCTCCCCCAGCTATGGCCACCTCCAGCATGAATGAGTCAGCTTTTTTATTTCGTTTCTTGCATACGTTAGCCCCTCACAGTCTGTCCCTCTCCCTGTCTTTTCCACTTGGGAGATAAGCTGGTCTTTTCAACCCACCTTGCTCCCTGGTCGCCAGGTAAGTGGCTGTGAGCAGTAGTTTCTGCTCTTTTTCCTCTGTGAAATCCTCTCTGGGCTCTCAGCCTCACCCCCCTCCTTCCGTTCCTGTAAGCAGAGGAGATTCAGGCACTCCTTACCAGGATTATTGTGGCTTCCTCTTTGCTCCTTGGTTTTTGAGAGCTGTTCTTGCAGTTCAGTGTTGGTTTTTCATGCTGATTTTTTTCTAAATTGATTTGTATTCCAGTTTGGTGTTGAGAGCTGGGAGTCTGTGCATCCGCCCACTCTGCTGCCATCTTCTGAATCCCATACTTAGCATATTTTATGACCATAATGCTTTGAAGTTAAAATCCAAATGTAAAAGGGAAGTAAAGGAACCTACAAATATGTGGAAATTAAACAACATACTTCAAAAAAGTGACTAGGTAAAAGAAGAAATAAAATCAGAGATCAAAAGATATATACAGATAAATGAAAATGACAACACGACATATCAAAATGTCTGGGATGCAGCAAATGCAGTAATAAGAGGGAGGTCTGTATCCTTATAGGCTTACATCAAGAAATAACAGAGATCCCAAGTAAACAACCTGACATCACACCTTAGGGAACTAGGAAAAGAAGAACAAAAGCAACTCAAAGTCAGCAGAAGAAAGGAAATAGTAAAAATTAGACCATAACTCAATAAAATAGAAAATTTAAAAAAATCTATGAAAAAATTAATACAACAAAAAGTTGGTTCTTTGAAAAGACCAATAAATTGACAAACCACTGGCTAGACTGACAAAGGAAAAAAGAGGAAGGGCTCATAACCACAAAATCCAAAATGAAAAAAGGAGATATTACTACAGACATCATAGATATACAAAGAATCATAATAGAATACTATGAAAGATTATATGACACCAAATTCAACAACCTGGAGGAAATGAATAAATTCCTAGAACTGTGCAATCTTCCTAGACTGAGTCACAAAGTGGAAAAATCTAAATAGACTTATAAGCAGGGAGGAAATAGAAACAACTATAAAAAATTTCCCCCAAAACAAAAGTCTAGGACCAGATGGCTACACAAGTGAATTCTACCAAACATTCAATGAAGATTTGGTACCTATCCTTCTCAAAGTCCTCCAAAAAAATAGAAGAAACAACACTCCCTGACACAGGGGTCAGGAATCTTTTTGTCTGAGAGAGCCATGACTGTTACATATTTTAAAATGTAGTTCTGTGAGAGCCATACAATGACCCATGTACATTACACATTATCCAATAAAAATTTGGTGTTGTCCCAGAGGACAGCTGTGATTGGCTTCAGCCATCTGCAACCATGAACATGAGCAATAGGAAATGAATGGATTATAATATATGAGAATGTTTTATATTTTTAACGTTATTATTTTTTTATTAAAGATTTGTCTGCAAGCCAGATACAGCCATTAAAAGAGCCACATCTGGCTTGCAAGCCATAGGTTCCTGACCCCTGCCCTAACACATTTTTTGAGGCCAACTTAACTCTCAAACTAAAACCTGGCAAGGACAACCAAAAAAAAAAACCCCAAAACAAAACACTACAGATCATAATCTCTAATAGATACAGATGCAAAAATCCTAAACAAAATACTAGCAAATCAAATACAACATTTAAAAAAAATAATACATCATGATCAACTGGGATTCATTCATTCCAGAACCACAAGAATGGTTCAACATATGGAAATCAGAAGATGGCCACAGAGTAGGCAGATGCTCCAACTCCCACTTCCCAGAACTAAAGTAGATTACAACATAATTTTGAGAACATTCATCTTGAATGACCAACTTTGGACTAAACTAAGAGGATTCTATACCCAAGTACCACCAAAGAAGCCACATTGAGACTGGTAGGAAAGAAGGAAATGCAGAAAGGGCACCTTGCTCTCAGGAGTGAGTGGCGGCCCCAAGGGACTCTCATGACAGGGTTGCCTGGTGAGTTGTAGGTCCTCAGCCCCCAAACCGAAATTTCAGCCTAGAGCCCTGGAGATTGGAAGGGGCTTACAGACTATATTTGGCTGAGAAAAGAGCCTAGATACTTTTTGAGAGGAGGCAGAACTCTTGGACCCAGGCTCCGTATTAAAGGGACTGCACAGAAAGCCTTGCTCACAGCCACTTTCCTGGAGCTCCAGGAGTGGAGAATGCTGGGAGGATTGGAGTTACCAGGGGAGAGAATGGTCTCAGAGGCATAGTGGAGACACTTTGAGGGATGGACAGTCTAACACCTGGGCTGAGTCACTCCTCAAATCTAAAGTGAACATTTTTCCTGGGAACAGCATCACCAGCAAAGGGAAGAAATTACCCTGTCCACCGGAGGTTTTCCTGCCCCAATTAGAACAAAGAGGCGCTTAGAGGCAGGCAGCACGTTAGGGACACAAATAGTGAGTGCAAAGGTCTAAGCTACACCATCCTTCCCACGCTGCTAAGTGCTCCCTGGGGTGTGGCTTTGGAAACCAGGGTCATCCCAGTGAGGGCTAAACAGCTGGACCAGCGAAGGTAGAAACTACCATGGCCACTGCAAAGGTCCAGGTTCACACACAGTCCAGCCTGTGGAGTGGGCCCGCCCTTGATGGGGGTGGAAGTCCAAGCAGCAGTGGACAGAGTCTACACAAACCCACACGAGCCCGCCAAGGAGGGCGGAAGCTGCAGTGGCTGCTGCAAAGGTCCAGGCTGGTGTACAAAACTGCCTGTGATGCAGACTCACTCTCGACAACAGCGGGGGCTGGGTGAACTCGGGGGTGGTCCAAGTGGGCACTTGAGGGTCTGTCTGGAGAGGTGGGAGTTGTGACGCCTACTGAAGAGGTCTGAGCTGATGTGGAAATGCTGTGGCAACACAGACATGCCCTCGACAGCAGCGGAGACTGAGGTAGCCCCGGAAGCAGTCAAAGCAGGCAACGGGCCCGCCTGCTGAGTCAGAAGCTCTGGTGGATGCTTCCAGGGGCCCAAGCCCATGCACAAACCTGCTCGCAGCACAGGCCCACCCTCAGCAGCAGCACAGTCTCATGTGGCCTTGGTAATGTTCCAAGTGGGCATGCACAAGCCTGCCTGGGTCAGCGAATGCCATGGCAGCTGCGGAGGCAGGCTGGTGTCAGCAGCAGCTGAGCCCAAACACCCCAGGGAGCAACAGCGGTGGCAGATCGATGGACAGACCACACAACGGGAGCACAGGGCCACATCCAATGAACCCCTGTGACTACACCCTACTGAGTGCTTAAAAAGAAGAAAAAAAACAAAAATAAAATAGAATAAAATAAAATTAATAAAGCCTAGATAGAATGACACCTGAAGCTAAGGCACAGGCCACATCAAATACCATACCTAATCACTGAATTACAGTACTGAGCCCAACAAGTAGCCAGCAATAAGAGGCAACAGAAAGTGGATCTCATGGGAACTTTGAACTTTTAAAGGAACTTCTCCCAGGCCACGAGTAGATAAAAGCAAGCCTAGGTGTGCAGTTGATATTTAAAATGTCACCTGGGCCCAGCAGAGGCATCCAAAAGATCTAGATCACCTCTAGCTCCAAAAAGGTTGATAAGAGCCAGTCATAGGCAGTGACCCTCACTGATCTGCACCAGGCCCTGACAGGGAGGTCCAGGGCAGGCACCTTCAGTGACCAGATACAGAAAGCACCAGTTCAAGACCTAACAACCCTTGTTAGAGTGGAAGCTTAAGGAAGGGGTCCTCACACCTGACACAGCTAAGACATGGAAAATGACAACAAAAACAGCAAGAAGAACAGTGATAGTAGATAAGTAGCCCACAGCGGATTACAAACAACAGCTGGTGCCAACCCAAGAAGACCTAGAAATAACACAACTGAAAATTGGAGGCAGACAATACCAACCCTAAACTTAGCTAGCTTCACAAACAACACACTCAAATGAGGAGTGTATACACAGACAAAATAGGAAGACAGAGAAATGCAATCCAAGTGAATCAACAAGAGAAATCCCCAGAAAAAGAACTGAGTGAGATGGAAATAACCAAACTACCAGATGCAGAGTTTAAAATAATGATTATTAGAATGCTCAAAGGTCTTAGAGCAACAATGGATGGACACAATGAGCACCTAAATAAAGAGATAACAAGCATCAAAAAGGACATTGAAATAATAAAAAAGAACCAGTCAGAAATGACAAATAAATATCAGAAATGAAGACTAAATTAGAAGGAATTAAAAGCAGGCCAGATAAAGCAGAAGATCAAATCAGCAATTTAGAAGACAAGATAAATGAAAGCAGAGCAGCAAAAAGAAAAGAGGCTCAAAAAGTCTAAGGTAACTCTAAGAGAGCTCTGTGACAACATAAAGAGAAACAACACCTGCATCATAGGGGTTCCTGAAGAAAAGAAAGAACAAGGGATAGAGAACCTGTTTGAAGTAATCATAGCAGAAAACTTCCCTAAATTGATGCAGGAAAAAGTCATACAAGTTCAAGAAGAACAGAGAATTCCATTAAAGAGAAACCCAAAGAAACCTCCATCAAGACATATCATAAGTAAAATACCAAATCTAAGAGATAAAGAAAAATACTAAAAGCTGCAAGAGAAAAAAAAGTCAATCACCTACAAAGGAGTTCCCATAAGGATGGCATCCGACTTCTCAACACTTGAGGCCAGAAGAGAATGGCAGGAAATGTTCAAAGTAATTCAGAACAAGAGCCTACAACCAAGACTTCTTTATCCAACAAGGCTACCATTTAAAATTGAAGGATAAATAAAAAGCTTCCCAGACAAAAAACAACAATAACAACAAAAAATCCCCTCAAAGAATTCATTACAATGAAACTAATGCGCAAGAAATGTTAAGGGGCCTGTTGTAAACAAAATGAAGGGGAAAATATAGTAAAAGGAATGTAGATTTAAAGAATAAAATGGCAATAAATGACTACATATCAATAATAACCTTAAACTTAAATGGATTAAATGATCCCATCAAAAGACATAGGGTAGCTGTGTGGATAAAAAAACAGGACCAGTACATATGCTGTCTACAAGAGACACACCTCCAAACAAAAAATATACATAGACTAAAAGTAAAGGATTGGAAAAAAATATTTCATGCAAATGGAAATGAAAAACAAAAGCTGGGGTAGCAATACTTATATCTCATGAAATAGACTTTCAAACAAAGGCTACAGTAAGGGATAAAGAAGGTCACTACATAATGATAAAGGGAGCAATCCAGCAGGAAGAGATAACTATTATAAATATCTATGCACCTAATATAGGAGCACCTAAATATATAAAACAGACTTTGATGGACATAAAGGGCGAGATCAACAGCAATACTATAATAGTAAGGGATTTTAATACCCTACTAACATCACTAGATAGATCCTCAAGAAAAAAAAATAACAAAGAAACAGCAGACTTAAAGGGCACACTAGATCAATTGGATTTAATAGACATCTTCAGAACCTTTAACCCTAAAGCAGTAGAATATACATTCTTTTCAAGTGCCCATAATACATTTTATAGGATAGACCACGGGTTAGGGCATAAAATGGAACTCAACAAATTTAAGAAGATGGAAATCATATCAAGCATCTTCTTTGATCACAATGGCATGAAACTTGAAATCAACTACAACAGAAAAACTGAAAAATACTCAAACACTTGGAAACTAAATAGCATATTATTAAATAAAAAATGGGTTAATAATGAGGTCAAAGAAGAAATAAAAAATTCCTGGAAATAAATGAAAATCAGCATACAACAACTCAAAATGTATGGGACACAGCAAAAGCAGTCCTGAGAGGGAAGTTCATAGCATTACAGGTATACCTCAAGAAGCTAGAAAAAGCTCAAATAAATAACTTAATCCTGCATCTAAAAGAACTAGAAAAAGAACAGCAAGTAAAGCCCAGAGGAAGTAGAAGAAAGGAAATAATAAAAATCAGAGTGGAAATAAATTACAATACAGAGGATCAGTGAAACCAAGAGCTGGTTCTTAGAAAAGGTAAACAAGATAGATGAACCTCTAACTAGACTCACCAAGAAAAAAAAGAGAGAGGAATCAAATAAATAAAATTAGAAATGAGAGTGGAGAAATAACAACTGACACAACAGAAATACAAAGGATTGTAAGAAAATACTATGAAGAACTGTATGCCAAAAAATTAGACAACCTAGGTGAAATGGACAAATTCTTTGAATCATATAATCTTTTAAAAATTAATCTGGAAGAATCAGAAAACCTAAACAGACTGATTACAACAAATGAGATAGAAACAGTTATCAAAAAACTGCCAACAAACAAAAGCCCTGGGCCAGATGGCTTCACAGACGAATCCTACCAAATATTCCAAGAAGAACTAACTTCTATCCTTCTCAAGCTATTCAAAAAAAATTCAAGAGGAGGGAAGAATTCCAAGCTCCTTTTATGGGGTGAGCATAATTCTGATTCCAAAACCAGGCAAAGACAACACAAAGAAAGAAAATTATAGGCCAATATCCCTGATGAATTTAGATGGTAAAATTTTCAACAAAATATTAGCAAACCAGATCCAGCAATACATGAAAAAAATCATTCATCATGATCAAGTAGGATATATTCTGGGGAGGCATGGCTGGTACAATATTCACAAATCAATCAGTGTGATTCATCATATAAACAAAAGGAAGAAGAAAAACCACATGATAATTTCAATAGATGCAGAAAAAACATTTGATAAAATCCAGCACCCATTTATGATCAAAACTCTCAGCAAGGTGGGAATACAGGGAACATAACTCAACATGATAAAGGCCATTTATGACAAACCCACAGCCAACATCATACACAATGGGCAAAAATTAAAAGCAATCCCCTTAAGATCAGGAGCAAGGCAGTGGTGCCCCCTTTCATTACTATTATTCAACATAGTTCTGGAAGTCATAGCCACAGCAATCAGACAAGAAGAAGAAATAAAAGTCTTCCAAAATGGAAAAGAAGTAAAACTATCATTATTTGCTGATGATATGATACAATACATAGAAAACCCTAAAGTCTCAGTCAAAAAACTACTGGACCTGATAAATGAATTCAGCAAGGTGGCAGAATATAAAAATTAATACTCAGAAATCAGAAGCATTTTTATACACCAACAATGAACTGTCTGAAAGAAAAATTAAGGAAACAATCCCCTTCACTATTGCAACAACAACAAAAAATAAAGTACTTAGGAATAAATTTAACCAAGGAGGTTAAAGACTTGTACTTGGAAAATTATAAAACATTGATAAAAGAAATCAAGGAAGTTCAAACAAGTGGAAGCATATACCGTGTTCATGGATAGGAAGAATAAACATCATTAAAATGTCTATATTACCCAAAGCAACTTATAAATTCAATGGAATATCAATTAAAATACCAGTGACATACTTCAAAGATATAGAACACATATTTCAAAAATATATATGGAACCAAAAAAGACCACGAGTAGCTTCAGCAATCTTGAAAAAGAAGAATAAGTGGGTAGTATCACACTTCCTCATATCAAGTTAAACTACAAGGCCATTGTACTCAAAACAGCTTAGTACTGGCATAAGAACAGGCATATAGACAAATGCAACAGAACAGAGATCCCAGAAATAAAGCCACACCTTTATGAACAATTGATATTTGACAAAGGAGGTAAGAGCATACAATTGAGTAAAGACAGTGTCTTTAACAAAAAGTGTTGGGATAATTGGACAGCTGCAAAAAAATGAAACTAGACCACCAACTTACACCATTCACAAAAATAAACTCAAAATGGATAGAAGACTTAAATGTAAGTTGTGAAACCATAAGCATCTTAGAAGAAAACATAGGCAGTAAGCTCTTCAACATCTCTCGCAGCAATATATTTGCTGATTTATCTCCACAGGCAAGTGAAATAAAAGACAGGATGAACAAATGGAACTATATCAAACTAAAAAGTTTTGCACAGATAAAGACAATACAAACAGAATAAAAAGACAAACCACACAATGGGAGAACATATTCAACAATATGTCTGATAAGGGGTTAATAACCAAAATTTATAAAGAACTTGTAAAACTCAACACCAGGAATATAAACAATCCAATAAAAAATGGGCAAAAGAAATAGACATTTCTTCAAAGAGATGGCCAATAGGCAGATGAGAAAATGTTCATCTAATCATTAGAGAAATGCAAATTAAAACCACAATGAGATATCACCTCACACCAGTCAGAATTGCGCTCATCAACAAAACAACACAGAATAAGTGCTGGCGAGGATGTGGAGAAAAGGAAACCCTCCTGCACTGCTGGTGGGAACGCAGACTGGTGCAGCCACTGTGGAAAACAATATGGAGATTCCTCAAAAACTTAATAATGGAACTGCCTTTGACCCAGCTCTCCCACTTTTAGGAATATATCCCAAGAACACCATATCACTTATTCAAAAGGAGAAATGCACCCTCATGTTTATGGTAGCATTTTTCACAATAGCAAAGATCTGCAAACAGCCCAAGTGTCCATCAGTGGACGAGTGAATTAAAAAGCAATGGTACACATACACAACGGAATACTATGGGGCCATGAAAAAGAAGGAAATCTTACCTTTTGTGACAACATGGATGGACGTGAAATAAGCCAGGCAGAGAAAGAAAAATAACACATGACCTCACTCATTTGAGGAATCCGATGAATATTATGAACTGAGGAATGGAATTGAGACAGAGAAGGGATCAAAGGAACCAGAGGGAAAGGACGCAAAAGGAAAGGGGATAATAGGATGGGATAATCCTGAAGGGAATGGGGGAGGGTGTTCTCGGGAGGGGGGCAAGGGAGATATTGAGGGGAATATGGAGAGTAGGGATGCATTCAGGGTGACTGTACTAGAATCTATATAAACATAGTAAATTAAAATCAATTATAAAAACATATGGAAGTTGATCAACATAATACACCACTTCAACAAAACAAATAAAAAAAATCATATGATCCTATGAATAGATGTAGAAAAGGCATTTGCTAAGACACAGCATCCCCTGATGTTTAAAACATTCAATAAAGTCAGAATCAAAGGAAATTATCACAACATAATAAAGGTTATATATGACAAGCCATCAGCTAATATCATGCTAAATGAAAAAATGGAGACTTTTTCTCTAAAATTAGGAACAGGACAAGGCTGTCCACTCTCTCCACTCTTATTCAACATAATTCTGGAAGTTTTAGCCAAAACAATCAGGTAAGAGAAAGGAATAAAGTCATCTGTATTGGGAAAGAAGTAAAGGTATCAATTTTTGCAGATGACATGATCTGGTTTATAAAATATCCCAAAGATTCCACCAAAAAACTATTAGAAACATTAAACCGATACAGTAAAGTCACAGGATACAAAATCAACATAAAAAAATCTATTGCTTTTCTATATGCCAATGATGAAACTTCAGAAAATGAACTCAAATAAACAATCTCTTTTACAATTGCAACAACAACAAAAAATACCTAGGAATAAACTTAACAAAGGATGTGAAGGACCTATATACTGAAAACTACAAAACATTATTGAAAAAAATTGAAGAAGGCACAATAAAATGAAAAAAATATTCCATGTTCATGGATTGGAAGACTCAATGTTAACATGGCCATATTCCCAAAGCAATATACAAATTTAATGAAATTCCCATCAAAATCCCAATGTCATTTTTTAAAGAAATAGAACAAAAAAAAAATTACCTGGCTTAGATGGAAGTAAAAAAAAAAACCCCAAATAGTGAAAACAATCCTAAGCAAAAAGTATGAAGCTGGAGGTATCCCACTACCTTACTTCAAATTATACTATAGAGCCACAATAATCAAAACAGCATGGTACTGGCAGAAAAACAGACATACAAACCAATGGAATAGAATCAAGAGCCCAGAAATAAACCACATATATATGGACAAATTATCTTCAACAAAGGAGCCAAAATTACACAATAGAGAAAAGAAAGCCTCTTCAATAAATGGTGCTGGGAAAACTGGAAAGTCACATGCAAAAAAAATGAAACTTGACTATAGTTTGTCCCCCTGCACAAAAATCAATGCAAAATAGACAAAGACCTAAATATAATATCTGAAACAATAAATTACATAGAAGAAAACATAGGTACTAAACTCATGAGCCTCAACCATAGAGAACAATTTTTGAATTTTACACCAAAGGCAAGGGAAGTAAATGCAAAAAATAAGTGAATGGGACTATATCAAACTAAAAAGTTTCAAGATGGATGGACCTGGAAACTATTACGTTGAGTGAAATAAGTCAAGCAGAGAAAGAAAAATATCATATGACCTCAATCATTTGAGGAATCCAAGGAACAATGTGAACTGAGGAATGGAATTAAACCTGAAGGGAAGGGGGGAGGGAGCTGTTGACAAGGGGTAGGGGAGATGTTGGGGGTATATAGGGGAGGGGGGATGCTTTTGGGGAGACGCTAAAATCTATGTAAACACAATAAATAAATTAATAAATAAAAATTAAAAGTTCTTTTACAGAAAAAAAATTGACAACAAAACAAATAGCCAACTAAATGGAAGATGATATTTGCAAACACCAGCTCTGATAAGGGCTTAATATTCAGAATACATAAAAAACTCACAAAGCTCAGCAACAGACAAGCAAAAATCCAATTTAATAATGGGGAGAGGACCTGAACAGACACTTTTCCCAGAGGATATACAAATGGCCAACAGATATATGAAAATATGCCCATGTTCATTAGTCTGTCTGCCTCCCCTCCTCTCACTTAATAATAATAATAATAATAATAATAAATGACCGATCTATATGCTACTTACAAAATACTCACCTTAGATCAAAATACACACAAAGATGGAAAATAAAGAGATGGAAAATGATATTCCATGCAGATGGAAACATAAAGAAAGCAGAGATAGCCATACTTATATGAGATGAAATAGACTTCAAAACAAAGAATTTAAAGAGACAAAAAAGTAAGATGACCAACTTTTTTACAATGAAAAAGAAGACAAAAATAAATAGAAAAAAACAATATCAGAAATAAAAGAAACATTTTATTCATTGCAACATTAATACATTAAATATGATAAATGTATAAAAACATTTTTAATATTTTATATTGTAATTATACTTACTTCCTATTAATTTTTAATAATAATTGTAAGAAAAAAGTACTCATTTAGATACAAATACATTACATCACTTGCAATGGATCAACTCTGCATGGATTAAATATGGACATTTACAAATTAGTCTTCCAATATCAAAAAGGAGGATATTTTTCAAGGGAGAATGGAACTTACAAAAGAAGGACTGTCATCCCTAAAGGAGAACGATTGGTCACCTTAAAAGAAAGGATCCAAAATGGAAACAAAGTAGGCAGACATTCCAATTGCCTTTTCTGAGGACCAAACTGGATTTATAACTAAAATTACAAACAATCATCCTGAAAAACCAACTCAGGACTAAATGAAGAGGAGTCCGTAGAAGAAGACACATCTAGACTAGTAGGAAGGGCAGAGATGTAAAAAAGGCTACCCACACTCCCACAAGTGGCGGCTGAGGTTCCAGAGGGACATCTCAGCTTTGGGAAAGGTTATTGAGAGATGTAGGTCTTAAACCTCAGGAAGGGAGCCCTAGCCTATAGCACCAGAGCCTACAAGAGGTGTCCACATAGCATTTGATGGTGAAAAGAGGTGAGGTTTCTGTCTGCAAGAGAGCAATGGGAGGTTTCAGAGACACAGGGATTCTCTTAAAGGGCCAGTGCAAAAATTCTTGTTCATAGCCACTTACCCTGGGCTCTGATCAAGGGAGGATTGAACAGACTAGAGTCAGGAGAGATGAGTGAGAAATTGGCAGCCCAGGGAGGAACACAGTAGGGAAACAGCCACCAAGACCTCTGTGCTGAATCATTCTCCAATACCACAGTTGCCATCTTTCTTGGGTGGAGCAATCCCCTCCTTGCTGCATCAGCCTGGGGGTAAGGAACTGCTCCACACTAGGGAATATTTCTTGCCCCACCCTATTTAGGTTAGACTCTGCTGAGAAGTAAGCAGCCTTGGCCAAGAAGCAGGAGGCTGAAAAGATTCAGTGGTTGATAGTGACTCAATTGTCTGGCATCGACGCTGGAACTTTTCTGCCCACTTTCTTAAGAATATGACTGGTGCTTCAACCTCATGGGGAGATTCAATAGAAACTGTCCAGAGTATGGGAACATCAAATCTCTGGGTTTTAGAGGCCACACTCATCAGACTCCTAGTGGCCACACCCTACTGAGGTCTGTGAAAAAAATCAAAATGGACTGACATCTGGGGCCCTGAGGTGGTATCTACCCACTACCTTTATTGATACCTGATTAGCTACAGCCTCTATACTTTGTCAGAGTTTTTTTCAGCGGCTAAACTTAACAAGCAGCCAGAAGAAGCAGGCGGAGGATCTCAGGGAACCTTTGGACTTTTGCTGACTTGCTGCCAGGCCAAGTGCTGGTGATAGCCAGACTAGGTTTGCAGCTTGGTCCCTGTGAATGTACATGTAGACTCAGCAAAGGCAGCCACAAACTCTGGATCACTTATAATTCCAAAAAGGTTGCTGAAGTCCAGTCACGATTAGTGTGCTACACTTGATCCTCACCAGGTTTCCTCTTAAGAGACCTAGAACCAATACATTCAGTGGCTGGCTACAGACATCATCAGAGCATGATTCAACTAGCATTACTAGCAGCATATCCAAAGGGAGAACTTGTCAGGCACCACACCGAGCTGAGGTAAATTTCACTCCAGTCCTGGCTGGATAACTCAGTTGGTTAGAGCATTGTCCTAATATGGCAAGGTTGTGGGTTCAATCCTCAGTCAGGGCACATACAAGAATCAACCAAGGAATGCATAAATAAGTGGAACAATAAAACAATGCTTCTCACTTTCTCTAAAATCAATAAATACAACTTTAAAAAAGGTCACCAGATAACATGTGTTGGAAAAGTTGTGCACTGTTGGTGGGGACTGAATAATGGTGGAGCCACTGTGGACAACAAAATTGAGACTTTTCAAAAAACTAAAAGTAAATTTACCCTGTGACCCAGCAATTCCACTTCTGGATATTTATTCAAAGGAAAGAAAAACACTAAATTGAAAAGACATGCACCCCTATGTTTATTGCAGCATTGCTTACAATAGTCAAGATATGAAGGCAACCTGTTTATCAATTGATGCATGGATAAGGAAGTAGTAAAAAAATATGCACACACAAAATAGAATTCTAGTCAGCCATAAAAAGATGAAATACTGCCGTTTGTTACAACATTGATGGACCATGAGGGTATTATGCTAAATGAAATAAGTCAGAGAAAGACAAATACCATATGATTTCGGGTATTATATGTGAAATCTAAAAAAATAATAATAACAAAACAAAACAGACTCATAAAAACGAAGACCTAAGGGATGGTTACCAGAACAGATGAGATGGAAGGGATAAGTAAAAAAGGTAAAGGGGAATGATATTGTAGTAAGTTCACACGCTGACAGATGATTATTAGAATTAGTGGGGTGATCATATTCTAAAATATAAAAGTGCCAAATCATTTTGTACAGCTGAAACTAATAACTAGCATGCCCAATATATTGTATACCAACTACATTTAGAAAAAAGAAGTGCACCTTGTTGAGAGTATTCAGGAACTTGATATCTCTGCACATGATGTACAGGAAGAGAAGTGACCAGCAAAAAATAATGCCTCTTCAGAGCTAAGCCCACATGAATTCCACAGCTCCAGCATCCTTGCCACCCTATCCTTCAGCAGAGTAGGTCAGGATCCAGAGAAAAGAAAAAAGTAGTTGCAAAGACCCTTCTGGTCAGGACTTCCAAGGCTCCCGCCCTCTATGGGACTCAGCTTAGGGAGTCTGAGTTGAGCCAAACATTGCAATGGCTCGCTACATGTGATACTCTCTTTTCCTTACAGTGTAGCTGAGGATTGTGCACTGTGGTCTCTGCTTTCTAGGTGAGAAGGCCAAGACGTTTTTGATCACTGAGGCACTACATGGAATAACATGTAATTATTCCTTATGTAATGACAATTACCTCCTTAGTTCATAGTTTTAAGAAATTCACACACTAACATATGGAGAACTGAAAAGTAGCAAGTGGTAGGAAATAACTTGTCTGAAACTGAAAATAGAGACACAATTTGTAAACTGGTGGTACTTCACCAGTGTTATGAGATTGTAATTTGAATTTGATTTGGTATTGCTATTATTTTAGTTTCAAAAATTATGCCTGCTTTTCGTCTAAAGTGAAAATACTGCAGAAGTGTGTAAAATTGTTTTAGTGCCTTTAAAAAATTTTTTTTTTCTGAAGCTGGAAACGGGGAGAGACAGTCAGACAGACTCCCGCATGCGCCCGACCGGGATCCACCCGGCACGCCCACCAGGGGCGACGCTCTGCCCCTCCGGGGCGTCGCTCTATTGCGACCAGAGCCACTCTAGCGCCTGGGGCAGAGGCCAAGGAGCCATCCCCAGCACCCGGGCCATCTTTGCTCCAATGGAGCCTCGCTGCGGGAGGGGAAGAGAGAGACAGAGAGGAAGGAGAGGGGGAGGGGTGGAGAAGCAGATGGGCGCTTCTCCTGTGTGCCCTGGCCGGGAATCGAACCCGGGTCCACCGCACGCCAGGCCGATGCTCTACCACTGAGCCAACCGGCATGGCCGCCTTTTTAAATTTTTACCTGCAATTCTGAACTGCTAATTGTCAGGCAATACGAAAGAACCCACAGGACTGACCATTGTGAGATTCCATCCTATTGTTGTTTGGAAGTGAAAAAGAATGACTTAACCCTCTTAAGCACATGGACACAGAGCATCCAGTGTTAGCTCTCTGATAAATGCACTGGGAAGACTGGCTGACTCTCCTTCACTCTCAGGTGCTGATGTGGAAGTCCACCCACCATGTACTTTCAGAAAAGGGGAGGAGGCTGTAGAGTGGGTGGATAAGAACACAAATGAAAGCATGATGAGGTGTGAAAAGGTCCATTTCCCATTCATCTGTGTGCAAATCATAAACTTGTTCACCATACAGTCTTTGAAAACACTCAGATGATTAAGAAGTAAAATATGTAAGTCCCTTCTTCCTTCCTTCTACGATCCTCACTATGCGGTATGCATCCCTAGCAAAATCCCTTTGTGCCAGGTCCCATGCCTGCTTCTGCAAGCCTCTAGGCAGAGCATCTGACTGAGTCACACTGTCTCCAAAGGCCAAATTCCTGGAAGCAGCAAGTGTTTATTTCATTAGAATTTATTGACAAACTACCTATGGAATCAAGCCAGATGTATCTGTCACAGACTGCTAGGGTCAATGGGAACTCATGGTTGGACAGAGAAAGAGTGATACAAGACACACAAAGTACAACCTGTAACATCACTCTTTATTATGAAAATAAACAGCTGTCATTAGTGCAGAAAATAAACTGACACTTCAAGTGCTTAGGTAACAGACTTCTTGTCTGCTAGGTCTCCAGGTCATGAGCCTGGTAAAACGATATAAGTGAAGACACAGATGACATCCAGAAGCTATTTTCAAGAGATCTATTTGAAGGCCTCTTCTGGGATCGTGCCCTCGGTCTGCAGGGGAGGAATAAGAATGTCAGAAAAGCCAGCTCTGTAAGTTTCATTCCAGGTCACCAGCCTCCACCTTCTTGGCCTTCCCAAAGACCCCAAACCATCCATCTTTAACCCACCTGATACACAGAACTCACCTTGAACTTAATGAAAACCTCAGCAGCTTTAGTGTAGTTCCAGTCATTTTCCTGTAGGCACCTGGAATGGGAGAAGAACAGGTGATCTTCATTAGTATTACAGGACAGACACGCTGACCATGCAATTCCACTACTAAATCTGCGCCACTTAGTCTATGACGGAACATATGTATCAGAATGAGCACTACGTAATGAGGAAGAAAGACCTAGTGAAACCAAAACCTGTCACTAGCATTCATGCCCACTAGAATTCAAAACAGAAAAATGGAGATATTCAAAAGAACAAGGGAGCTTATTATACATTGATAAAGATGTTTAAGAAAAGAACAAACAGAAACTTAAAAAATATATGCTTTTAATTATATCTTATTGCTATAGTGAACATACCATAGCATTCACCATTTTAAAGTGTACAATTCAGTGCTTTTTAGTATATTGCAAGAATGTGCAACCATCACAAGTAACTAATCCCAAAATATTTTCATCACCTCAAAAAGAAACTCCTTACGCATAAGAGATCATTCTATTCCTCCCCCTTCTGTAGACCCTGGTAATCACAAGTCTGTTTTCAGTACTTATGGACTTGCTTATAATGGACATTTCATGTAAGTAAAATCACACAATATGTGACCTTTTGTGACTGGCTTCTTTTTTTAAATTTTTTTATTTATTCATTTTAGAGAATAGAGAGAGAGAGAAAGAGAGAGAGAAAGAGAGAGAGAGAGAGAGAGAGAGAGAGAGAGAGATGGGGGAAGAAGAGGAAGCATCAACTCCCATATGTGCCTTGACCGGGCAGGCCCAGGGTTTCGAACCGGCAACTTCAGCATTCCAGGTCAACGCTTTATCCACTGTGCCACCACAGGTCAGGCCGTTTTATCTTTTGATACTGGCTTCTTTTATTACGTATAATGTTCTCAATGTTTGTCTATGTCATGACATAAATAAGAACTGTGTTCTTTTTATGACGGAACAATATTCTACAATATGGTTGTACTGGATTTATTTATCCATTCATCAGCTAAAACACATTTAGGCTATTCCTGCCAGTGGTGCAATGGATAAGAGTATCATACCAGAGTGTCATGGTCACTGGTTTGATCCCAGGGTTAATGGCTTGACACCGAGATCATCAGTTGGAACTTGATTCAAAGTACGATTTACTTCTGGACTCTCGATTCTTTATGCTGACATATATGTCTACCCCAGTGTTAGTACCAATACATGCTTGCTTACATTAACTTTGCAGTAAGCTTTGAAGTTGTGGGAATTGAGAATTATGAGTCCTCCAACATTATTCTTCCCATTCAATATTGTTTTTGATATTCTAAGTCCACTGCATTTCCATGTGAATTTTAGAATCACTTTATTAATTTTTTTAAAAAGAATTCAGCTGGGAATTAGATAAGAATGGTGTTGAATTTGTGGGCCAGTTTGAATAGCATTACTATCTGAACAATATTAAGTCTTGCAAATCATAAACAGAGTATGTCTTTCCATTTTTACGTCTAAATTCTTTTTTGAAAAAAAATTAGAAAATTAAATTTTGCAAGGTGACATTGATCAACAAGAGTACACAGGTTTCAGTTAAACATTTCTATAGCATTTGAACACTTGATTATGTTGTGTACGCATCACCCAAAGTCAAATTGTTTTCCATCACCATGTATTTGCTCCTCTTTACAATCTTTTGCCAACGCTCCCCTACATCTCCTCCCCCTGGTAACCACTTCACTCTTATCTATGTCCACGAGTCTCAGTTTTATATCCCACCTATATGTGAAGTCAAACAGTTCTTAGCTTTTTCTGATTTACTTATTTCATTCAGTATAATGTTCTCAAGGTCCATCTATGTTGTCATAAGCTCTTATTTAATTCCAAAAATATTTTGAAGATTTTTAGTCTTCCTAAGAACTTATTCTTTGCGTTTCTATTACAAACAAAATCAGTTTCTTAATTTCACTTTAAGATTATTCATTATATATAGTACATAGAAGTATAATTTTTGTATATTGATCTCATATCCTGAAACTGTGCTACACTTGTTTATCTATTCTAACAGTTTCTTAGCAGATTACTTAAGATTTCAATATAAAAAATCATATCATCTGAATACACTGTCTAAAAAATTTTTACATATAACATCAGAAAATTAGGATATCTTCTTCATGGGCCTACTATTTCTGGAGGCAAAATATCCAAATGTTTATTTTTTTAAATTTCATATGTGTTTATTATTCTTCCCACAACCCGAGCTATGTCCTATCCTGGTGTACACCTAATACTCACTTTTCAGACCATGGCAGATTCATCCCAGATTGGATGGAGAAAACCTGAACCATTTCTTGTTGCTTCTGAGAGAGGGTAGGCCCAGAGCTAGAGGAGGGTGTGGACACTTCGATGGACATTGGAGTCTCCTTGGGGGTGATATCTTTCACAAACAGCTCGTCATTCATGATGACCGCCCTGGAGAAAAGGAGCCCTCAGAAAACTGATGGATGGATAACCTCATCCCTCCAAAATGATCCTGCATCCACAGGATCATTTTCATAGCCTGACTAAGCCTGCCCCAATATTCCTTGCCTGGTAGCTCTGCCCTCCCACTAAGCTCACCCTAGGAGAGACTGCCTACCAGTCTACTAGATACCTACATTAAACCCCATTGCATTTACTCTGCAAGACAGCCCAAGGGAGAGCACAGTCTAATCCCGTTTTCAGAGAAAGACACAGAGAGTTCATGTGATTTCCCAAAGGTATAATTCTAGTGAGGTCTGGGATCACAAAGATTCCAGTGTTCTAAATCCACAGCCCATGTTCTTAACCCCTATGCCAGACTGTTCCTTGGACCCATCTGGTGGATTCCTACCATGAGAAACCCCGAGGACATGCACTGTCACATTCCCACACCCTGTACCCAGGCTGAACTGCGTGTTCCCACCCAGAGCATGGCACTCACCCAGAATTGCTGGCAAGGTTAACGATGAAGGTCCGAGTGAAGGCACGCACAGAACCCTGAGACTTGCCTTCAACTTCAAAAACAAACAACAAGACCCCATTAGTCACAAATGTTTTATATGCTCACACAGCATTCCCAAGTCAGGGTGTTGGGAATAGGAGGGGCGATAACAGGAGCAAACTGAGCCTACTATGTGCTGGACTCCGGGAATACCACTTCAAGTTTATTTCATTCAATTTTTCGTAGCTTCCTGAAAGGTGGATGTTGTTAGCCCCATTTGCAAATGAGAAGAATGAGAGGTTCAGTAACGATTCCAAGTTCACACATTAAGAGTCGGAGATAACAACCACCAAACCTCATAGCTGATGCCCCCAACGCCCCAGCTGTGCAGGACTGACAGGCATGGATGCAGGTCAGACCAGGGAGTTTTGAGGGCAGCGTGGAGGCACGAGAACACAGGGAATAGGAAGGAAAGGGAAGGAACCAGGGAAGCCGTGAGAGTTCCGAAAGGGAGCCCAGCCAGGCACAGGAGCAGTGAGACATCAGAGGTGGGAACTCTACACACACTCACCTTCCTTGAACACCCCATAGATAGAGAAACAGAGCAGGTTTCCCTGAAAGAGAAGAGTGCAGGTGCTCAGTCACTGTCTACGTCACCACCCACCTGCATCTTTCTGGGCCGGCACGAGGGAGAAAGTGGTGCTCACCAAGCTGAGCCACATGTCCACCACAAAGGAGCTGGTGTCATGCTGAGTTTTGGGCAATCGACAGAGAGAGCAAACAATGTCATGTTTTGTATGTTTCAGCAGCTGAAAACACAGGTCTGTAGCGAAAGAACAACAAAGGTCAGGGCTGTGACACTCTGGGCCCTAAGATTGACCCCTTCATGCCCCCTTTCCCTGCCCAACCGTCCTCATCCCACACGCACTGGGGTCCTTGATGTTCTTCATATTCCTGTTATCCTTGAGGTACTCAAACAAGCTGCTTCTAGATGGAAAAAAAGAAAACAAAGTGGAGGTGGTGGTCAGACCAGTGTAGGTGTTTCTATGAGATGGTTGTTTTTTGTCATAGGAACTCAGGCCACAGAATCAGGGTCTAAGTTGTGATACTTACGAGTCTGGTTCCTCAGGGTTGAAGGGAATTGTCAGGGAGAAGCAGGCCTCATCATCATAAGCACCAAGGAGACTCTGTCTGTCTCCAGAGTCATAGACTAAGTAATACCTGCGAGGGGACAAGAAAGAGAGTCTATTTCCATGGTCTGGACCCCAATGATACTTCAAATATTGCATGAGCAGTCCTGTTCCTGGGTGGGCAGTTCTGTCCCAGCCTTCTCCATGCCTGGTGTTCCAGGGGTACTTACTGCTGCAAGAACTGCAAGATTAGATTCTTCACCATCTCAGTTGCTTGACATTTTTCCTGTAATCAAAGACATTTGAGACCATGTGGCTGATAAAGCTTACTTTGCAATACTTACAATGTTGATCTTTCTTACTCACCTTGCTTGATGTTTGTAAGAGTTGTGTGTTAGTATCAGTGGTATTTGGTGGTGATAAATCTTGGCCATCCTGAAGAAAGAAAGAGTGAGTTAGCAGTGTAGACCAGAAAAGTGGTCCTGGATGATTAGGGAAAAGGATGAGCCTAGGAGATAGTGAAGGTTAGAGGTCAGGATTGAAAGGCCCTCGAAATTTCATGAGCAAGATTACAGTGAGCATCTGCATTAAGAGATATTGGAACTTTCTATTGCTTTATATAATTTGTGTGTGTGTGTGTGTGTACGTGCGTGTGCGCCTCTGTGCACACGCGCGCACACACACACACACACACACCTCTCCCTTCCTGTCCTCCTACAAGTTTTCACAGAGATAATTTGACTGTCTTTTTCAAAAATCCATGTCCCACAAAATAGATAAGGGTCTGAAGCAAACATGTAATCTATGTAAAACACAAAGGTTTGAGGGCAGGTCTGGAGGAGGACAATGCTACTAAGAGGATGAGGAATGTAGGTACTTACCAAGCGTAACAGCTCGGGGAAACATTTCCTGATGGCACTGTCCAAATCCAAAAACAGAAAGTAGTGGTTGATAGTTTGGGTTGCAGCACTTCCGGTTAGTTAAAACACCAAGAGCATGAAGAGACACAGGTGTTCTGCCCACCCAGGAGCCCCCTTTGCCCTCCTCAGCCTCTGACATCCAGAGTTCTGAGTCCACTTCTCTGTTGAGCCCTGACCATCTGCCATACGGAATCTCTGAAATGTATCATCTCTGTCCACACCTTCACATTCATATTCCCTCCCTCTCTCTCACACACTTTCCCCCCACCATTATCTGTCTCCCTCTCCATCCCCCTGGTTAGATCCCGCCTACAAGGTCCTTTCCAGTGCCACAGGACACAGCATTTGATCCCAGACTCCAACACTTCATCCCCTTCCCTGTCTCCCTGCCTTCCTTCAGGTCCTCATCGAAGACTCCAGAAAGAAGAGACAATGGGGTGGAAGCCCAGGGCTCTGCTATCACACTGGGGGTCCAGCACCCTGCCAGGACCAGGGCACATCCTGGGATGGCCCAAGGTGCTGGGGTAGGGAGGTGAGTGTGGGAGGCATCAGGGGGCAGGAGAGAAAGGAAGGGGGAAGAAGACAGAAAGGGAGTGAAGAGAGGAGCAGACATGGGGAGATGTAGAAGAGACAAAGGAGAAAAAGCAAGCAAAGCAAAGGGAAGCGAAGAAGCTCTACCATGGGGTGGGATCAGGGAAGTAGAGAGAAGGGGGCATGGCTCTCCTGAAGCAGCCCTGTCCTTCCTCTTCCTCTGCCTCTAGCTGGCCCTGGGTCTCCAGATAGGAATCGAAAACGTGCCCTTGTTGGCCTGAGCACCATGGCATGCTGGTGGAGTCTTTGTCACCTGTGGGAGCTCAGTCTGAACCGGGCATAGGAAATGCAGCGGCTAAGGGATCGGGACACTTTCCTCAGTAATAAAGGTCAGCCCTCACCTCAGCATGAGGTTGGGAGTCTGTGGCCCCCTCCTTTGATCACTGCCTTCTCTCCTCATGGCCCCCATGCACATGTACCTGTCTTAGTTGTTCATTGCCTCAAATATCCCACCTGGCTCAGGCTACCCAGGGCTCCTCTGAGGGACTAGCAAGGGATATGACGTGTGGAGAGAAGGAGTGTCCCTGAGAGGACTGCCCTTCTGTCTCTCCTGCCCTCTGCCCTCTGCCTTCCACTGCTGCCTCGGGAGGCCCTGTGTTCAGTGATGGCGTCCCACTTCTGGCCCCATCTCAGGAAATGCTGGATTCTCCTAAGGATTGCCCATCCCAGGCATTGCACTGGAAAGAACAGATGTCTTGATGACAGTCACCTGGGGCCTGGGCCCTTGGTATGATGTGGAGATACCTCATGTTAACCTGGAAATCGAGTGGAGACCCTTTTGAAGGAAGGAAAGGAAGGCTTCTCCCACAGTAAGATAGGAACACTGGTATATTCTCAGAACCATGACTCTGTGGTGGAGGATGTTCCTTAGTTCGGGTCAGCAGTGTCTGCCTTGAAACTCGACACTCTGAGTCCTGGTGAAGAGGGGGACCCCTGCGTCCTGGGGCACATTCTTGGATGCATGCTAGAGAAAACTAAATGCAGACTCGAGAACCAGCCCCCAGACCAGAACAGGTGAACAGGTCAGAGGACGGATAGGAGACTTCTAAGCACAGGCCGGGAATATAGAAATGGGAAGGTGGGGCTGTGATCCTCCCAGAGGACTAGGCTGTCTGTCACCTTTTGTGGTAGGGAACTGTCAGGGATAGTTCAGGCTGCTGAGGTGAATGGAACCGAGGAAGCTGACAGGGCTGATACTGACCTTATGTAGGAGGGCTGGTCTGGGAAGGTGCCACACAAAGGGTTCCCTTCCAGCCAGAGCTCTTTGAGCTTTAGGCCTTTGATCTTCTCCAACTCACAGGCTGAGTTCAGCTGAGGAATATGGGGAGGTAACTGAAAATAGTCTCAGGGGAAGAGGAACATCCAAGCCCCTGCCCACCATCAACACTCTGATATCCACTATCACCCACACTCGACCCAACTTTGATCTGTCCCTCTTCTCACCTCATTTTTGGACAGGTTCAGGATCTTGATTGTGGGAGCTATGTCTATAATGCCAGATAAGCCATCCAGCTGGTACAGCCTGTTCTTGCGCAAGTTCAAGGACAACAGCTTTGGGGAAGAAGAGTTAGAGTGACAGTTACTATGACCTCAAAGACAAAAGTACCCTCTGTCCCATCTGCTGCACCAGCACTGGTCTAAGGCCTCACCTCGGGGAAACTCTTTTCAATGATCTGCAGGGTGGCCGCCATGCAGTTTCTCCGATTCAGGATTATTTCAATTTCAAGACATGCAAGGCCTTAAGGAAGATGAGAGAAGGGAACTATACATCTGAGAAGCATTCAAGAGCAACACCAACCAATCCTACTGTTACCAACCCTAAGCCTACCCCCACATGGAAACCTCTTCTCTCACCTTCCCTAGAATTACTTCTTTCAGCCGTACCTGGGTCAAAGCGAAGACACTGGAGATCAAGAGATTTCTGGGAGACATCATATCGTTTGCTCATGATCAACTGCAGAGGGACATAGAGAAAGAGAGAGCTCTGAGGCTGTGGTGGTGACAGGGAAATTTGGGACTTTAGAAAGAACAAGTGAGTCTGAGTGTGTGCACATACATTCCTTTTGTCTGCTTTACCTTTAGCTGTTCCATTTCTTTTGGCTCCAACTTATGTTGCACAGAGTGGGGTACAGAAAAATTATTGATAAAGATAGGTATCTGCAGGAAGAAAGGGTAGGATAAGCACCAGGAACTTTAGTTCCAAAGAAGCTGATCACAACTGCTGGTCCTCCTGCCCAAGCACTAAGTACAAATAATGACCTCAACACATACCTTTCGGTTCTCCTCATCACGAATCTTATAGGAGACATCTCTCAAGGCATAAGCAGCACTAGCATCTTGGACAAAGAATTGGGCCCTGTTTTTTACGTAGTGAAACTGTAGAAATTGAAGCAACAATAGTGTTAGAGGTAGGTGGTCCCAGTTGAACCAAGTCACTCCCCCTTGCCTGTGCACTCTCATCTGAATCCACCAGCCTCTCTTACATCCACTGGAGTGAAGCTGACACTGCAATGGCTCTGGAGTAAATGTATCAGCCATGTCTTATCATACTGTCCTCCATAAGGAACCTAAGGGTCAAAAGAAAGGCATGAAGACAGGATGGTTAATATGAAATAAGGTTGCAAACTCAACACAGTGTTCTTTTCGTACCTTCTACCAAGATTTACGGGGCTTCTAACAAAGGGACCACTGGCATGGCTTATTTTTGCACCAAATATGGATTTCCTAAACTTTCTCTCTCTTCCTTCAAAATCTCACCTCCAAATAATCAACATAAGGTAGTTAATGTAGTCTTCCTTTTATAAATTCCAGGATATCTATCTAGTGCAGACCTTACCAAGATACAGTACTCACTATGATTTTGAACCATGTTTCTGTAATTTCCTCTTGTGAGTTCTCTATTTCTCTCTCCAAGGATTTTCTATCAGTCTCCACAGTAATATTAAGAGAGCCTTCATCTTGCAATCTCACTCTCCTCTTGTGTTGTCCCATGGTACTGTGGAGAAGTTGAGAGAAACTGGGTAGACATAAATGTTAAGAAAGTTTTCTATACTCCCTTACCTCTCTGACACCAGGATTGCAAAACGATGATTTCACTTCTGGTGTTCTTTATTTTTCCACGAAGAGAAGAAAAATAAAACCATGGAGAGTGAAAGAGTTGCAAAGACCTATGGGCTGCTAACCAGACTACCCGGTCACTTACTGTCCTACTTCGTACTTCTGGACATCTCTCATTTCCACATTTTCATTATCCTTATGGAAGTGTGATGTCTGAAGCTCATATCCACCGTATGGATAACTGCGATTCCGCCTTCCAAAATTATCTCGAAACGAGTTCCAATTCATTCTTCCTCGAGGTGAGCAAACACCATGTCTGTCTTCTGAAATAAGGAATAAAAGTACAAATTTGGAGACACATCTATGTCCACTAGCTGTGTACTGTGTCTCAGGTTAACACCACGGTAAGGCAAGCAACGTGCCAACCTGCCCTAAGAAAGAAACCCAACCCCACAAACCCCAGAAAGAAACTCCTCTCTTCAGAAAGAAGAGCCTTATCTGACAGATGGTGCCATCAAGTGAGAAATCGTGCAGGAGGAAACTGTGTTGTATCTTTAAACAAATAAAGCAGAATTTATAAGAACAGAGGCATATGTCGCCATGGATTAGACTGCATGTCAGCCATACTTCAGCAAGGAATGCGAATCTTGCCCCTCTCAGGGCTCTCTAACAACAACACTAGTACCTGGGAAGCAAATTCCCTCATGCTCCCCAAATCCAATCAGCTACCAAACCGATTCCAATAACACTCAGTAAGTTGTGGTTTCTTTGTCAGTGTAGTACAAGCTTTAATGTCAGGTGGAACAGAAGTAACAGCTTCCTAAACTGTGCCCCTCCCCCCCAGCCTTGTTCCCTTGTTCAGCTCTGTTTGAAATATCCAGAGTGAGCTTTCACTTTGCCCAGTCTGAAGTGCTTTTGAGTTCAAAGGGAACCTCTTTTGAACCTCAGCTCTCCTATAATAAAGATTGAGCTACAAATTGGAATGATGTCTCAAATACCATTTCCAAATCTCTAAGGATTCTTCTTTTCTCCTTGTATCATTAATTTCTAATTTGATCCCTTTACGGTCAGAGAACGTATTCTGTGTGATTTTATTTCTTTTTAAACTTGTGGAGATTTGATTGATGTCCCAATAGATAGTCTATCTTAGTGAATATAGATATTTGAAGAAAAACCATTGTACTCTGCTGCTGTTGCATGGAGTGTTCTATTTGGTGTGTAGATCCTATTAGTTTATTGTGTTATTCACATCTCCTATAAGCTGATGTCTCTCTAGTAATTCTGTCACTTGCTGAGAGAAGATGTTGAAGGCATCAACTCTCACTATGTACTTGGCTATTTCTCCTTTCAGCGCCATCAGTTTTTGTTTCAGGTACAGCACTTTTTGGCTCTGGTTTTTTTGGCGCATACACCCTTAGGTCTGTTATGTCTCTCTGGTGGATTGTATTTTTTTTATCATTATGTAATGCTTCTCTTAATAAGTCTGTTCTTAATTTTCTAATTTATTGGAGATTGAAGCCACGAGTATGCTCATAAAGTGACTGGTTGTATTGCACTATGTATTCACTCCTAGGAATGGTGTTTCTCTCCACCTTCTCCCCTACAAACAATCCGCCAACATATGTAATTTACCATGTGGAAAGACTTGGCAGTATTTTGGGTGCTACAGAAATAAGGAATTCTTCATCCTTTCTCCTATATATGGATTTACTAAGAGCATTTCATTTTTACCACATTCAACTGAAACAGTATAACAGCAGACAACAACACTAGTGGTTGGGGGGACAAGAGTACAGGAATGAGACTGTTAAAAACCAGCTTCCTTTGAAGTCTCATATGTAAGGTTCTCTAGGTTTCTGTGTTATACGTTTTGTACATTAATTACCCAATATTTTCTCTGGGCCACTGTGAGTAAAATCATGTTCACTTCTGATCATTCCATGATGTACTGATGTCAACTAGGCCTCAGATAACCTCTTCTGGGGAGTCATTGTTCTCACTGTGTGGCCCGCTGTCACGACAATCTTGTATCGCACAGCCTTTGAGACCTTCCATGTGTGGCACTGGAAGTGAACCTGAACCTGGGTGGAGCATGTGACCCATAAATAACATTTGCTTAGTCCCTAAAATTTGGAGGTAACCTGAAGTGCTCTCCTCTCACATGTCCCATCCCAGTGACCACAGAATTCACGGAGGCTCCCCCCCAAATATATTCAGAATCTAGCCACTTCTCACCACCTCCATAACTATCCACCAAGGCCAAGACAGATGGTAAGGGGCGAGAATGAAAGCAGAGGGATGAGTTGGAAGGCAGTATAATCCAGGAGATACACGTTTGGGCCTTAGCCAGAACGTAAGTCAAATCACTTCACATTTCTGCTCAAAACCATGGAACAATAGTTTGAAACCTATCAACACGTTATAAAAAACATGACTTTGCAATAACAAACTAGTAAACAACAATAACAACAAAGAGGGACCATATTGGTGACCTTTGGTGAATGCCAAGAAATCAACTTATTTTCATAAAAATCTATCCATGATAAGTAAAAACATAAATATTAAAGAGAGGAGTAATGGTAGAGAGTCAGTAAGTATATGATGTATAAGAATAGCCACAGTCATTTTCGAAAACTGACACTACTTCATAAATAATGTGGCCAAGAGGAGAGTGTAAAAGTAAGCTAGTTGACAGCTTTATCAATCTCCAGACTGACCAACTAAGTAAGCAAGAGAGGTGCCTAAATAGGACCAGAGCCCTTACTAATCAAGGTGATTCAGACACAAACTACCTTAGGCATGGCCTTGTTTTAGAAATCTCTCAGGAAAATGAACATGTGACAAAAACCATAGAAGGACCCCCAACACACACACACATATCCACTTACTGAATGAAGGTTTGCATCTTAGCACAATCCCTGTCTCACAGTCTTGCTACCAGAATCAAGAATGAAAAACAGGGATAGTATAAAGTAGCTAGTGCTTTTTCACCCAGGAATCCTAGGTTTCCTCTTAGGCTCCAATAGGTATTAGCTGATCCTTCCACAGAGAAATAATTGTGAGTACCCTTAAGACATCATATGCTTACATATGACCACTTCCTGTATCATTTTGAAATTCTGCCAACATCCTTGCTATGCCACCAGCGATCTGTTGTTGCCCTTTCTGCCAAATGAGGACACAACAAGAAAATTGCCTCTTATGAATCAGGAACTGGGCTCTCACCAGACATTGACACTGTCCATGTTTGTTTTTTAATTTCCCAGCCTCAATACTGGAGAAATCTCTGTTGTTTGTAAGCTACCGGTCCTTTGTGTTCTGTTATAGCAGCCTGAACAAACCAAGGCACTACTCCTCTCTTTGAGATTCAAGGTGATTATTAACATATTATCTTTAAAAATACTATAATATAGTCCTGGTCAGGTGGATCAGTGGAGAAAGCATCGGCCCAGCTACTCAAAAGCTGTGGGTTCAACCCTGGTCAGGGCACTATGAGAAGCAATCAATGAGTACACAACTAATACATGACACAACGAGTTGACGCTTCTCTCTCTCTCTCTTTTTCCTTATTGCCTCCCCTTCCTCTCTCTCTTACTCTCTCAAATCAATCAAAAATGTAAAAAATACACAATATGAAAATGCTTTTACCTTCAAATCTGTATGTCCTATGTCTCTTGAATGGAAGAACATATTTTTTTTGTTGCTCTCGCTCGGACATGGTGTTTCTTAAAACCAACGTGGAAGTACTGGAATGAAAGAAAAATAAAGTAGATATAATATAATAAAAATAGACAAGTGATAACACTCCTTAATCACTTATCAGACAATATTTATGTCAACCATAAATATAAATACAATCCTTTACTTGCTGGATTCTATTCAATCAGTATAATCCATATATAAATATTTTTCAAGAACAGGTTGCAGACCAGCGCCGATTGGTGGGCCAATGGCCAAAAAACACTGATTTATATAATTTTTATGAAACGTATCCCATATAATTTTACTTAAGATGCTATTCTCAAATAAATTCTCTATGGTTTTCTACATGAAGAAAAGCACGGAGTTTTCAAATAGTCTAAGGATCAATGGTTAGAAAATCAAAGACTAATTAATGGTGCTTTGTTAGACCAGTTTAAACCATTTAGGGAAACCAAGCACAAAAAAACCCACAGCATCCCACCCCACATGCATTTTAAAGAAACTACTGAGCAGCAAAGTAAATATGAAAAATAAATTCTGAATCTTCATATGATGCTACTTTCACACTTTCATTGAAAAAAAAATTCCTGCCTGACCAGGTAGGGCAGTGGATAGAGCGTCAGACTGGGATGTGACCTGGAGGACCCAGGTTCGAAACCCCTAGGTCACTGGTTTGAGTGCGGGCTCATTTGGTTTGAACGCAGCTCACCAGCTTGAGCCCAAAGTCGCTGGCAAGGGGTAACTCGGTCTGCTGTAGCCCCCCCCCCCCCCGTCAAGGCACACATGGGGGAGCAATCAATGAACTGAGGTGCGGCAACGAAGAATTGGTGCTTCTCATCTCTCCCTTCCCGTCTCTCTCTCTGTCACACACAAACACACACACACACACACATTCCTTTTAAAAATTATTTTCCTTTCCTTCTTTCTCTCTGTATAGGAGCAAATAAGGGTCAGAAATCAAAATAAGATTTGGAAAGGTTTATACAGACTGGCATCTAAGAGTTCGCTGGTGCCCCTCGTCACGCACGGTCAGAGGGGCAGAGCACGCGACCGTCCTGCACGGACGGGAGTATGGCGGGTGACAAGCAAGAGCCGCGGGTGACAAGCGGGAGCGGGGCTCTGATGTGGGGGCGGGAAGAAAAATGGCAAGGGAGGGCCTCACCCGACTTCTGGAGCCTGGGCCCTGAGAGAAGCCCGTCACACCCCCTCGGGAGCTTCCCGCCGCCAGTTCTCTGAGGAAACTGTACAGATCCGTGACGCTCCTATGCCCCCTGCCCGGTTGACACCCCTTCTACCTGGGCACCGCCCACTGCTTACCTGACAGGAACCAAATGGGTGGTATCGACCTAGAAATGATCCTGAGCCAGGGCCCGGAACCACCGCTCTAAAAGTTTACGTCAGAAAGCTCCATAGTTACGGTTCAGGAGAGTTCGCGGCACCGCGCGCGCACACACACACACACGCACACACACACACACACACACACACACACATGGCATACTATCATAAACGCCCATACCACAGGGGTGGGGGATTGGCAGTGGAGTTCAGGGGTATCACAACACTGAAGGGTCCCTGTAACCCTCAACTTCAGAACCCTACCTGACATCCAGCGTCTTCCGTGGGGCTGAGAATATGGCGGAAAGATCCCGGATGCAGCAGCCGTTAATATTCGCGTGGCTGATAGACCTGAGTCTCGCGAGATCATAAGCTGGTACGTGACAATAGGATACATGTGACCACAGAATATACATGGCCAACAATGATTGGTTAATGGTAGTGCTCAAATGTCTACAAAGTCTTTACCTGCTCACAATAGTAGGAGGCACATGGCTGACGATAAATTTATCTGTAGTGGTAGTCCACAAACTTCCTGTGATAGAGATCATGCACACTGACGTGGGAGAACTCACTTTTTTACTTTGAAGGCTGCAGCTTCCACATGCTGATAGTACTAAGTGCTACATGACGGGAAGAACTCACATGCTCTAGTGACTTGAAAAGCTTGATATACCATGTGACCACAGTTCCAACAGGTCCAGAAAGTCGGAGCTCAGGTGATGACATGACTAGTAGCTCTGGGCTTTTCACATCACTACAGCGTCCACATGATGATAGTCCACATGACCACAACTTTAGCAACTACAAAATATACATTTCTTTCAAGTGCTAAGGGAACACTGCAGAGCAGAGCACATGTTGTCACAAAGCAAGTGTTAACAAATTTAAGAAGATAGCAAACATACCAAGTATCTTCCAAACACAATAGAGTGAAACAAAGAATCAATAGCAGAAATGGCCTAAAGATACATAACAATAAAAAATTTTAATTAAAAATAAAAAAAAAATCAGTAGCAGAAAGAAACCTAGAAAATTCATAAATAGATAAAAATAAAACCACACAATTTTTCACATCTAATGATTCAAAGAATGACTCAAAAGGCAAATATCTGGAGATAAATGAAAAGGAAAGCCCAGTATACTAAAATGTATGGGATGCAACAAAAGCAGTACTAACAGGAAGTTTATAGGGAAAAAACATTTACACTAAAAAAGTAAGAACTCAAATAAATAAACTAGCCTTATAATTCAAGGAAATATAAAACGAAGAACAAACTGAAGAGTACACATGATTAAGCTAGGTTGACTATAGATGCAGCTTAAGGCAAAATGTGAGCAAAACCCAAATACATGGCACATTTGTCTATATGATATAAAACATCTTTATTAAAAGTTTACATTTTTATTTTGCTATTTTGTTTTCAAATCCTTGTATTTGTAGACTGAATTCTTACTGTAGCCTGACCAGGTGGTGGCGCAGTACATAGAGCATGGGCATGGGACGCTGAGGATCAAGTTCCAAATTTGATCACTGGCTTGAGCACAGGCTCATCCAGCTTGAATGCGGGCTCACCAACTTGAGCATGGGATCATAGGCATAACCCATGGTTGTGGGCTTGAGGCCAAAGGTTGCAGGCTTGAAACTAAGGGTTGCTCACTTGAGTCCAAGGTCTCCAGCTAGAGCAAGGAGTCCCTTGCTCTGCTGTAGCCTCCCAGTCAAGGCACATATGAGAAAGCAATCAATAAACAACTAAGGTGCCACAAGGAAGAATGAATGCTTCTCATATCTCTCCCTTCCTGTCTGTCTGCCCCTGCTTATCCCTTTTTCTGTGCTTAAAAAATTAAAAAAAAAGATTAAAAATTTCTTTCACATGCATATGTTGTGTTTAAGAGAACTTTTCCTGTTAATATATTTATGAGAATTTGCATTAATGGAAGGTGTTATTCATTTTTAGTGCATTAGAAGACTGACTTTCTTTTAAAGCCAAGAGCTTGTAACGATATTCCATTTTGCAATTTAATGACACTATAAAGAAAAGGCCAAGAGAAACGTCTGAAGATGATCCAGCTTCAGTTGGGAGAAGCTATCCAAAAGACTAGCCCTGGGGATGTGGATCATCATGAAATTAACCTGTTTACTCATTTCCATTAGTAGGTAAGGAACTGAAAGCGGTTCCTTGTCCAGTGATGTAAGCTCACCTCTTGGAAGAATTCTAGCTCCAGCTTTCCAAGGATCTCCTCAAGGCTGTAGAATGGCATGGGATGAGTAATGACTTCTATCCTATATCAGAGACACAGAAGCCCTGGTGCTTCTAAATATCTGATATACGCAAAAAGGAAACACAGAAAAGTGTAAAACCTTAAATAAGCGACATACAAAATTGTCCATGTATATTTCCACAGTTTCTAAGTTATACTGAGGCCCTTGCCTTAGGACTTGGCCATGAGTTGGTCTGCACCTCTCTCTTCAGTGTCTGAGTAATGACTGTGGTTACAAATGAAGGTCTCACTTCAAACCTCTTCTTTGGAGTTTTTAAGTCATAAGTTAACGTCAATCCCTGAAACTTTGACTTCTTGTGAGGAAACAAGGGGATGGTTTGCGATATTGATTTTAGGTTAAGTGCAGCAAAGAAACTATAAGATCAGTAGTCAGTGGAACTTTGGTCCCCTTTCCCACCAACTCATTGCCCATCCCTGTAGTGACCATCCTCCATCCACTTTATCTTTTTTTTTTTTTTTGACAGAGACAGAGAAAGTCAGAGAAAGGGACAGATAGGGACAGACAGACAGGAAGAGAGAGAGATGAGAAGCATCCATTCCTCATTGTAGCTCCTTAGTTGTACAGTGTTTGCTTTTTCATATGTACCTTGACCAGGAGGCTAGAGCAGAGCAAGTGACCCCTTGCTCAAGCCGGTGACCTCGGGGTGTCAAACCTGGGCTTTCCACATCCCTCTCTGATACTCTATCCACTGTCCCATCGCCTATTCAGGCCACAATATCCTTTTAAATTTTCCTCAGCATCTCTTCCAGACCAGCTACTGCCAAGAACATTAATACTTTTAGACACGTCAACTTAATATTTAGTTTTAAGCTACATCAGATCCTTTTTTCTCTAAAGGATGCAAAACAATGGCTTAAAAGACTCTCAATGATTCCATGTTGTACCATGGATAGATTTGGGCACACGCTTTTATGCTATTTATTTATTTATTTATTTATTTACAGATAGGTGGGGAGAGAGGTACAGGAACACTGAGCTGTTCTTGTATGTGCCCTGACCTGGGAATCGAACCAGTAACCTCTACACTGTGGGTAAACACTGCAAGTAACCAAGCTCTCCAAACAGGGCTTAATATTTTTTTCTTTTTGACACGGAGTGAGAAAGAGAGAGTGGAAGGGAAAAGGAAGCATTCATTTGTTGTTCACTCATTGGTTTTCTATTCCCCCTGGTTCCAGATCACTTTCTTTAGGTTGAGGGCATTCAGAAGAGACCCTACAGATTTCTTCCAGGGCACGTGCGGCTGAGCGTTCCACAGTCAGCACACTCTGCATTGCATGACCTAAGAGACTGAAGGAATCTTGTCTGTTCCTAACCATTGTGAGAAAAGAGCAAACTCAGAGAGTATCTTCACAGTGCTCAGATTTTTTCCTGGGTCAGGCCAGATCAACCCTTCACAGTGGTGAACTCAGGAGAGAACCTCAATGTCCTCTCCTACGCCTCTCTCCATCCTGCAGTTATTGACTAGAAATCTATAGTTATTTCTCTGCCTATGCCATCCCTTAGTAGTCTAGGCCCTGCACTAGGTAATTTACATGTGGATCATTGCATTGGTTAATTTTATGTGTTGATCTGACAGAGTCACAGGGCGCAGAGATATTTTGATTAAATGTTATTTCTGGATGTGTCTGTGGGGATGTTTCTGGGTGAAGTGAATGTTTGCTATACTAACTGAATAATGCATATTTTGCTCTCCAATGGGGGTTGGCATCTCTCAATTGGTGGAGTGCCTTAATAGAACAAAAATGCAGAAAGATATGCTCTCTTTCTGCTGGGGCATTACACTAAGACAATGGTATACTGCTGCCCTAGAAGTAGAAATTACATCAGCATTCTTGGTTCTCAAGCTTTCAGAAAGATTTGGACAGGAACGTATGCAGTCAGTCTCCTGGTTCTCAGATTTTTAGACTCAAAAAGGAACCACTCCAACAGTATCCCTAGGTCTCCAGTTTGCAGATAGAAGATGAGTGACTTTTAAGCATCCAATGATGTGTAAGCCAATTACTTATAACGAACTTCTTTATTTAGATCTCTCTCTATCCATTTGGCTGTCAGTCTGTCTGTTTATAGAATCTATTGATTTTGGTTCTATAGTCTAGAGAACCATGACTGATACAATTGTTAAGTAATAATTTTGTTTCTGTGTTTGCCTGGATTCAGAGAGTAAAAATTACTCCACATATAATTTATTAGCTTTTCCTCAGAATAAACATTATGATTAGGAAGGTCATTTTAATGAAAACCCCTTGACATCCAAACATTTATCCAAGTTCTTTTGGTAATAAAAGTCCATGTAATGAGGTTTTCTTTGCCCTCTTTCACAGAGCAGTGCTTTTAAAATAGTAATGGTCCTTTCCCACATGTTCAGACTATCCTTCCTCTTCACTCATTCCAGCATATTCATATTCACTAATTTGGTTTTGGTTCTAGTTCCCATTATAACAAAGAGATGAGAAAAACTTATCAATAGAGTAAAAAGAGATTTAAAAAATCCTCTCTTATGAAAAGAAATATTCTCTTATGAAGCTAGCAATATTGGACTCTAAACATTAGAAAAAGACAGTATGAGTATTGAAAATTATAGTACATGGGTATAATATAGATGCACAATTTCTAAATAAAATATTACCAAGATGAAATTAGAAATGTCTTGTAAAGGAATATGATCAGAAAGGATTTATTCCAGAAATGAAAGGGTCATAGAATATTCAAAAATTTATCAAACAACCTCTGATGATTTCTGGAAAATATAATACAAATGTTTTTCTTTTTCATTCTCAGCAGAAAGCTTCGTACAACGACGTATAGGAAGAAAAGAAAAAAAAGTAAGAAGTTTGAAAAAGGAGCATCAGATAAAAATGTAAGTGAAGTTTTGGAAGCTGGAAAACAGATAAATTAGTAGTAACTCCTGAACAGACCATAAGAGCTGAACACCAAGTCTTCAAGAAACAAATTGTAGAACCCTAAATGACTGGGAACTGGAAGAACAAAGTATGTTCCAATGCAGTGACCAGAGGGTCGGTCTGATTATTGGAGGACTCATGGGACCATGTTAGAAAGAGCATGTAATCTCCCCTATGTTTTGCACCATCTGAAGCAGTTAGAATTCCTACCTCAGGCACATCAACCCCAGTTTCCTTCACACCCTCCCTGTTTCACTAGTCCTCGTAACATCCATTGCACTTCATCCTACAAGGGTTTATTCTTCCTTTCTGTAGGTGTCAGGATAGGGGGAAGTTGGTAATGTTGATTTTAAAAATCAAGCTGCCCCCAAAAAACTGACCAGACCCATCTAGGTCTATTGCTTTAGGCCTGGTGAGATGCTGATCAGACACGCATGACAGAGGGGCCAGCACAGGACAGGAGAGAAAAGCAGCAGGCTCCTATTAGAATCCACCCAGTGCTTTTAAATCCTGTCCAAAGGAAACTGGAGCATCTGCTGCAGATGTGCTTGTGGCCAGTTTCTATCTTATCTCTCTGCTTCTTCAGAATCTTTCCATTTCTCTGAAGTTAAGCCCATATGAAAACATGTAACTTCTGCTGAAACAATGTGCAACAGTAGCAATTACCTTATGGAAGCAAGATGTCTTTGGGACATTAAGACGATGTTTGCTCTTGCCTCATCTTTGAGAGCAGGTCCTGAAATTCATCCCCACATTTCAGCCAATGATAAATGTAATTACAAAAATATTCAAAGTGTTTTTTATCGATATCCTCAGGGAAACAAAGGAAGTGGTTCCTTGGCATATTGCACTGCAAAATTTCTTCAATCTCTTTTCATTGGACAGATTTGCCCCCATTCCCTGCATCCTGATGAGAAGCTCCCATTCTTCCTGATCAATCTCTTTCTCCCCAAATCTCTGGTGTAAGTTGAGCCATTTACCCCTCTCTGCTTCTTATGACAGAATCCTCACATACGTCACCTTGTTCAGCACATAGAGAATTGTTCTTGCAAGACTTTAGTTGTTCATTGACTGCTTTCTCATATGTGCCTTGGCCGTGGGCCTCTGGCAGGCTGAGAAACCCCTTGCTCAAGCCAGCAACCTTGGGTCCAAGGTAGTGACCTTTTGCTCAAACCAGATGAGCCCTAGATCAAGCTGGTGACCTCGGGGTCTCGAACCTGGATCCTCTGCATCCCAGTCCAACGCTCTATCAACTGTACCACTGCCTGGTCAGGTGAGGATCGTTCTTTATACCCCTATTCTTTAAAGTATTGGACAGTTATATATTGTATATAATAAAGGTTTTTCACATTGCCACTTTGATTTTCTCATTACTTTTTCATAACCTCAGATACAGCTCTTCCTCACCTCAGGAATTTTCAACACATGGCCCACAGTGTATCTTTTCAGCACATGGTGTGGGCTGGAGCTTTGTTTCCTGTCTCTAGCCACCATTTCCGCAAGTCCCTCTTTTGCTCGTGAACTATCAAGGATGTGATTTGCTGCCTAGATGTGGCCAGATCAGAGCTGTTTGTCTACAATCTGTTCTTGTACTCCAGTTTTTAAAAAGGGTTAGGGTGGGGCTGTGTTCAATGGGTCTTCTGTACAAAAGGCATGGGTGTGTGGGTAGCCATGTTTCTTAAGTTCATTCCTAAGACCCCCAGAGAGTAAACATTCAGGGGTCTGCTTCCTGATTTGTGAAATGTAGAAGAGAGAATATAGTTTTTCAGGCAATTTGGGGGAATGAATGTATAGCTTTATTCTTTTATCTAATCAGTGATTATTTAAAAATATTTTTGGTGTATAAATTATGCAACTTTTTATGACATATGGAACAACATATGGAAACACCCATTATTCCCTAATCAGTATAAGGATAATGTGCATATCAATTAACTACTCTCAAAATTTCTCATTCCCTTTCTAATTCCTCTCACTTCCTGTTGTACCCCTCCACTATTCCCAAACAACCACTGATTTGTTTTCTGTTGCTAAAATTCAGTTTGCATGTTTTAGATTTCTATATAAATGGAAGGAGTTGTGTGGAGTTGTGGAGCTAAAACGTCTTACCAGACTTGCCAAGTATTCGGCCTCAAAGGGTAGGCCTTTATACCTTATGTCCATCAATGAAAAACACCACAGGGAGTGCATGACTATGGGCAAGACAGCTGTCTGCAGCTGAGGTTACCCCTGAAACCATTGACAGCTGAAGGCTTCATGCTGTCGATGCCAGCAGGGTGGGCGACTAGTCCATCCTTGAAGGGGACACCTAAGGAGCATGACTCTGTGTTCATCACAGACTACCTTATTTTCTGATTGGATCCATTTCTTCACATATCTCCAAGGAGCAAATTCTCTAAAATCTGGAAAGTCTGCTTTACGGCAAGACACTCAGAAGATGAAAATCATGCTACAGATGATCTTGCAGTCACAACTAATATCTCCTTCTTCCACTGTCCATTCGAGATTCCCTTTAAATTCAGTATGAGTGGCATTATCCACACTCTCATTCCTGATCACCTTAACTTTCCCTGGATTGGGTTTCTCCTTTGTCCTTCTGCTGTCAAACTTGACAGGAGTGTACCAAAAGCACTCAAAGGATCAATTTGAAACCTAGGATTTGTTTCTCAATGTGTAATATTATCCTTACTCTCTCCTGATGATCAGAGTCCATTATCTCTGCCAAGAGGCCGCATCTTCTTTCTGAAGGATGATTGGTGGATACAGGAGGACAAAGTGCAAAGTGTCATTTGCAGCTTATGCTTCCACACCCCAAAGTTCTAGGAGCCACACACCCAAATTTACCACCCACGGCAAGTGGAATGATGGCATGTGCGGTGTCTCCCACTCATACCCCTTGTTTCTTAGATCCATGTAGTATTCCTTTTGAGAACCAGAACCATGCAAAGGTCTTTTACTCATGGTGTATAGTGAATCTTACAGGATGACTAGTAATGTTACTAAAATATTAGCTGCAAGCAAAACTTTACCTGGGCATTTCACTATCCATTCCAATCCTCTATTAAGTAGCAGCTTTTGGGTGGAACAAAATGCCATATGACCACTGGACTCTATGTCCCCTGGTTCATTTCCATACATTGTTGCTGTATGGTCTACTCATCAGATATTTTTTCTGGGAATCTCCTGACAGTGAATAAAGCACTGTGTATGCTCTCAGATAAAGGTCATGGCTGAAGTCGTGCAGGCAAACAATTACCTGAGGTATATGTATATTCATCTAAATGATTGACCTTATCCGGGTGAAAAAGTCCAATCTATTTAACTATTCTCCATATTTTCTGCTCATCATCAGTTTCTATGATTTATCTCCAGTGCCTCTCATATCATCGATAAGCAATAGATGTGTTGAATGAATGAGTGAATAAATGAATGACATAGATTTAATATACGTATGTTAAGTTGTGGCAAGCCAGACACATTCTGGGGCAGGAGATTTGGAAGGATGGTGGAGCAAGCTGGAGTGTCATAGAAGAAGCACTTTTGTTTGGAACTGCAAAAATTATGGATAGAAAATTGAGTAGAAAAGACACGATAATTGAGGGTGTGTTTCTAGCTGCCTTGGGTGTACAAGCATAACATATATTTTATACTAATTCTCTATCTTTCTGAGTAAGAGAATCCTAAATATGTTTGGGATTTTAATGTTCCCAATAAACGTCCACATCTGTAGCCCCCTTTTCAGCTAGGTGTGGCCATATGTCCAAGAGCTGCTCAATCTGGTGATTGCAGAAGTAGTATATGGTACTTCCAGGAGGGCAGGTAAAAGGTAGCTCAATTTCTCAGATCAAGTTATCTCTCACACCATCTCTTGTGAACTGAATCATGTCCCACCAAATTCATATGTTGAAGCTCTAGTTTGCAGTATCTAAGGATGTGCCTATTTAAAGATAGGGCCTTTAAAGAGTTGATTAAATTAAAAGGAGACCATTAAGGTGGGTCCTAATCCTATCGGATTGGTTTTCGTTTAAGAAGAGTGTAGGGCCAGTAGTCATGGCCGCCATTGTGGCCATGCAGGTTCTCCTGGGATTCGGGCAGATGGTAAAGAAAGAGTGGAGCAAACAAATGGTGGGCCATTCCTTTATTAAAGCCTCGCACCAGCCGACGAGCAACCACACAAGGAAAACACTTTCCTTTCACTCAGGGTTCCCAAAGCCACTGACACATTCTCTGGTTCCACAACCAGGAGAACCTTCTCAGGTTTCTCCTAAAATCAAAGGCCTCTCCAGTCTCAGCAGAGCTCACAAAGCCCCTCACCTCTGGTTTCCCATCTGCACACCTTCTCTCTCTCTGCACAAATTGGCTTCTTCTTCAGCACTCTGCATTCTCTCTGCTCTCACTTTGCAAACATGGTTTCACTCTCTTCTCCTTCTTTTCTCTCTCCATCTTATCCTTTGATTCTAGGAGGAACCAGAGAAAAATCTCCTGGTTGTGGAACCGGAGAATGTGTCAGGGATCTGGGCGCTCTGAATGAGTGAAAGGGAAGTAAGTATTTTCCCTGTGTGTTTGCTTATAGGCCGGTGCAAGGCCTGAATAAAGGAATGGCCCATCAGTTTTTGGCCCCACTGTTTCTTTACCGTCTGCCCGAATTCAATGGGAACCTGCATGTGCATGGCCATAGAATGAGTTTAGGACACACAGGGATACCAGGACTGCATATACAAGAGAGTTGACCATGTGGAGAAGGCGTAAGAGGGTGGCCATCTGGATGCCAAGGAGAGAGGCTGCAGGAGAAACCAAACCAGTGGACTTGCAATTTCCAGAAATGTGAGAAATAAATTTCTGTCGATTAAGCCACTCAGTCTGTGCTATCTTGTTATGGCAGATCCAGAAAAGTAATTCAAATCAGAGATGGCTTTCAATTTTGGCAGGTCATTGGATATACTCACAACTGGAACTCACTCTAGAGATTCTGATTCAATTACTTCAAGATGGAGATGAGAGGGCATTTTAATGGATTCTCAGTATTGAAACCCACATGTCTAGGAGAATAATTTTCTCGACCCTATGGAGCGGCATGTGAGTAATGCATCTAGCATCACTTAGAAGATATTTTCTCACATATATCCCTCCTTCCACAGTTTTCGCCCCAGCCATAGCTCCTTTCTTTTCCTGCTCTATCCTGATCCCCACGGATGGACCTAGAGGTTTCTCCATTAGTCCCATTCCAAGTCCAAGATCAATCTTAACTCAGAATACATTAAGCTGTTTCAGCACCATTCTTCCCTCCCAGCTAAGAAAAGTGAGTGTAAAGAGACCTTATTTTCTCTTATTCTGCCCATTAGCCTGAGCCAGCACAGCTCTCTAGAACTACATCCGGCCACTTAACCCAACTAGAAGATGAGTAGAAAAGAAGACTAAACAACTTACAGATGGTAAATTGTTACATAAAAAGATACTCACCTTCTTTAGCCTTCATGGAAATTCAAACTAAACATACAAAGAAGCATTCAAGACACTTGTCAGAATGGCTAGAAAACATTAACACCGAATGCAGGCAAAGCTATGGCTAAAGTGAGTCAGGCTTGCATTGCTAATGGGAATGCAAAATGGTAAAGGCAATCTGCAAAACAATTTGCCAGTTTCTTTCAAAACTAAACATGCAGTTACCACATGATAGAGCAATTACACAATGGACAATTCACCCATAGAAGTGAAAATTTGTGTTCATGGAAAAACCTGTACACGAATCTTGCTAACAATTTCATTCGCAATAGTTAAAAAGTGAAAACAACCCAGATGTCTTTTGACAGGTGAATGGTTAAAGAAACCGTAGTATATTCATGCCATAGCACACACTCAGCAATAAAAAAAGGAGACTATCAATACACTTAACTTGCATGGCACTCAGGGGAGTTATGCCGAGTGAAAGCAATCCATTCCAAAAGGTTGCACACTAGAGGATTCCAAGTAGATGACATTTTGGGAATCACAAGAGGTTTTGAAACAGGTGAGAAATGTGGTGCTGTGGAGAAGCTGTACTTTGGTTTAAAGGGTAACATGAGGGAGACCTGTGGCGATGGAACAGTTTTGTATCTTGTTTGTGGTGAGAGTGACAGAATCTACAGAACTGGACAGAGTGCCTGGAAATGAGTGCATGTAAAACTGGTGAAATCTCTGTTAGCTCTGTGGGCTGTACCAAGGGCCATTTCCTAGTTTGATATCTCACAACAGTAATGCAAGATGTTATCATTGGGAGAAGCTGAGTGGAGGATGTACATGACCTGTTTGCATATTTCTTGAAACGTTTTGTAAATTGATAATTATTTCCCAATAAAAAATTTAGAAACTAATCAAGAATCATGGGGAGAAATAGAATTAGGTTCACAATGCTAAAAACTTTACCAGTGACATTTTAAAAAATAAGAAGCTAATAAAAAGGTTAGAATGACTTTAGACCAGTTAAATGGGTACGAAGTCCATAAATACTACAATAAGGATAGCATACTACTTGATAAAGATGGCAAGTTTGTTTACAGAAGTGAGTGTCATAGCTTGCGAGTTACTATGAAGTGATGGAGAGAAGGTTACCAAGATACAGGGAGCAAAGCTTCGATTTTAAGGGAGTCCAGGAAGGAAGACCCAGCTCTATAATTTTCAAGCACTGTGAAGGCCAACTTACACCATACACAAGAATAAATTCAAGGTGATGGGTATGCAACATAATTGAATGACAAGATAACCTAGACATGTTTTCTTTGAATATATGTACCCTGATTTATTAATGTCACCCCATTAACATTAATAAAAATTTACTTAAATTAAAAATAAATAAATAAATTAAAGATTTAATGTAAGTCACAAAACCACAAAATCCTAGAAGACAACATAGGTAGTAAAATCTCACACATTTCTTGTTCCAGTGCGTTGGCTAACATATTTTGTTGGGCAAGGGAAAAAAAGGAAAAAGAAACAAATGAGACTACATTAAATTAAAAAGCTTTTGCACAGCAAAAAAAACAACAACAAAACAAAAAACAAAAACAAAAACAAAAAAAAACATCAACAAAATGAAAAGGCTACCAACTGATACATCTGGTAAAGGATTAATATCCAGTATAGATAAGGAACATATACAACTCAACACCAAGAAAACAAGCATTTCAATGAAAAGATGGGCAATGGATCTTAATAGATACTTCTTCAAGAATACAGACAGATGGCCAATAGACATACAAAGAGATACTCAATTTCACTAATCATCAGAGAGATGCAAATTAAAACCTCAATGAGATATCACCTCATGCCTGTCAGAATGGCTATCAGGAATAAATCGAAAAACAAGTGCTGGCGAAGGTGCAGAGAAAAGGGAATCCTCGTGTATTGCCGGTGGGAATGCAGGTTGGGGCAGCCACTGTGGAAAGCAACATGGAGTTCCTCAAAAGATTAAAAATGGAACTGCCTTAGGACCCAGCAATTCCACTTCTGGGAATATATCCGAAGAAAACTGAGATAGTAATTCCTAAGAATATATGCACCCTTACGTTCATTGCCACATTATTTATAATAGCCAAGATTTGGAACCAGCCCAAGTGTCCATCAATGGGCGAGTGGATAAAACAGCTGTGGTACATTTACCCAATGGAATACCATGCAGCAGTATAAAAAGAAGGAAATCTTACTTTTTATGATGGCGCGTGTGGACCTGTAGAACATTATGCTAAGTGAAATAAGCCAGTCAGAGCAAGACAAATACCATATGACGTCATTTATATGTAGTACAAAATGAGCAAAATAACTTAACAAACAAAATAAAAACAGAAGCATGAGTATATAGAACAGCTGATAGTTGTCACAGGTGAGGTGGGTTGGAGGTCTGCCTGAAAAGTGGTGAAGGGATTAAGCAACAACATTAACACACAGAGAGAAAGAGATAACGATATGCGTATCTATGTATCTGTATCTCACATAGACACAGACAACAGTGTGGTGACAGCCAGTGCAAAAGGGAGCGGAGGCTCGGTAGAGGCGGCCAAAGGGGGTTGATTGGGGATGAAAAGAGATCATGGTTTCGGCGATGGGCACACGATTCAATATGCAGATATTTGGTTGAGTGTACACTTGAAACCTGTATGGATTTGTTTACCAGTATCACCCTAACCTATTTAAGAAAAAATAAATAAATGCTAGAGACTTCCATGAATGAAGGGGCAGACTGTATCTTGTGGTCCCTGCGCCGTTGGTTCATGGTGGGGACAGGGAATAGCAATCCAAGACACAAAACATACAATGTGCAATGTAACTCTTTAATATAAAAATAAACAAGGATCATGAGTGGGAAAAAGACAGAACAACTGGCAGGCTTCAAGGTAAACTTTGGCTTCCTGGTCAGTCGGGCTCCAACCTTAGTTACAGATGTGGCCTCGGGTTGGAGGAGAGATATAACAAATATGATGAGCATTAAAATGAGAACACCCAAGGGCCCCTTTCCCAGGCTACTTTTATAAGATCCTAGGTCACCACATGAAGGCCTCCTCTGGCATCCTGCCCTTCATCTAGAGAAAGTCAAGAGAGAGCATTGGGAAGACATCAGAGCTAGGAGCATTGGGACTCATCCCTCGGACACCTGACTTCTGTTCACTTAGCCTGGCTGAAAGCCTGCAGACCATTTCCTTTTCTCTCTGAAGTCTCAGACTTGCCTTTTTGGTGTGTAAAGAATTTTAAGTTCTGGTATCATCTCATCACTGTACTTAAAGCACCTGTGGTGAGGGAGGACGGAAAACCTCCCTTAGGCCCAAGGGTGAGGCCCTTTGACTACACAATGTCACTGATCAATCGATGCTACAGAAAGAACTTCCAAGTTTACCAGATGTATGCACCAGAATGACCAGTTGGTACTGCATGTGATGCTGAAAAAAAACAGTGAAAAGACAAATATCTATGGTTTACTAGAATTCAATTGTTTAATACACAAGTGTCAGCAGGAACAAGGTAGCCTAACATATACTGAGAGGAAATTATACAGGTGCTAATTGTTAATAAAGAAAAGAAGTTTCAAAACAGTAAGTACAGTAGGAAAAATGAGTTTTATAATATATTTCAATGTATTAGCATAAAATTAAGGTATTTTCCTCTGTTTTAAAGATTTTTATTTATTTATTTTTAGAAAGATAGGAGAGAGAGCAAGAGAGAGAGACAAAGAGAAGGGGGAGGAGCAGGAAGCATCAACTCCCATATGTGCCTTGACCAGGGAAGCCCTGGGTTTTGAACTGGCGATCTCAGCATTCACAGATCAATGTTTTATCCACTGCGCCACCACAGGTCAGGAAAAGTATTTTTCACATATGAACTTCACAAGAAAAAACAACAACAAATGGATCTAAAAATAACTGTGCCAGTTCCCACTATTCAATCCTCTGCTCCTCCCAGCTCCCTCCTGTCCCCATGCACACACATCACTCACTTCTGAGACAACTAGAGGCTCATCTGAGACAGGCTGAGAGTAATCTGTGCCATTTCCTGCTGCTCTTGAGAGAGGGTGGACCCTGAGCTGGAAGAAGGCATGGACGCTTGAATGGACAATGCACTCTGAGTCTCTGTGGAGGTGACATCCTTCACAAACAGCTCATCGTTCATAATTAACATACTGGAGAGAAAAAGGGTCTTCAGGCAACTGACAGATGGACAACCCGACACCAACAATCTGCTTCCACTGCCAACTCCTTCCATAGCCTGACTAAGCCTGCCCCCCTCATTCCTTGCTGGTAGCTCTGCCCTCCCACTGAGCTCACCCTAGGAGAGAGTACCTTTAACCCCATTGCACTTACTCTGCAAGACAGCCCAAGGGAGAGCACAGTCTAATCCCATTTTTTCAGAGAAAGACACAGAGAGTTCATGTGAGTTCCCAAAGGTATAATTCTAGTGAGTGCTGGGATCACAAAGATTCCAGCGTTCTAACTCGAAAGCCCATACTCTTAAACTTTATGCTGGAATGTTGCTTCGAAGTATTTGTAGGCTTTCTACAACAACGAAAAAACTCTGAGGACATGCACTGTCACATTCCCACACCCTGTACCCAGGCTGAACTGCGTGTTCCCACCCAGAGCATGGCACTCACCCAGAATTGCTGGCAAGGTTAACGATGAAGGTCCGAGTGAAGGCACGCACAGAACCCTGAGACTTGCCTTCAACTTCAAAAACAAACAACAAGACCCCATTAGTCACAAATGTTTTATATGCTCACACAGCATTCCCAAGTCAGGGTGTTGGGAATAGGAGGGGCGACAACAGGAGCAAACTGAGCCTACTATGTGCTGGACTCCGGGAATACCACTTCAAGTTTATTTCATTCAATTTTTCGTAGCTTCCTGAAAGGTGGATATTGTTAGCTCCATTTGCAAATGAGAAGAATGAGAGGTTCAGTAACGATTCCAAGTTCACACATTAAGAGTCGGAGATAACAACCACCAAACCTCATAGCTGATGCCCCCAACGCCCCAGCTGTGCAGGACTGACAGGCATGGATGCAGGTCAGACCAGGGAGTTTTGAGGGCAGCGTGGAGGCACGAGAACACAGGGAATAGGAAGGAAAGGGAAGGAACCAGGGAAGCCGTGAGAGTTCCGAAAGGGAGCCCAGCCAGGCACAGGAGCAGTGAGACATCAGAGGTGGGAACTCTACACACACTCACCTTCCTTGAACACCCCATAGATAGAGAAACAGAGCAGGTTTCCCTGAAAGAGAAGAGTGCAGGTGCTCAGTCACTGTCTACGTCACCACCCACCTGCATCTTTCTGGGCCTGCACGAGGGAGAAAGTGGTGCTCACCAAGCTGAGCCACATGTCCACCACAAAGGAGCTGGTGTCATGCTGAGTTTTGGGCAATCGACAGAGAGAGCAAACAATGTCACGTTTTGTATGTTTCAGCAGCTGAAAACACAGGTCTGTAGGGAAAGGACAGCAAAGGTCAGGGCTGTGACACTCTGGGCCCTAAGATTGACCCCTTCATGCCCCCTTTCCCTGCCCAATCGTCCCCATCCCACACGCACTGGGGTCCTTGATGTACTTCATATTCCTGTTATCCTTGAGGTACTCAAACAAGCTGCTTCTACGAGGGAAAAAATGAAACAAACTGGAGGTGGTGGTCAGACCAGTGTAGGTGTTTCGATGAGATGGTTGTTTTCTGTTGTAGGGGAACATTCTCCAAATCAGAGCCCAAGCTGTGATACTCACGGGGCTGGGTCCTCGGAGTTGAAGGGAATTGTCAGGGAGAAGCAGGCCTCATCATGATAAACATCTAGGAGACTCTGTCTGTCTCCAGAGTCATAGACTAAGTAATACCTGTGAGGGGACAAGGAGGAGAGTCTATGTCCACGGTCTGGGCCCCAAATGACACTTCAAGTATCTCATGAGTAGTCCTGTGCCAGGGTGGGCAGCTCTGTCCTAGCCTTCTCCATTCCTGGTGTCCCAGGGGTACTTACTGCTGCAGGAATTGCAGGACATGACTCTTCAGATGATCCGATCCTTTATACCTTTTCTGAAATCAAAGACATTGGAGACCATGTGGCTGATAAAACCTCTCTTGCAATACCCTCAATGTTGATCTCTCTACCTCACCTTACTGGGTGTTGCTAAGTGCTGTCCCTCAGTGTCAGCGGTAATTGCTGGGGGTAAATCCTGGCCATCCTGGAGAAGGGAAGAGTCAGTTAGCAGTGTAAAGCAGGGAGGTGGTCCTGGATGATTAGGGAAAAGAGTAGGCCCAGGAGATGGTGAAGGTCAGAGGTCAGGAGTAAAAGGCCCTCTAAATTTCATGAGCAAGATTACAGTGAGTGTCTGCATTATGAGGTGCTGGAAATCTCTACTGCTTTATGTAATTTGTGTGTGTGTTTGTGTATCTCTCTCTTCTTATCCTTCTTATAAATTTTCAGAGATAATTTGACTGTCTTTTTCAAAAATCCATGTCCCACAAAATAGATAAGGGTCTGAAGCAAACATGTAATCTATGTAAGACAGAAAGGTTTGAGGGCAGATCTGGAGGAGGACAATGCTACCAGGAGGATGAGGAATGTAGGCACTTACCAAGCGTAACAGCTCGGGGAAACATTTCCTGATGGCACTGTCCAAATCCAAAAACAGAAAGTAATGGTTGATAGTTTGGGTTGCAGCACTTCCGGTTAGTTAAAACACCGAGAGCATGAAGAGAAACAGGTGTTCTATCCACCCAGGAGCCCCCTTTGCCCTCCTCAGCCTCTGACATACAGAGTTCTGGGTCCACTTCTCTGTTGAGCCCTGACCATCTGCCATACGGAATCTCTGAAATACATCATCTCTGTCCACACCTTCACATTCCTATTCCCTCCCGTCCTTCTTCCCTCCCTCTCTCTCTTACGCACTCCCCCCCACCCTTCTCTCTGCCTCCCTCTCCATCCCCCTGGTTAGTTCCCGCCTATAGGTCTTGGTGCTTTTTCCACTGCCAGAGGACACAGCATTTGATCCCAGACTCTAGGGTAGAGATCGGGAACTTTTTTGGCTGAGAGAGCCATGAACGCCAATTACATATTTTAAAATGTAATTCCATGAGAGCCATACAATGACCTGTGTACGTTAAGCATTATCCAATAAAAATTTGGTGTTGTCCTGAAGGACAGCTGTGATTGGCTCCAGCCACCCACAACCATGAACATGAGCGGTAGAAAATGAATGGATTGTAATACATGAGAATATTTTATATTTTAATATTATTATTTTTTATTAAAGATTTGTCTGCAAGCCAGATGCAGCCATCTAAAGAACCACATCTGGCTCACGAGCCATAGGTTCCCGACCCTTGCCCTAGGGCTTCGTCCCCTTCCTTGTCTCCCTGCCTTCCTCCAGGTCCTCATCGAAGACTCCAGAAAGAAGAGACAATGGGGTGGGAACCCAGGGCTCTGCTATCACACTGGGGGTCCAGCACCCTGCCAGGACCAGGGCACACCCTGGGATGGCCCAAGGTGCTGGGGTAGGGAGGTGAGTGTGGGAGGCATCAGGGGGCAGGAGAGAAAGGGAGGGGGAAGAAGACAGAAAGGGAGTGAAGAGAGGAGCAGACATGGGGAGATGTAGAAGAGACAAAGGAGAAAAAGCAAGCAAAGCAAAGGGAAGCGAAGAAGCTCTACCATGGGGTGGGATCAGGGAAGTAGAGAGAAGGGGGCATGGCTCCCCTGAAGCAGCCCTGTCCTTCCTCTTCCTCTGCCTCTAGCTGGCCCTGGGTCTCCAGATAGGAATCGAAAACGTGCCCTTGTTGGCCTGAGCACCATGGCATGCTGGTGGAGTCTTTGTCACCTGTGGGAGCTCATTCTGAACTGAGCATAGGAAATACAGTGGCCACAGGTCAGGAGACCTTCCCCAGAAAGAGTTAAGGGTCAGCCCTCACCTCAGCATGGGGTTGGGAGTCTGTGGCCCCCTCCTTTGATCACTGCCTTCTCTCCTCATGGCCCCCATGCACATGTACCTGTCTTAGTTGTTCATTGCCTCAAATATCCCACCTGGCTCAGGCTACCCAGGGCTCCTCTGAGGGACTAGCAAGGGATATGACGTGTGGAGAGAAGGAGTGTCCCTGAGAGGACTGCCCTTCTGTCTCTCCTGCCCTCTGCCCTCTGCCTTCCACTGCTGCCTCGGGAGGCCCTGTGTTCAGTGATGGCGTCCCACTTCTGGCCCCATCTCAGGAAATGCTGGATTCTCCTAAGGATTGCCCATCCCAGGCATTGCACTGGAAAGAACAGATGTCTTGATGACAGTCACCTGGGGCCTGGGCCCTTGGTATGATGTGGAGATACCTCATGTTAACCTGGAAATCGAGTGGAGACCCTTTTGAAGGAAGGAAAGGAAGGCTTCTCCCACAGTAAGATAGGAACACTGGTATATTCTCAGAACCATGACTCTGTGGTGGAGGATGTTCCTTAGTTCGGGTCAGCGGTATCTGCCTTGAAACTCGACACTCTGAGTCCTGGTGAAGAGGGGGACCCCTGCGTCCTGGGGCACATTCTTGGATGCATGCTAGAGAAAACTAAATGCAGACTCGAGAACCAGCCCCCAGACCAGAACAGGTGAACAGGTCAGAGGACGGATAGGAGACTTCTAAGCACAGCCCGGGAATATAGAAATGGGAAGGTGGGGCTGTGATCCTCCCAGAGGACTAGGCTGTCTGTCACCTTTTGTGGTAGGGAACTGTCAGGGATAGTTCAGGCTGCTGAGGTGAATGGAACCGAGGAAGCTGACAGGGCTGATACTGACCTTATGTAGGAGGGCTGGTCTGGGAAGGTGCCACACAAAGGGTTCCCTTCCAGCCAGAGCTCTTTGAGCTTTAGGCCTTTGATCTTCTCCAACTCACAGGCTGAGTTCAGCTGAGGAATATGGGGAGGTAACTGAAAATAGTCTCAGGGGAAGAGGAACATCCAAGCCCCTGCCCACCATCAACACTCTGATATCCACTATCACCCACACTCGACCCAACTTTGATCTGTCCCTCTTCTCACCTCATTTTTGGACAGGTTCAGGATCTTGATTGTGGGAGCTATGTCTATAATGTCAGATAAGCCATCCAGCTGGTACAGCCTGTTCTTGCGCAAGTTCAAGGACAACAGCTTTGGGGAAGAAGAGTTAGAGTTACAGTTACTATGGCTTCAGAGACAAAAGTACCCTCTGTCCCATCTGCTGCACCAGCACTGGTCTAAGGCCTCACCTCGGGGAAACTCTTTTTAATGATCTGCAGGGTGGCCGCCATGCAGTTTCTCCGATTCAGGATTATATCAACATCATGGTCCACCAATTCTTCAAGAAGGCAAGAGTAGAAAATCACAAGAGTGAGAAGTATCTAGGATTAGCATCAACCCCTCTCGATGTTACCAACCCTAAGACTCCCTCCCCAGTGGAACCCTCTGTTCTCACTTGCCCTGGAATTACTTTTGTCAGATGTACCTTGGTCATAGCGGAGCAACTGGAGGTCAAGAGATTTCTGGGAGACATCATATCGTTTTCTTAAGATCAGCTGCAGAGGGACATAGAGAGACAGTTCTAAAGTTGTGCTGGTGACAGGGAAATCGGGTGCTGAAGTAGGGACAAGTTGGTGAGGGGGCAAACATGTATCCTTGAGAATGTTACCTTTAGGTTTTCTACTTTTTCTGGCTCCAACTTATACCGCACAGAGTGGGGTGCAGCAGAAGTAGTGACAAAGATCGGTATCTACAGGACGAAGACGTGAGGTAAGCACCAGGAATTCTAGTCCAATCAAACAGACTAGCTTTGCCTGTCCTTCTACTCCAGCATTAAGTACAGATAATGACCTCAACACAGACCTTTCGGTTCTCTTCATTATAAATCTTGTAGTTGATTTTCTTCAATGCAGAAGCAGCGCTAGCATCATGGATAAAGAACACTGCTCTGTTTTTCACATAGTGAAACTACAGCGGTTGAAGCAACAATAGTGTCAGAGGTCGGTAGCCCCACCTGAGCCACACCGCTCTCCCTTCCCTGTGCCCCCTCATCTGACTCCACCAGAATTTCTTACGTCCACTGGAGTCAAGGGAACTCTGCAATGGCTCTGGATTAAATTCATCAACGATGCCTTGTCATACTTTCTTCCGCAAGGAACCTAAAGGTGATAACAAAAGCATGGATACGGGACGGTCAACATGAAATAAAGGTGGAGAACAAACCCAACACAGTGCTCTTTTCCTACCTTCTACTGAGCTGCACAGGGCTTATAAAGAATGAACCACTGGCTTGATTTCTATTTTTGTGACAAACTTACTTTTTAAATCCATTATCTGTCCATTCAAAGCTCATACACAACTTAAGGTGTTAGACATTTTCCTCCTTTTATAAAGTTCCAGGAGATCCTATCTAGGACACACTATTTGCCACTCTGAGAAGTTTTCCAGAAACTCGACCCCCATCTCCCACACTCAGCTTGAGCCAAACTGAGACATCCAGTGTGGACATGTGCCATTTTCTTGACAGTTTTTTTTTACCTTTGCTTTTGGACAAACCTCCTTTGTTTTCTATAGTGATTCCTTGTACTGTTTCTCTGAATTTTCAAATAGATGAGTAAGAATATTAACTCTTAGTAATAAAAAGGACAGATCATAAACTACCTCCAGCAAATTACCAAGTGTCTCTTCATGAGACCAACATAAATCCATTCAACGTTTCTTTTTGCACACTCCATATATTTTTTCAAGACACTCACTGTGATCTTGAACCAACTCGGCAGGGTTTCATCTTGTCTGTTATCCTCCATTTCTCTCTTGGGATGTTTTCTGTTAGTCCACAGAGTAATATGGATTTTGCCTTCCTTGTCGCATATCACTCTTCTCTTGTCCTGTCCCATGGTATAGGGAGCACTGTGGAGAAGTGGAGAAAAGGAGGGTGGACATAAATGCTAAGAGTCTTCTATACTCCCCTTACCTCTCTGACACCAGGATTATAATCAGGATTACTCACCTATGATTTCAGTTATAGTGTTATTTATTTTCCCAGGGAAAGAAGATAAACAGAACCATAGAGTGAAACAGTTGTACAGTTCCATGGGTGGATACATGTAAACCAGACTGCCAGGTCACTTACTGTCTTAATTGGTACTTCTGGGCACCACTCATCCCCACATCTCTACCATCCTTCTGGAAGTATGATGGCCGAACTTCATATGCACTATGTTGATAACTACGATTCCTCCTTCCAAAATTATCTCGAAAAGAATTCCAAAATTTCATTCTTCCTCGAGGTGAGCAAATACCATGTCTGTCTTCTGAAACAAGGAACAAAAGTACAAATTTGGAGACACATCTATGTCCACTAACCATGTACCATGTCTCAGGTTAACACCACGGTAAGGCAAGCAACGTGCCAACCTGCCCTAAGAAAGAAACCCAACCCCACAAACCCCAGAAAGAAACTCCTCTCTTCAGAAAGAAGAGCCTTATCTGACAGATGGTGCCATCAAGTGAAAAATCGTGCAGGAGGAAACTGTGTTGTATCTTTAAACAAATAAAGCAGAATTTATAAGAACAGAGGCATATGTCGCCATGGATTAGACTGCATGTCAGCCATACTTCAGCAAGGAATGCGAATCTTGCCCCTCTCAGGGCTCTCTAACAACAACACTAGTACCTGGGAAGCAAATTCCCTCATGCTCCCCAAATCCAATCAGCTACCAAACCGATTCCAATAACACTCAGTAAGTTGTGGTTTCTTTGTCAGTGTAGTACAAGCTTTAATGTCAGGTGGAACAGAAGTAACAGCTTCCTAAACTGTGCCCCTCCCCCCCAGCCTTGTTCCCTTGTTCAGCTCTGTTTGAAATATCCAGAGTGAGCTTTCACTTTGCCCAGTCTGAAGTGCTTTTGAGTTCAAAGGGAACCTCTTTTGAACCTCAGCTCTCCTATAATAAAGATTGAGCTACAAATTGGAATGATGTCTCAAATACCATTTCCAAATCTCTAAGGATTCTTCTTTTCTCCTTGTATCATTAATTTCTAATTTGATCCCTTTACGGTCAGAGAACGTATTCTGTGTGATTTTATTTCTTTTTAAACTTGTGAAGATTTGATTGATGTCCCAATAGATAGTCTATCTTAGTGAATATAGATATTTGAAGAAAAACCATTGTACTCTGCTGCTGTTGCATGGAGTGTTCTATTTGGTGTGTAGATCCTATTAGTTTATTGTGTTATTCACATCTCCTATAAGCTGATGGCTCTCTAGTAATTCTGTCACTTGCTGAGAGAAGATGTTGAAGGCATCAACTCTCACTATGTACTTGGCTATTTCTCCTTTCAGCGCCATCAGTTTTTGTTTCAGGTACAACACTTTTTGGCTCTGGTTTTTTTGGCGCATACACCCTTAGGTCTGTTATGTCTCTCTGGTGGATTGTATTTTTTTTATCATTACATAATGCTTCTCTTAATAAATCTGTTCTTAATTTTCTAATTTATTGGAGTTTGAAGCCACGAGTATGCTCATAAAGTGACTGGTTGTATTGCACTATGTATTCACTCCTAGGAATGGTGTTTCTCTCCACCTTCTCCCCTACAAACAATCCGCCAACATATGTAATTTACCATGTGGAAAGACTTGGCAGTATTTTGGGTGCTACAGAAATAAGGAATTCTTCATCCTTTCTCCTATATATGGATTTACTAAGAGCATTTCATTTTTACCACATTCAACTGAAACAGTATAACAGCAGACAACAACACTAGTGGTTGGGGGGACAAGAGTACAGGAATGAGACTGTTAAAAACTAGCTTCCTTTGAAGTCTCATATGTAAGGTTCTCTAGGTTTCTGTGTTATATGTTTTATACATTAATTACCCAATATTTTCTCTGGGCCACTGTGAGTAAAATCATGTTCACTTCTGATCATTCCATGATGTACTGATGTCAACTAGGCCTCAGATAACCTCTTCTGGGGAGTCATTGTTCTCACTGTGTGGTCCGCTGTCAGGACAATCTTGTATCTCACAGCCTTTGAGACCTTCCATGTGTGGCACTGGAAGTGAACCTGAACCTGGGTGGAGCATGTGACCCATAAATAACATTTGCTTAGTCCCTAAAACTTGGAGGTAGCCTGAAGTGCTCTCCTTCTCTCACATGTCCCATCCCAGTGACCACAGAATTCACTGGGGCTCTGCCCCCAAATATATTCAGAATCTAGCCACTTCTCACCACCTCCATAACTATCCACCAAGGCCAAGACAGATGGTAAGGGGCAAGGATGAAAGCAGAGGGATAAGTTGGAAGGCAGTATAATTCAGGAGATACATATTTGGGCCTTAGCCAGAACGTAGGTCAAATCACTTCACATCTCTGCTCAAAACCATGGAACAATAGTTTGAAACCTATCAACATGTTATTAAAAACATGACTTTGCAATAACAAACTAGTAAACAACAATAACAACAAAGAGGGACCATATTGGTGACCTTTGGTGAATGCCAAGAAATCAACTTATTTTCATGAAAATCTATCCATGATAAGAAAAAAAATAAATATTAAAGGGAGGAGAAATGGTAGAGTCAGTATATGGTATATAAGAATAGCCACAGTCATTTTCGAAAAATGACACTACTTCATAAATAGTGTAGCCAAGAGGAGAGTGTAAAAGTAAGCTAGTTGACAGCTTTATCAATCTCCAGACTGACCAACTAAGTAAGCAAGAGAGGTGCCTAAACAGGACCAGAGCCCTTACTAATCAAGGTGATTCAGACACAAACTACCTTAGGCATGGCCTTGTTTTAGAAATCTCTCAGGAAAATGAACATGTGATAAAAACCACAATAGGACCCCAAATACACAGACACATATCCACTTACTGAATGAAGGTTTGCATCTTAGCACAATCCCTGTCTCACAGTCTTGCTACCAGAATCAAGAATGAAAAACAGGGATGGTATAAAGTAGCTAGTGCTTTTTCACCCAGGAATCCTAGGTTTCCTCTTAGGCTCCAATAGGTATTAGCTGATCCTTCCACAGAGAAATAATTGTGAGTACCCTTAAGACATCATATGCTTACATATGACCACTTCCTGTATCATTTTGAAATTCTGCCAACATCCTTGCTATGCCACCAGCGATCTGTTGTTGCCCTTTCTGCCAAATGAGGACACAACAAGAAAATTGCCTCTTATGAATCAGGAACTGGGCTCTCACCAGACATTGACACTGTCCATGTTTGTTTTTTAATTTCCCAGCCTCAATACTGGAGAAATCTCTGTTGTTTGTAAGCTACCGGTCCTTTGTGTTCTGTTATAGCAGCCTGAACAAACCAAGGCACTACTCCTCTCTTTGAGATTCAAGGTGATTATTAACATATTATCTTTAAAAATACTATAATATAGTCCTGGTCAGGTGGATCAGTGGAGAAAGCATCGGCCCAGCTACTCAAAAGCTGTGGGTTCAACCCTGGTCAGGGCACTATGAGAAGCAATCAATGAGTACACAACTAATACATGACACAACGAGTTGACGCTTCTCTCTCTCTCTCTTTTTCCTTATTGCCTCCCCTTCCTCTCTCTCTTACTCTCTCAAATCAATCAAAAATGTAAAAAATACACAATATGAAAATGCTTTTACCTTCAAATCTGTATGTCCTATGTCTCTTGAATGGAAGAACATATTTTTTTTGTTGCTCTCGCTCGGACATGGTGTTTCTTAAAACCAACGTGGAAGTACTGGAATGAAAGAAAAATAAAGTAGATATAATATAATAAAAATAGACAAGTGATAACACTCCTTAATCACTTATCAGACAATATTTATGTCAACCATAAATATAAATACAATCCTTTACTTGCTGGATTCTATTCAATCAGTATAATCCATATATAAATATTTTTCAAGAACAGGTTGCAGACCAGCGCCGATTGGTGGGCAAATGGCCAAAAAACACTGATTTATATAATTTTTATAAAATGTATCCCATATAATTTTACTTAAGATGCTATTCTAATCAGAAAAAAACTAAGAACTATACGATTCCATACATAAGTGGGACATAAAAATGAGACTCAGAGACATGGACAACAGAGTTGGGGTTACAGCATGGGGGGGAGAGGGAGGGAGTTGGGGGAAGGGCACAAAGAAAACCAGTTAGAAAGTGACAGAAGAGAATTTTATCAATGTCACCCCATTAAAATTAATAAAAAAAAAAAGAATTTGTCTCACGGCTAATTCAGGCAGTTAAAAGTATAGTATAATGATGCTAATTCTGCTTCTCAGGCCACATCCTACAAAAGGGGCCCCAAGAAATTTGGTGATTTGGCTCCTCTGATTTTGCCAATTGAATTTTATAAAATAGGTCAGGAACGCCCTGAAATGGAACTAACAATGCATGAGCATAAATTTAAAGGAATTTTCGATACTGGAGTGGATATATCTGTTATTGCTAAGCTACATTGGCCTCCTTCCTGGCCCACTAATGCAGCAGCCACAGAATTACAAGGTTAGGGCAGAGTAAATCCCCTCAACAAAGTTCTAGTTTTCTACATTGGGAAAATTAAGAAGGTCATTCCGGATTTTTTAAGCCTTATGTGCTCCCTGGATGGCCAGTTAATTTGTGAGGTAGAGATTTTTTGAAAAATATGGGAGCGTTGCTTGTCAGTCCTAATGGTATAGTCAGTACTCAGATGCTTGATCGGGGGTTTTGGCCCACCAAGGGACTAGGGAAAGAACAGCGAGGAATTCTCATTCCCATAGAAGTGGCACCCAATACTAAAAGGTGTGGATTAGGATATCAAAATTTAGCATAGGGGCCTTGGTAGCTCCTGCTACCTCAATAATGCATTGTGCAGACCCAATTACTTGGAAATCAGATAACCTTGTATGGGTATACCAATGGCCCCTTTCTCAGGAGAAACTTAGGGCAGCTGCTCAATTAGTACAAGAGCAGCTACAGCTTGGGCACATTGAACCATCTAATAGCCCATGGAATACATTTCCATATTTTGATCTTGTCACCTCCTGAACTATCAAGGGGCATAGGTGACCCTTACAGCTTATAGGTTTTGATCCTCAAAATTATTGCTGTTCCTGTTTTCAAATGATCAACAACAATGGCTCTGGGAAACTTTCACTAAATAGCAAATCGCTCTTGCAAATCAATGTACAACTTTATATTGAAACTGTCAACTTAAAATCAGCTCAAAGACTAGAATTATATGCCATTATCATGGTTTTTCAGCATTTTCCATATTCCCCCTTTAATCTATATACAGACAGCAAATATTTACTTATGGTGTTTCCACTATAAAGACTGCTGTCTTAAGGACAAATGCTGATGAACTATTTCAGCAGTTCCTCCTTCTTCAAAGACTTGTATGTCAACATAGAGCTCCATGTTTTATAGGACATACTCGAGCTCACTCCATGCTCCCTAGAGCTTTAGCACAAGGAAATGCCCTTGTTGATCAAGCTACCCAAAAGAAAATTATTTGGAGCAACCATGAAAGATCGAGCAATTCAGTCTCGTACTATTCATCACCAGAACGCTGCAGCCCTGTGTAAACAGTTTCAACTTTCTCGGGAAGCAGCAAGGCAGATTGGGAAATCCTGTCCAAGGGGTCCTATACTACAATCTGTCCCTTCATTTGAAGTTAAATCTCAAGGACCCCTACCAGGACAACTTTGGCAAATGGATGTTACTCATATACCTTCACTTGGCAAACAGTCCTATGTCCACGTTACAGTGGATACATATTCCGGATTTATAGTAACCTCTGTCAGAACAGGAGAGGCTGCTAAGCATGTTATAGCTCATTGTCTGTATCCATTATTCTATTCTTGGATTTCCTATGCTAGTTAAACTGACAATGCTCCTGCAAATGGAGCAAAAAGCATTTACTGTATTTTGTCAAACCTTTTGAATTATGTGTATTTCTTACAATCTTTAAAGTCAAGGTATTATTAAAGTGTACCCAGCAAATATTTTAAGGTCAATTTAAAAAAATTTAAAAGGAGGGAGTCATACCCTGGAACTACTACGGGTCTACCATATCATGCTTTTTACTTAAAAAAATTTAAATTTCTTTTGAATGCTGATGAACAGGAGATGCCAAATTTTTTTCTCCTGCAAACTTCTACCTTCTTTTATTTGATCCAGCTAATAACACTGTTTTGTCTTTTTCCAAATAGCTCTAGATATATGGGAAATGTTTATATAGGTGAATGGGGATCCTGAAACCCCTCAGTGAGATCTTCTGAGCATGGCTTTTAAGATACCAAGAGGCAGAAAAAGCCCAATAGAGATGAGGGGAACTACCAGCTTTTAGGATACACCCTTAAAGGCTTCAACGCCCCAAACGGGTTTCATAGGATGCCATCTGGGTCCTGCTTCAATAGTGGAAAGGAAGGTCATTGAGCTAAAGCCTGTCAGACTTACATGCCTCTGCTGTGAGGAAACAGGGACACTGGAAGGTAGGCTTCCCCCTCACTCCTCTAAGGGAGGGTTCAGTCTCTTCCAGCCCTGCTCCAGCCACCTATGACCTAACCTTGCCCAGAATGCTGGGGTTTGCCACTGAAGGCTGAAGGGGCCCAGGGCCGTTGGCCCCATCTACAACACTGTGGACAAGCCTAGGGTATTTCTTCTAAGAAGCAGGTAAACTGATCTCATTTGCACAAGGGCCACTTAACTATGTCTTGCCTGAATAGACAGGATTTTTATTCTTCCCTCAAAGATCTCTGTTGTGGGTGTTGATAGTCCTATTTTCTGCTGCTTTGTTTAATATATAGTGTTTCCTTTATTCCTCCTACCTCAATGCCCCACTCATATTTCAAGTTGGGACCTACTCCTAATTTAGAGCTCTCTTTTCCCCTTTTGCCAACTTCTATTATGAATCTACCTTTGCCACCCAGCTTAGTGTATCCCAAGGTTCTCTTTACCACGCCACAGTTGCAGAGCTCCAGGGAAAAGCAACCTGGGCTCATCTCTCCAGGCAGAGAAGAACAGAAGCTCCATCTCCACACATGCTGCAGATGGCTTTTCCAGTCTACCTGAATCATTACCACCTAGAAGCAGCAGTCATTGGGACTTGGATGTGAGCTGCAAAGTATAGAATTGTTACAACAATTCCAGTGCCATGCAGACTTTTCCTGGATGTGGACTTTTCCTGGACTCCTGCTCCTTGTGACCTCTTCTAACAAACTGATTTGGGGTTGAGTTGCATTTTGCAGGGATTTGGCATGGTGATGGTGCCAACTTGGACTTGGTGAACATGTTAAGGACACCACTCTTTTATAGATTCTTGGTGTAGTGGCCAAGAGTTTGCTTGAAGGCTTTAATTACTGTAAATATATATATATTTTATCCCCATCCGCCTATATAAACTTTTTCCATATATCTAGAGCTATTTGGAAAAAGACAAAACAGTGTTATTAGCTGGATCAAATAAAAGAAGGTAGAAGTTTGCAGGAGAAAAAAATTTGGCATCTCCTGTTCATCAGCATTCAAAAGAAATTTAAAATTTTTTAAGTAAAAAGCATGATATGGTAGACCCGTAGTAGTTCCAGGATATGACTCCCCCCTTTTAAATTTTTTTAAATTGACCTTAAAATATTTGCTGGGTACACTTTAATAATACCTTGACTTTAAAGATTGTAAGAAATACACATAATTCAAAAGGTTTGACAAAATACAGTAAATGCTTTTTGCTCCATTTGCAGGAGCATTGTCAGTTTAACTAGCATAGGAAATCCAAGAATAGAACATATATGTGTGTGTGTGTGTGTGTCTGTATAAACAAGATGTGGCACATATACACTATAGTATACTATTCAGCCATAAGAAATGATGACATCGGATCATTTACAACAAAATGGTGAGATCTTGATAACATTACACAAAGTGAAATAAGTAAATCAGAAAAAAATAAGAACTGCATGATTCCCTACATTGGTGGGACATAAAAAACGAGACTAAGAGACATGGACAAGAGTGTGGTGGTTACGGGGGCGGGGGGAGGGAAGAAGGGAGAGGGGAAGGGGTGGGGGTGGGGCACAAAGAAAACTAGATAGAGGGTGACAGAGGACAATCTGACTTTGGGTGATGGGTATGCAACATAATTGAATGACAGGATAACCTGGACATGTTTTCTTTGAATATATGTACCCTGATTTATTGACGTCACTCCATTTAAATTTATAAAAATTTATTTATTTATAAATAAATAAATAAAAGATGCTATTCTCAAATAAATTCTCTATGGTTTTCCACATGAAGAAAAGCACGGCCCTGGCCCATTGGCTCAGTGGTAGAGCGTCGGCCTGGCATGCAGCATTCCGGGTTTGATTCCTGGCCAGGGCACACAAGAGAAGCACCCATCTGCTTCTCCACCCCTCCCCCTCTCCTTTCTCTCTGTCTCTCTCTTCCCCTCCCGCAGCCAAGGCTCCACTGGAGTAAAGTTGGCCCGAGCGCTGAGGATGGCTCTATGGCCTCTGCCTCAGGTGCTAGAATGGCTCTGATTGCAACAGAGCGACACCCCAGATGGGCAGAGCATCGCCCCCTAGTGGGCGCATGCGGGATTCTGTCTGACTGCCTCCCCGTTTCCAGCTTCAGAAAAATAAAAAAAAAGAAGCATGGAGTTTTCAAATAGTCTAAGGAGCAACGGTTAGAAAATCAAAGACTTATTAATGGTGCTTTGTTAGACCAGTTTAAACCATTTAGGAAAACCAAGCACAAAAAACCCACAGCATCCCACCCCACATGCATTTTAAAGGAACTACTGAGCAGCAAAGTAAATATGAAAAATAAATTCCGAATCTTCATATGATGCTTTTACACTTTCACTGAAAAAAAAAATTCCTGCCTGACCAGGTAGGGCAGTGGATAGAGCGTCAGACTGGGATGTGGCCTGGAGGACCCAGGTTCGAAACCCCGAGGTCACTGGTTTGAGTGCAGGCTCATTTGGTTTGAACGCAGCTCACCAGCTTGAGCCCAAAGTCGCTGACTCACTCGGTCTGTTGTAGCCTCCCCCCCCCCCCCGTCAAGGCACACATGGGGGAGCAATCAATGAACTGAGGTGCGGCAACGAAGAATTGGTGCTTCTCATCTCTCCCTTCCCGTCTCTCTCTCTGTCACACACAAACACACACACACACACATTCCTTTTAAAAATTATTTTCCTTTCCTTCTTTCTCTCTGTATAGGAGCAAATAAGGGACAGAAATCAAAATAAGATTTGGAAAGGTTTATACAGACTGGCATCTAAGAGTTCGCTGGTGCCCCTCGTCACGCACGGTCAGAGGGGCAGAGTGCGCGACCCTCCGGCGCGGATGGGAGTATGGCGGGTGACAAGCGGGAGCAGGGCTTTGATGTGGGGGTGGGAAGAAAAATGGCAAGGGAGGGCCTCACCCGACTTCTGGAGCCTGGGCCCTGAGAGAAGCCCGTCACGCCCCCGCGGGAGCTTCCTGCCGCCAGTTCTCTGAGGAAACTGCTAGTCCAGATCCGTTAAGCTCCTATGCCCCCTGCCGGGTCGACACCCCTTCTATCTGGGCACCGCCCACCGCTCACCTGACAGGAACCAAATGGGTGGGAAGGTTAGGTCTGAGGTAGTTTCATAAAAATTCCCCGAGCGACCTGACCAGTTGGCTCAGTGGTAGAGTGTCGGCCTGGCGTGCAGGAGTCCAGGGTTCGATTCCCGACCAGGGCACACAGGAGAAGCGCCTATCTGCTTCTCCACCCCTCCCACCCCTCCTCCTCTCTGTCTCTCTTCCCCTCCCGCAGCCAAGGCTCCATTGGAGCAAAGTTTGCCCGGGTGCTGAGGATGGCTCTGTGGCCTCTGCCTCAGGCGCTAGAATGGCTCTGATTGCGGCAGAGCGACGCCCCAGATGGGCGGAGCATCGCCCCCTGGTGGGCGTGCCGGGTGGATCCGGGTCAGGTGCATATGGGTGACTGCCTCCCGGTTTCCAGCTTCAGGAAAAAAAAAAAAATTCGCGAGCCAGGACACGGACCACAGTTTTTTTGTTTGTTTGTTTGTTTGTTTTTGTATTTTTCTGAAGCCTGAAATGGGGAGAGACAGACAGACTCCCGCATGCGCCAGACCAGGATCCACCTGGCACTCCCACCAGGGGGCGACGCTCTGCCCACCAAGGGGCGATGCCCTGCACTACCAGAGCCACTCTAGTGCCTGGGGCAGAGGCCAAGGAGCCATCCCCAGTGCCCGGGCCATCTTTGCTCCAATGGAGCCTCGGCTGCGGGAGGGGAAGAGAGAGACAGAGAGGAAGGAGGGGGGGGTGGAGAAGCAGAAGGGCGCTTCTCCTGTGTGCCCTGGCCGGGAATCAAACCCGGGACTTCTGCACGCCAGGCCGACGCTCTACCACTGAGCAAACCGGCCAGGGCTACGGACCACAGTTTTAAGGGTTTTTTGAACCTACAGGTCAGTCTCCTCAGAAAGCTAAGCGGAGCTACAGTGATGCATTAACACACACTTAAATGGCGGACATGACCGTTATTAGGTAAAATGGCTGTGGCATCCATGTAACCTGCAGTTGTGGAGCCTTACCTGACTTCCAAGTTCTTCCCTGACAGGAACCAGAAGACGGAAAGAGACAGGGTTCAATAGTCCTCAATTTTCACGTGACTAAGGGAGCTGAGTTTAGTGTGATCATATTTTGATCCTAACGTGGTACGGGACCATAGGATTTATGTGATCCACAGTGATTGGGTAGTGATGAACCCCACAGGACTGCAAGGGCTTTGCCTACCCTGTGATGATAGGAGTTGCATAGCAGATAACTCATCAATGTGCAGAGGCCCGTTGCCCCCATTTGATCCAGATGGTTGGGTCTGACGTTAGACCATAAGGGATATATGACCATAGCATCTATACCATCCTATGAAGCCATTCATTTATGTTGTTTTTGAAGGCTGAGGCTTCCACATGCTATTAGCTAGTAAGGCCAAGAAGAATCCACATCGTGCGCTGGGTTTTTAGGAGTCCACGGGCTAGATTCACCTCCTGACCATAGTGGCAACAGGTTCAGAGAGACTATATGAGTTCAGTTGCTGACATGACCAGTGGTTCTGGGCCTGCCACATAACTACAGTGTCCACATGATGGCAGCATCCAGTGACCACAGCTTTAGGAACCTACGATGTTCACAAACTGAGTCCTCTTCATGACAGTAGGGTAACGATGACAATAAGGTTCTCCTGATCTGTGTGTCTTAAGAAACCGTTCTCTTCATGAGACCTGGGTATCTCAGATTGCACACATTCCTGGGCTCCCTAGTGATAGTGGTACCTCTGTGTGACCTTCCTCAGTGTACAAACTTGAGTTTCACCTGCCCTTGAATCTTATTGTGCTAATTTTATGAGTGTTTTCTGATATATGAAATGTAATAGATAAATTAATTCATGGCAATGAAATAGTTCTCCCTAAAGCCATAACCATTGCCATATTGTAGGGATTACTTCAAAAGACTAAGTTATGGGCAATAAAAGCTAAATATGTGTACTAATCATCTTAAAGACAAACTTTAAAATTGTACCAAAGTGTCCCTGGCTAAAGAAGATGTAGTACATATATACACTGGAATACTACTCAGCCATAAGAAATGATGACATAGTGTCATTTACAACAGCATGGATGAACCTTGAAAACATTATACTGAGTCAAATAAATCAAGAAAAGCTAAGAACTGTATGATTTCACACATAGGTGAAATATAAAACAGACTCATGGACATAGATAAAAGTGAGTGGTTAAGGGGGGGGAGTGTGTGGAGGAAGGAAATGTGGGGGAGGGTTGAGGGAAGGGTGTAAAGAGGAGCAAGTATAGTGACAGAAAATGGTTTGACTTTGGGTGGTGGGCACACAACACAATGAACTGTTCAAATGGTATGGAACTTTTTACCTGAAATCTATGTCCTCTTATGAATCAATGTCACCCTGTTAAATTTAATTTTCTAAACAAAAATTTAAAAAATCCTACAAAACATGTACTTACCTTAAATGTCAAAGAATATCTTTACATGTGGAAAATGTTTCTAACATTCAGATTAGGTAAATATTAGCAGTGTTTTATGTTAGTAAACAATATCTGTTTTAAAAATTATTTTATATAAAGAAAATACAATTAAACCTGAAATTCTATTGAGGGGGGAAGACTAAGCTTTGAGTACAGGTAAGTGTTCACTTAATTTCATGTGAGTCTAAAGAAAATATATTTCTGAGTACTCTTCCTGATTTATGTTGTTTCAAAACTCTAAATACTATCTTTCTTTAGACTTGTTTTCAAATTCTAAGTTAGGTTAGAATTTCCATTTACTTTGTGTTTTTCTGGTGTGTTTGTATCCTACAGGTCTTGTCTTCCAAGGTGTTACTTTCCTTTAGAAGTTTATTTTGCTGTCATAATACTTCTTGGAATTGGTGTTCTCTGGATTCTTCCTCCATGAACTACTAGCTTTCTCTGGATTTTCCCCCTGCCCCTTACCCACAATGTGTCTGTTCAATTTGATTTCAGAAAATAGCAGTTTTCTTTTGGTTTTCTGGAGGAAACTGTATGTTTGATAGTCCTGAAATCTTCAAGGACTTATTTCACTACACTACACCATTCTGATCTGTTGCTGGTTTTGTGCAGCTTTGTCTGTACACCTGTATTTCAGAAACTGTGATGACTTTGCCCAATGTTTCAGTTACTTTCAAACTTTCAAACCTATTTTTTCAGTTTGATCAAAAACCAGAGGCATGGATACATGGAAAGACTGACAACTGTCAGTGGAGGGGAGACTGGATGAAAGATGAAGGGATTAGCCAAACACACACACACACACACACACACACACATAGATATAGACAACAGTTTGGTGATAGCAAGAGGAAAAGGGGGGTGGGGGTTAGGTGGAAATGGGAAAAGTGGGGCAAATGGGGACAGAAAGAGACTTTGCTTTGAGCTATGACCATGCAATGTGGTATGCAAATGATGTTTTGTTGAGTTGTACACGTGAAACCCGTATGATTTTGCAAACCAATATTACCCCAATAAATTCCATAAAAAGATGTTATATACTTTATAAAAAATCATAAAAGTATACATTTGTTTGAAAATGTGGCTTGTAGTGATCCCTTCCCCCAAAAGAAATAATGATGTTTCAGATTACAGTGGTGGCAAGGACGATGAAAGGAATTGGACATTAAGAGGAACATTTTGGTGAGATGATCAAGGGGAATTGCTTATGGTCTAATGTAGGATTGAAGAGGTGCTCAAAATGGTATGTGGTCTGAGCAACTGGATGGAAATTTTACAAAAGTGGGAAAAACTGGGAGAATGATTGATAACGGCAGAAGTAGACACTATTTGGCTACATTAAGTTTGAAGTATCTAAAGATAGCCACCTGGGTATATCAAAGAAATTGTCTTTGAACAGAGAGGAAAAGGTCTGTTTAGATGTCACCTTCTTTGAGAAGCCTTTCCTGAATGTCCACTTCCCATCTTTTTAACCTTGTTACCCTTGCTATCCAGAGCATCCACCATCACTTCTAGTGTAGTCTTTATCAAATTTATTTTGCAATTTCCTGTTTATTGATCCATTTTCTCTGTCAGTGACCATGAGCTGTTTGTGGACTACAACCTGTGTTCTCATATTTTTCTCAAGTTCTTTCCTGGCTCAATGCTGAAAGCCACCTCTTGTTTGTTCAATGCATGCATATAACAAGATAGTCAATTCCATTTTTTTCTATATCACCAATTATTGAAAATAGTTTTCAAATTCAGCCAAAATTTGCTTTTTTCTATCTTCTATTCAGTTGAGGATATACCTATGAAGTTAGATGCTACTAATTTGTCTGAATACTGACTTCAACAATTTGCCTTAGATCATATGTGATCTCTTGCCTGGATGAGCACACTACTCTTTCAGTCAGGCATGTGATAAACACCCAAAAATCGTTTCCACATGTAATATCTTAAGGTATGCTTCCTCAAATATGTTCTTATATTGTCTTCCATAACCAAATGCAGGATTTAATACTTATACTATTTAATTTCACTTTATTAGTTTCAGCACTTAACTCCAGAAATGGAGATTATTTTTTATTCTGTCTATATATATTTAAATATCTTGACTTACATGTTACCTTTTAGTGTTCAGATGTATAAGTTGAGAGCGAAGAAAATGTGCCAAAGTAGGGTGGCATGCCCTTTTCCCCAGCTTCAACCAGAAAACAATGCTTTCTGGTTAACAGAAAATTTATTTTATAGTAGGTTAACAGAAATTTTATTTTTGGTCAAAAATTTTTTGTCTAAAAATTTTAAAAACCATGTTTTAGAGCAAGTCACTGGTGCCTTCCTCAATAATTCAGTAAATACCACACCCATATTCTTCCCCCAACTTGCCACACCATACAATTTAAATACTTTCAATGTTTAAAATTTGTAGTATTTACCCAGTATTAATTAAAATTATGTGGCCAATTTTAATAAATCACTGCTCTATTTAAGTTTTTAAAAATCACAGTAATTTTGTTAATTAATGAATATTCTTATGATATATAATTTTGAATTTCCACCCCCAGCTTTAAACACAAAATGGACTTGTGCAAAAAAATTTATCAATTTTAAAAATGCTTACAGTTCAATTTATCTTGTCTTAAAAAATACTGTTTTGGCATGGCAGAAAAGAGAATTTGTCCTTTTTGGGGATAACTGACAGTCTATTCACTTGATTCTGGTTCTTTTCTCCCTTTTCTCCAGTACACCAGATGTGTTAAGAACAGGGAAAGTGGTACTATAGCTCTAAATAATCTTATGTCAACAGTCTTGTGGAATAAAAGTTAATTTGGGGATCATCTAAATCCCTTTTCATTCAACCAGTTATAAACCCAACCAATCATATTATGCTCCAGCTAGTATTTACCATTTTATTCAATTCTCAAGAAAAAAACAACTATTAAATGTCTTGCCTAAGTGCCAATACATCACCATCTAAACTTATTTACTTTTTTCGATAGAATTAACACATCAAGGAAATACTATAGCCTATTTTTCCCAGTTCTGACACCATGTTGAACTCTGATGGTATCCCCACAAAGTCACACAGAAATTTGATGGTACAACTGAAACCAGAATCCTGAGATATGGGTTCCCAGGCTATTAATCCTTCTATACTATGTCAATCCTCAAATGCTTACAAGAGGTGCTTATCATGAAAACAGAAGCACTGGAGTAAGAAAACAATCAAGATGAAACAATTTAAAGGTAATGTACCTGCACAGCCCTCTCCTGCTTATAAATGCTTCCTTTTTCAATTTCAAGTATATACTTAGTCATATTTATCTAATGTAACACTGAGCTCTAGTCTGAATATCAACTTCTTTTTTTTTTTTTTTTTTTTTTTTTTTTTCATTTTTCTGAAGCTGGAAACAGGGAGAGACAGTCAGACAGACTCCCGCATGCGCCCGACCGGGATCCACCCGGCACGCCCACCAGGGGGCGACGCTCTGCCCACCAGGGGGCGATGCTCTGCCCATCCTGGGCGTCGCCATGTTGCGACCCTCCTGGGTGTCGCCATATTGCGACCAGAGCCACTCTAGCGCCTGGGGCAGAGGCCACAGAGCCATCCCCAGCGCCCGGGCCATCTTTTGCTCCAATGGAGCCTTGGCTGCGGGAGGGGAAGAGAGAGACAGAGAGGAAGGCGCGGCGGAGGGGTGGAGAAGCAAATGGGCGCTTCTCCTATGTGCCCTGGCCGGGAATCGAACCCGGGTCCTCCGCACGCTAGGCCGACGCTCTACCGCTGAGCCAACCGGCCAGGGCTGAATATCAACTTCTATTAAGCAAGACGTAGAAGAAATAAAATTCTTACAACTTTATAATGTGATCTCCCCAGAATTGAAAACTGTTTATTTCTCCTCTCCCAAAATAAAATCATTTTTGGCTGGGAAATGATCATTTACATAAAAGAATATGTAAAAATTAAAACACTTTAATATAATATAAACATTTCCAGAATATAGACTGATTTTGCATCAGTACTTTTAAAACTATATATCATCTAAGATTATTATAGACGGTTTCATTTTCCACTTTCAGAACTATAAAATACAAAAATACACTGCAAATTAGATTTAACAAACAAAAAATCAGTCTAAATCTCTTCATACATTTTTCTTGGAAAAACTCAAGAAATAAACAAACACATAACAACAATAAAATACCACCAACACTAACACAAACTCAAAGAAAGAATAGATTCTGTAATGACTGGTCATTCTTGCACTGAAAATAAATTATTTCCCATGGGTAAATAATTCACTATCACAGCAATCTAATGAATAGGAATAGAGACAACCTCATTAAGGGAAATTACATTATATGTAAGAAACATGTAATTTATCTCTCACTTTTTTTTAAAAAAAAAGAACGAGAAAAAGTAACTTGACAAAAAGGCATACTGAATACTTTTACTTCACTTGGTTTTTGTTAAAGTTTAAAGTCACTGTCCACTTAGGAAAACCCAAATAACATAAATTTCTTGAAAACAAACTTTTCAACTTATTTCTTCAATTCAACTCTATGGTAACAGAACTGAAGTTCAAAATCCAAGAGTCGACTTGCCCCAGAGAACGACTGTTCTGTCTTTTTTTCAACATGTTTCCTTTTCTTTTACATTCTTGTATTATCTTCTTCTTATGTTCTTTCTTAGAGACTAGATTAGGATTGTTTCTTCTTTTACTTTACGTTACGTCCAATTTTACACAGAAAATCTAAGCCTTCCTGAACTGACAGTGACTGTATGCATCTCTCTTTTTCTTCATTTAATGCTCTTTTGTCTAAATCAATTTTCTTTTCTGAGTTCTTCAAATTATCTTTGGCTAAACAATATTAAAAGTTCAAATTCCTAGAACAGACTCATCACAAAGCACTGACTTCTGTTTTTTTCAATAGGTTTTGTTTTGTCCTATGTTTTTCTTGTGTTCTTATGTTCTCAGAGGCTAGGGTTAGGCTTGTTTCTTTTTTAGATCATTTCAATGTTTATACAGAAGAAGCTTTCCTGAACTGACAATGACTGTATCCACCTCTCTCTTTATTCATTGATTGTTTCTTTTTCTAATCCATATTCTTATAAAATGTCCTCAACTCATTTTTGGGTAAATAAAACTAAAAGTTCAAAATCCAAGAATAGACTCATCCCAAAGCATTTCCTCTTCTGTCTTTTCTTCAACAGATTTCTTTTTCTCTTTTTTGTGTTTACGTTCTTCTTTCGTAGAGGGTATAGCATGGCTTTTTTTCTTTTTTCGGTGTTTAAGCTTTCCTGAACTGACACTGACTTTATCTCTCTCTCTTTTCTTTTGCCGGATGCTCTTGTCTTTGTCGAGATCTATATCCCCATCGCTCTTTTTCCTCTTATGCTTAGACTGGTCTTTCCCTGTCTTTTCTTCACCTTCCTCCAAGTGCCTTCTTTTCTTCTGATGTCTCCGTTTATGACCTGCTTGAGGGTCACTGGTATTTTTTTCTAGAGAGAGGTGCTTATAAACTTCAGATTCTACACTATGTAAGTCATAGTTATTTTCTTGCTCACTAAGGCTTAAGGGTACTGGATTTTCTGGGAAATAGTCTCTGGTCAGTTGACAGTAGGTCATAGAGTCTAGTTTCTGTTTGTTGTCATGAGCTGGTAAGTAATGAGGTAACTGATTGTCCACTGCTTGTGAAACACTGTATGATTCTGGGTAGGTCTGGAAAGTCTCAAGTAGTCTTTGCTCAGACATTCTATGTCGAGGTCTGGAATCAACCATTTCCTTGTAGTTGTGGGTTTCCGTAGAGCTATCACTTATCTTTCTAAAACAAGTCTTCGGATGTAGTCCTCTGGCTTTCTGCACTTTGATGTAATCTTCAAGTTCATCTTGGAAAGAATCATATGTCCTCTTTGAATAAGGTGGTAACCAATGATGTGACTGGCCTTCTACTGGTGAAATATTGTATGGTTGTTGGTAGGTATGCGAAGTCTGAACTGAAAATCTTTGCTCATACATTCTTTGTCTGGATTCAGAATCAACTTTGTACCCAGGGGTTTCCATAGAGTTCTCTCTTATTTTTCTGAAACAAGTCTTTGGATGTAATCCTCTGGCTTTCTGCACTTTGATGTAATCTTCCAATTCATCTTGAAAAGAGTCATATGTCTTCTTTGAATAAGCTGGCAAGTAATGAGGTAAATGGTTTTCCACAGTTTGCGAAATTTGGTATGATTCTGGGTATGGGTATGTCGAGAAAGTCTCACGTGGGTGTCTTTGTTCATACATTCTATGTCTGGAGCGGGAATCAACCACTTTTCTATACCCATGTGTTCCCAACGAACTCTCTTCTACCATTCTGAAACAAATCTTGTGGTCTGGTTCTCTGACTTTCTGAACTTTGACATAACCTGTACTTTCATCTTGGTAAAAGCCTTGTGTCTTCTTTGAATTTTTCACTAGATTGATAATAATGGATTCTCTGCAAAGAATATAGTAGAAAGTTCATGTTACTTGATATTTTATTCTAAATGGTGTTTTTTTTTTTGCTTTCAAAAGGATTAGTCTAAAAAATTAAAAAAAAAACAAAAGCCTAAACAAATTTTAAAAACATACCTCAATATAAAAGCTATAAACCACAACTTTTTATGCCCAAAAGAAGCAGCAAGGATAGTTGGATATCTCCCAGGTATCTCTCAATATTTTATACATAAAAATATTTTAAGACCTGAGAAGATGGGTACAAAGAAGCAGACATATCTGATACTGTTGTAGTACTTAAAATGTAAGGCATGTTGGGATGTGTGGAAAAGGACCAATAATATACAGTGCCCTGAAAATGGTCTCATCTGAATGTCATGTTGTTTTAAAAGTTCTGATTAGTCAGTTCCTTGTATAGATATTTTAAATGTGACAGCTGTTTATTCTGGAACTCTGAGATTATTTTTTCAAGTCTAAATGAAGGCTATTTGGTGAGTCAGCCAATTTAGCTCCTAAGTACTCAGACTCAATGGTAAAAATCCTTTCTACTAGAATAATGTAACACTATGCTTTGATTTTAAAAGCAACAAACCAATATATAATAGTTAAGGGTTCCTCTGTCCTGCTACCTGACTTACCCAACCCCTAATTGTCCACTTCATTCTTTCCTCCTTAAAATAATAGAGTGGAATAAACATTCATTGAGCTCCTACTATGTTCCAGGTCAGGCACCTTACACATATTTTTATATTTCATTATAACCACTTTATATCAGAGCTGTCCAAAGTTACATATTTGATAGGAAGACAGATCTGGTATTTCAATCCAGGTCTGTTTAACAGCCAAACCTTAGTTATTAGCCACCATAGTTCATTGGAAAGATGATAACCAGATCACTGAACTCCTGGAACTAAGCCACCTTTAGGGATTAACTAAATTTGTACGGTTAGTTGGAGAATGATCTTTTAACATCTCTCCAAAGAAGTACGATGCTATCTGGTAAGGAGGAGAGCATTAGCCAGCTCTTCCAGTATACTATCATGGTTAGAGAACTTCCTGGGGGATGCTACTAGCATGCAATATGTTACATACCTTCAATCATACCGATATTAACTCATAAAGAAATGAATGCCTAGAAAATTTGTAAAATACATGCATAGGTACTTGTCAGAAGCCCTGGTCTTTGGTGTCACAGGAACATTTTGGCAAAAAATACTTACTTAAGTTGATGTTCACTTCCTTGCATATGGGATCGGAACATTTCTAATGATGTAAAGGTGATATTACAAATATGGCAAACGTAGGTTCTCATATTAAATGCTGAAAAAGAGTTCAAGTTAAGAAGATCAATACGGATACACTTTGAATCACATAGCTGGGCAGGAATTTACTAGACATCATCTACTTGAACTTTCTCAGTTTAGAGATAAGGCCCAGAGAGGTCAAGTGACTTGGTCAAAGTCACAGAGCCAGTTAGTAATAGAGCCCATGTCTCTTAATTTAAAGCCCAGAATTCTTTTCACAATGCCAACTGCTTCTCAAGCCTTGACCTCTTTCCTAAAAATCTACTATCTGCCTGCTTAATCTTTCTAAATGCGAGTGCAGCATGCATTTTAAATTCATCATGCCCAATTAACCTTTGCCTCTTAACCCTTTAACCAACTCTTTTTGTTTGCTCCTAATTCTGTTTACACCCAACCAAAACCTGGAATATACCAGAAGATTAAATAAAAACAAAAGCGTATTATCACTCTCTTACCTGAAATCATGGTAGTAAATTAGATTACCAAAAGTAATTTTCACAGATAGATTTTAGAAAGAGAGAGATTTAGTGAAACCCACTCTCATGTAAAAGCTGAAAGCAAAATTCTAAAACAAAACTATTAATTACCACTTCAAAAGAGTCAAGAACTACAGAATAGACATACTAACTACCTCTCTATTTTATTTCTTAGGTAAAATTGAAAATGGGGATAAATTAATTTTTATTTTCTTATAATCTCAACATCTTTCCAATTTCCCCTTGGTCAGAAGCAGCAAATAAAAAATTTCATAAACCAAATATAAAAACAATCCCACATTTTAAAAAGAGGCACTAAGTTGGCAGCTGCAGAGATTTTAGGGTCATACAAGGTCATCTTTGAAATCAAACAGTAACTTAATCATTTAAAGGATGCAAAAATAATCACTATCAAGTGTATTGATCTTTCCCATGCAAAGATTATTCACAGAAGCAGGAGACTACTGTTAAGGGGAAAGAAAGATGCCGACTTTGGAGGACGTGGGGACTCTGCTCACTTTCGGCATATACTCTGTGGTGGGCCCAGGAGAGCTCAGCAGGTGATGCCAACATTTGAATGAATGATTCCTCAAAACTATCCTCTGTCTGTGTTCTGATTTTGTGCTCGCTAAGTCACTTTGTGATTATAACTCAGTTTCCCATATTCTTTGATACCAAAAAGAGGATACCCTGGGTGATAGATATTTAAAAAAAAAAAAAACCATGAGAACCAGAAATATATATTTAGGGTGAGAAAAAAGTAAGTTTACAGTTGTGAGTATACAAAACACAGTTTATTCCTGTATTATTAACGATTGTGTTATTGTCCATATGAACAATGGTAAACCTACTTTTGCCCCACCCTGTATATAGCCATTCCTACTGTAAATCAATACCAGAATGTCAGTTTATTAATCTACAATGATTCTCAGACTTCTCTGATAAGAATCACCTGGGGGTGTTAATTTAAAATATAGATCTCCAGGCCCTTCCCTTGGAGAACATGAGTTGCTGTCTCTGGGCAGGAATGTGTATTTAATTTTTTTTTTAATTATTGGTTTTAGCCAGAGAGGAAGGGAGGGAGGGGGGCTGGGAGGGAGAGAGAGAGAAGGATAGAATGAGAGAGGGAGAGAGAAAGAGAGAGACAGGAACATCAATCTGTTCCTGTATGTGCCCTGACTGGGGATTGAACTGGCAACCTCTGTGCTTCGAGCTGATACTCTAAACCAGTGGTCTCCAACCTTTTTTGGGCCACAGACCGGTTTAATGTCAGAAAATATTTTCATGGACTGGCCTTTAGGGTGGAATGGATACATGTATCACGTGACCGAGACAAGCGTCAAGAGTGAGTCTTACACAGATGTAACAGAGGGAATCTGGTCAGTTTTTAAAAACAGAACATCATTCAGACTTAAATATAAATAAAACAGAAATAATGTAAGTTATTTATTCTTTCTCTGCGAACCAGTACCAAATGGCCCATGGACTGGTACCAGTCCACGGCCTGGGTGTTGGGGACCACTGCTCTAAACAACAGAGCTATCTGGCCAGGGCAGGAATTTGTATTTTAATAAGACTCCAGGCTGTGGTTATCAGAAAACATGTGAGAAATACATTAAACAAATACTTTCCAGTTTCTTAGATATTTATCAGCATCTTCAAAGTACATCTGAGGTTAGGTTAAGTCTCTTATTTGAGGCTGATCAACTCTGAAGATTTGGGATGCCTTGCAAAGCTAAGGACTAAATTCAGGACTCTGCATGGTCACAACAATGATTTTTAGGAAATTATCACTATCCTTATTTAATAGGTGTGTAAATTAAGTCTCAGATTCATTTGGCCAACATCATACATTTTAAGGGCATCCAAGTTATGCAAGATACGCAGGAGTCCCAGTTTCCTCTAAATTAGTGTTTCCCAATGGTACTTGCACATTAGAACCCCGTGGAGAATTTTAAAACTTGTCATGTCACAGTTCACATCAAACCCATTTAGTCAGACTCTCTAGGAGGGAAACCAGGCTTTCTTACTTTTTGAAAGCATTCTAGATTTTTCTATGCAGGCATTATTGAGCACCACTGCCCTAGATTATGGAGCCAATGATCTTTATTATGATTATAAACTCAGATTGTATTTCAGAGGTTTTACATACTATTAGTTTAGTGCTTTTAAGGTGTAAGGTATATAATATTCTCCTCAATTCATCCTTTGTTTCTTCAAAAATTAGATCTGCAAGTCACAGATGAAAAGTGCAGAGGCAATTCCGAAAATGTGGTCTCATTACTATTAACTTAGTCATTGTTTTTTTCACACACTGATAATCCTTATCTTTTTCTATGATACCAACATCTCAGGAAAAAAATGTATAAAAACGATGTAAACCCTTTCTGTGAAAATACAAAGCCTATTTTTTGGCCCCAAGATAAAAATCCCAGATCTAATCCTCCTGGAACCTGCCTCCATATGTTTCCTTCTCTCCTAAACCTCCTCTCTGAATCTACTTCTTGGCCCTGTCCAGCTTTCCTGCCCTCAGCCCTGCTAGGATTCCTTGTTTCTAACTTTGCCTAGAAATTCAATCTTCTTTCCATCTTGTAACTTTCAGAATCTTCTATAACCACTGCCTACATTTCTCATAACCACAGCCCAATCTCATAACTCCCTTGATTAAGGTCTTTGTTTTCAAAACATAGATTAGGGAAGTGTATGTCTTTATAGCCTAACACTGTGGTTTTCAATCTTGGCTCTATGTTGTAATCAACTGGGGAGTTAAGTAAAAGCAAAACACTAATGCATAGGTCCCAGGGATTCTAATTCAATTGATTTGAGGGATAGCCTGAGCACTGGGATTTCTAAAAGTTCCCTGCATTATTCTAATGTGCAGTTAAAAATAAGAACCATAGGTTTAATGTCTTAAATGGGAAAAAAATCAGTTAAGAACTATGTATAAGCAAAAATGCAACTTAATATGGGACTTAGCTTATTGTGAAGAAAAATAAAAAAATTTTTCATTTTACCAGTTTTATTTTTTTATCTTATGACAGGAGAACAAGACATTTTTAAAAAAATTAACATTTGTTCCGTCAGAGGACGAGTGGATTAAAAAGCTTTGGTACATATATACTATACCATAAGAAATGATGACATCGGATCATTTACAATAACATGGATGGACCTTGATAACATTATACGGAGTGAAATAAGTAAATTAGAAAAAAAACTAAGAACTATATGAATCCATACATAGAAGGTACATAAAAATGAGATTCAGAGACATGAACAAGAATGTGATGGTAACAGGGGTGGGGGGTGGGGGGAGGGGGGATGGGGTGAAGAAGGAGAGAGGGGTTGGGGAAGGGGAGGGGCACAAAGAAAACCAGATAGAAGGTGACAGAAGACAATTTAACTTTGGGGGAGGGGTATACAGCACAATCAAATGTCAAAATAATCTAGAGATGTTTTCTCTCAACATATGTACCCTGATTTATCAATGTCACTGCATTAAATTTAATAAATAAAAAAAATTAACATTTGTTGAGGACCTAGTCTGTGAAGGATACTCAATTTACTGCTTCATTTCACCCCTTTTCAATCCTGTGAAGTAGCTTTATTTTCATTTTATACCTTAGGAATCTGGAGTGCAACTGGGCAAGTGACTTCAAACATATCTCTGAGAGTCTATATTTATCCCTCAACATGACACTGCCTCTCAATAAATAATTAGCAAATATTGAGAAAAACTATATAGTAATTACCATATAAAGCACTGAGAAGGATACTGCTGAATAAAATATAATCCTTTGTTTCAAGGAGGCTAATTCAGTTAAGCAGCTACAGTTAACACAATTGTTAATAAACAGTAAAGCCTACGAGAAATCAGAAGAAGGGGTTAATACCAAGAGCTAAAGCAATGAGGGAAGTTATGATGGATCTTGGAGTACAAGAAGGATTTGAACTCATGAGGAAAGCAGGTAAGGGCATCCCAGTGGATGGAGACAACATCACATATGGCAGAGTCATAAATGAGTACTGTTGAATTCAAATAATTTGTCTAGCAAACATTGAGTACCAAATGTGGCACCAAGCTAAATAAATACTAAGGGTACAAAATGAATTAAAAAGTCAGATTGTTTACAAATCCAAGTAAGAGATGCATGAACAGAGGACTTCAATCTCATTTGGAAAAAGGTAAGAGAGGTATGCTTAATGTGGTCAGGAGCTCAAAGAAGCAGAGGCAATGAGATCAATATGGGATTCTGAAGAGGGCTTCCAGAAGAAATGATATTTTAGTTAAAGTTGGAAGGATAAAAAATAGTTAACTTGATGAAAAGAGTTGAGAAGAGTATTGAAGGCAGAGGAAATAGCATTGAAAAAATCAGACGATGTGGTACATATATGTATAAAATGAAATAATACTCAGCTATAAATATAAGATGAAATACTTCCATTTGCAACGACATGGATGGATCTTGAGAATATCATGCTAAGCAAAATAAGTCAAAGAGAAAAAGCCAAAAATCAATTATTTTATTTATTTATATAAATAAATATATATGTAATATATATGTAATATAAATATATGTAATATAATATATATGTAATATAAACTGAAAGCAGCAAATGAACAAACAATACACAAACAAAAACTCACAGAAAAGAGTATCATGGCTACCAGAGGAAAGGGTGGTAGGGGTTAGTAAAAGGTAAAGGGGTCAAATATATGGTGACAGAAAGGGTGGTAAACACACAAACAATATGCAGATGATGTGTCATAAAAGTGTACACTTGAAACCAATGTCACCCCAATAAATTTTTGCCCCAATAAATTTAATTAAAAAAAAAGAAAAACTACTAAAGTGTTTGCAGGAATTTTTTAAAATTTAGAATTGTTGTAGAATTAAATATTAGGGGATGAGAAGAGAGAGGAAATAGGGTGTTAGATCAAAGAAAGACTTATACATATACTAAAGTACTTAGATTTTTTATTTTGTACATTGGGAACTTTGAAGTCATTTAAGCAGTGAGTGACATGATCAGTTGTGTGTTTTAGAAAAATCTTTTGTGGCCCTGGCCAGTTGGCTCAGCGGTAGAGCATCGGCCTGGCGTGCGGGGGACCCGGGTTCGATTCCCGGCCAGGGCACATAGGAGAAGCGCCCATTTGCTTCTCCACCCCCCCTCTCCTTCCTCTCTATCTCTCTCTTCCCCTCCCGCCGCCGAGGCTCCATTGGAGCAAAGATGGCCCAGGCGCTGGGGATGGCTCCTTGGCCTTTGCCCCAGGCGCTGGAGTGGCTCTGGTCATGGGAGAGCGACGCCCTGGAGGGGCAGAGCATCGCCCCCTGGTGGGCAGAGCTTCACCTCTGGTGGGCGTGCCGGGTGGATCCCGGTCGGGCGTATGTGGGAGTCTGACTGTCTCTCCCTGTTTCCAGCTTCAGAAAAATACAAAAAAAAAAAAAAAAAAAAAAAAAAAAAAAAAAAAAAGAAAAATCTTTCGTCTAGCTGCAATATGAAGGATTAATCTGAGAGGAGCAAGCCTGGAAGTAAGGAGACCACAGTTATGTAAATATATTAGACCAGGCAAGAGATGTGAATGGGCTAGAAAGGTCACAGTAGGGGTAGAGAGGAACAGGGAGACTGGTGAAATATTTAGCATTAAAACTGGCAAAACTTAGTGACTAATTGAATGTGGGAGATAAGGGGAAAGGAAAAAGATTGAGGAGTCTAAAATAACTTTCAGCATCTTAGTTTGGCAACTGAGTGTTTGGCGATCCTGTTAACTGAAATTGAAACTTCAGAAGAAAGTGTTGTTTTAATAGGTAGGAGAATTAGCCATGGTGAGTTTGAGTTTTGATACAGAGTTTGAGATATCTGTTATATTCCCATGGAAAGGTTTCTAACAGGCAGTTAGATAGAGGAGTTTGAAAAGTAAAAGGTCAGAGTGATTTTGGAGAAGTCAGAGCATGGGGGTAATTAAAATAATCAGAATGGATGAGGTTCCTGGGGTATCTACCTGGTGGGTATTGAAATCGCAATGTAATGATAAAACCCTGGAAAGTGACACTCTTGAAACTAAATTGGTAGAGAAGGAAGGGGTCATGTAAAGGTCATGAAGTAAAGGACAGAGTTATAAGAATTATAAGAATGAACAGAGTGGTGTCAAAGGGCCTAAGAAGTTAGAGGTTTTGAATGAGTAGTGAATGGAATAAAGCTGTCCACTGGACTTAAAATTTTAGAGGTCACCATGACCCTGTGAGAAATAGTTTCAGTGAAGTCATAGAATAGTGGTGCGGAGCAGTAGGGGAATGTGTATCAACAAATGGTGGTTACAGTGAGTAACAGGTGAGGAGTAACAGTGAAGGCATTAAGAACTTACATATTTGAAACAACAACAAAAAAGCTTGGTTAAGAAGGGAAAAATAAGTATAGTAGTTAAAGGGGAACTCATGGTTAAGGGATGATTTGGTTGAGGCAAGAGATTTGGTAATCCACATTTGATGGCCAATTTTTTCTTGATGAAATAAGGAATAAGTTTTCCTGACAGGTGTAAGGAGGGGGAGAGTAGAATAGTGAAAGGGTGTCTTAGAGAGTGGTGTAGATTTACTTAATTTATTTACTCATTTTAGAGAGGAGAGAGAGAGAGACAGAGAGAGAAGGGGAGAGGGTTAGGAAGCATCAATTCCTATGTGTGCCTTGACCAGGCAAGCCCAGGGTTTTAAAGTGGCAACCTCAGTGTTCCAGGTCAACTATTTATCCACTGTGCCACCACAGGTCAGGAAGGTGCAGATTTAAAAATAATTGCTGAGAAGAAAGTAAAGAAAAAAGTAAAAGGATTAGTGGAACTAAAAGTCCATTCAGATTGGATACCAAGACTCTGTAGAAGTGCCCAATTTGCCTTATATAATTTTCCATAGCATCACTAAGTGTCCTGAATATAAAAGAAAAGGTGGAATGTGCAACTGATGCAGGGTTGAAGTCCTGCTGCTAGAGAATGAGAAAATAGCAATGAGGAATATGCAAACCCTTTCAGGAAGTTGTTGGCGCCATTCAAATATAAGACGAGGGTAGTGGCAATGTAATGGAAGAGTTCAGGAAGAAAAAACAATCCTAAGAAGACTTGGTATGACTAGATGATGGACAGGATATAGAGAATTAAATAGTTAAAGATGTCCTCAAAGTTTCAAGTATAGATGACAAATGTGGTATGACTGGCAAAAAAAAAAAAATCTTGGGGAATTCAAGTTGGCTTTAGAGGATATTATTAATTCAATTTTAGATACGTTGAGTTACAAGTGAAGATGAGACATCTGAGTACAATCATGGGGTTGTAAATTACTAAGATAAACAAAACAAATACAATAAATAAAAATACATACATACTTTAGTTCCATATCGGTATGGTAGCCATTCCTGTGCTAATAAGATCTGGACTGGATGAGGGATATGAAGAAACAACAGTGAGAATGATGAATAAAGAGATTAGATATAGTAGAAACATATAAACAATAGTAGATGGGAAAGAAGGCAGAGACAGTAAGAAGGGAGAAAATGGGTGGAGAGTGAAATAGTTAAGGTGATGTCTTACCACTGGCTTACTTATAATATGGGCTTCTACTGTTGCTGTGCCTTAAAATTCTCATTAGCTAATCTAAATTCTCCAGCTACTTTCCAATCCTCAGCCGGTTACTGTTCTCAAAAATGGAATAGTCAAGGCAAGGTTGAAAATCTCTTCTTTGAGCTGTAGCTTCAGAGACTCTTGTAAAATGACTTCAATGACTGGATTATATTATGATGATGATCAGCAACCCCTCCCCAGTTAGATGAACATATTACCCAAATCCTTTTTATCTTATTCTAATAACCCTGAAACCTCAGAGCACTAAAATGACCCTCCTTCAGAGTGCACATACTTCTCATAGCTTACTCAGTTCCAACTTTACCTAATTTCACTAAACAAGAAGCCACTTATTTCAGATACCCTCAGCCCAACAATATGAAAAATTAAAAATCTCTACCAAATGGAAGTTTGTAATTTCTCCAAACATCTACTACTTTCGAAGGCCTATGACTTCTATTTCTACACTTGCCTAAATCAACATTCTTTAAAACCTTAGATTAAAGCACAGATCTCTGTGTAACAGTTGAGGATATGTTGAATCACATTAAGTAGGAAACTTAAGTAGTACAAACATAGGGTTAGCATTCAGTAGATAAAGATGAGTAGTTCACTGGTTCATATATTAGACTGATCTCTATCGAGGTAAGCATACTTTGCCAGTTTCTATCTCTAGCATTGGAAATAGAGAGGAGTTGGGTGAAGTCCCTTCCCTTAAAGACCTTACATTCTAATGAGAGATAAAGATACACAGAGAGATAACTAGATATTCAGGTTAACTAGATAAGCACAGAATATAAGTCTTGATGGAAGTGAAAAGGTTTTCAAGGAAGTAGCATGTTAAAGAATGAATATATGCTAGCCAAGAGAAGAAGCACACTGAGATGTTCCAGGCAGTATGGCAACATGAACAAGATCACAGAGACAAGAAATAAGGTAATTATTTCTGGAAACCATAAAGAGTTGGTAGCTAGTTTGATCCATAGGTCATGCCAGGAAGTAGCAGAGGATAAACCTGGAGAAAGTAGGCAGGGACAAAATGCTAAAGAGCTATGAAGCTTAGATTTTATATTTAGAAAACAGAGAAACAAGAATTCTTTTAGCCCTGACCAGTTTGCTCAGTGGTAGAGCATCGGCCTGGTGTGCAGGAGTCCCGGGCCAGGGCACACAGGAGAAGCGCCCATCTGCTTCTCCACCCCTCCCCCTCTCCTTCCTCTCTGTCTCTCTCGTCCCCTCCCACAGCCAAGACTCCATTGGAGCAAAGTTGGCCCAAGTGCTGATGATGGCTCTATGGCCTCTGCCTCAGGTGCTAGAATGGCTCTGGTTGCAACAGAGCGGCGCCCCAGATGGGAAGAGCATCGCCCTCTGGTGGGCATGCCGGGTGGATCCCGGTCGGGTGCATGTGGGAGTCTGTCTGACTGCCTCCCCGTTTCCAACTTCAGAAAAATAAAAATAAAAATAAATAAAAGAATTCTTTTAGCAGAGAAATGATATAGAAAGATGTGCAATTTAGATGAAGTATTCTAGTGTTTAAATTGAATGCAGATTTGAAGAGACAAAACTGATGGCAGGGAGAGTAGTTAGGCGGTTGTGGCAATATTCTAGAACAATGCTCTTCAACATTTATTTTGAATGCAGATCACCTAGGGATCTTGGTAAAATGCAGATTTTAACTCAGTAGGTCTTCTGTGAAGTTCGAGATTCTTTTTTTATAACAAGCTCTCAAGTGATGCCAATGACGCTGGTCACAAACCATAGTTTGAGTGGCAAAGCTCTAGGAAAGATGTTGAGGGGCAGAATAAGTGTGGCAAAAGCAGGCTGGAGATAAGGTAAAAGTCATATTTTGGAGGTAAAAGAGTAATGACTTGGTACTTCATTAGAGAAAGTGAAGAAGGTGGTTTGGGGGAATTCACACTTAACTATAGGTTTCTACTTTGAATGACTAGGTGGATGTAACATATCTATGAGGTATCCAGGGGAAGCAACAGCTGCCATTTGGATATATGAGACCAAAGCTTGACAGAAAGGTCATAAATATAGAGATAAGAGATGAAATCAGGGGTTAGATTCGATCATGTTTGTAGAGTAGGGTCTAGAATGGAATCATAGGAATATCTACATTTATGTAATAAATTTTTTAAAAATAAAGAGCCCCGTTAGAAAAAAGAAAAGAAATAGAATAACAGGAGAAGAACCAGAGCATAAGGAGTTACATATGACAAAGAATAGAGCTTCAAGAAGTAATGAAGCAGAAAAGGTCTAGAAAGGAAAGATTTAAAAAAATAACAGTGAGTGGAGGGAAAGAAGTAGGTGAAAGAAAAATAAGAAAAAGGGAATAAAATACACTAGTAGTGAGAAGGTGCCTGTGGGGGAAAAATAAAAAAAAAATATGGTTAGAAGAACAAGTGGATCACCCCAGTCAGGATCAGAATCTTTATTGTGCCTGAATTCTTGTCACTTTTAGCACCTTTGTTCATTATCTCCCCTTCCCACTCCTACCAATCTAAATCATATTTCCTTTAAGAAGATTTTTTGAACTCTGATGTTTCACTCCTCTGGTTACCATAAATATATACATAAAAATCCATGTTGGTAACCACTTTCAATGAAGTATTAGTAACTCAAATAGTTTATACACTTGCTCCAAGAAAATGTTGTATCCAGCCCTGGCCGGTTGGCTCAGTGGTAGAGCGTCGGCCTAGCGTGCAGAAGTCCCGGGTTCGATTCTCGGCCAGGGCACACAGGAGAAGCGCCCATCAGCTTCTCCACCCCTCCCCCTCTCCTTCCTCTCTGTTTCTCTCTTCCCTCCCGCAGCCGAGGCTCCACTGGAGCAAAGATGGCCCGGGCGCTGGGGATGGCTCCTTGGTCTCTGCCCCAGGCGCTAGAGTGGCTCTGGTCGCAACAGAGCGACGCCCCAGAGGGGCAGAGCATCGCCCTCTGGTGGGCAGAGCATCGCCCCCTGGTGGGCGTGCCGGGTGGATCCCGGTCGGGCACATGCGGGAGTCTGTCTGACTGTCTCTCCCTGTTTCCGGCTTCAGAAAAATACAGAAAAAAAATGTATCCATCCTCATTTGTATTCTCAGTAATGACTAGCCTAGCACCCAAGAGACACCTTTAAATCATACTTAGTGAATGAATGGTATAACCACACAATACTAATTTAAAATACTTCCTTATGTACCTATGATACAATAAGGAAACAATGAAATACTTATATTTAATTCTGTAATTAATAAGGGTCATCTCCTACTTTCTGGGTGTCATTTTCTAGAAAACCAACTGACAAAACTTAGATAGACTCTAAGTCCTTACTTCAAATCCTATGATCTCATGAGTATTATCAACATCCTACTCAATAAGAATAAAATCGTATATATGTAAGTCAGTATGGGCTTAAAAATATAAACTTCCTATGAAAGAGTTTTGTGATATTTTTACTGTTTACCATTTGCATCTGATTTTGCTGGAAGAGGTTTCTCTCTTATCTTGTCTATAACCTTCTTTCTAGCTTCACTTCTTTTGTGTTTTTTCCCAACATAGTGTTGTTGGGCCATTAATGGATTATTAAAGGAAGCAGAGCAGAGCTTGCAATACTTGTTTGGATTATTCAAATCGAAAGCAGTGCTGGAAGAGGAAGGCATAGTCTTGTCTTTTATCCCACCTGGAGGAGACTTGACTGCAAGGGGCTTCAGAAAAGTTGACTCTGCAGAAGTAGTAATAGGCACATCTGCTGAAATAGTCATAATGAGAAGTGATTAACATGTGTACAACTGTTAACTGCATTAATCATAAAGTATTAGGGAAATTTAGAATTATTTTAAAATTCATTATCTTTTGACTTTTTCCACACACTATTGGATAAAGGTATTCAGGTTTAAAAAATTGCCTTCTGTGAGAAAGGAAATTTGAGTACAAATCTTTTACCAAGTTTCTCCAACAAAGATACATGAAACAATGTTCAGCATCAGGCATTAACTAATTATACTAATTGGGAAAAATCAATGAAAACATGAGAGCTGTCTTAGGATGGTTCTTGAAATTAGTGAGGACAAAAGAGATGGTACCAAATACAGTAAGTCATCTATTCAGTCCAGATTTGTGGTGTATCAGAATAAAAAGTATGCAGTTGTTCAAGGCTATAAAATTATATATTTTCCCAATTAGAGTTATTTCAGAGCTCTTTCATTTAGTCTCCTTTCTGAGCCCAAGTTGATGTGTTTGGGGGACTGAAGGTAAGACTTTACAAGATGTTTTCTTTTGTAGGGCATACTCATTCTGGCCCTCTTCACTCTGACAGGCAGAAAAAACAAAAATGTAAAAATTAGGGAGATTAGAATAAATTTTAAAATAATTATAATTTCATTTATTAAGACAATATGTTTTAATGCTGGATGAAGCTTGCATTATCAATTGGAAATTAATGTTGGTAAATTTTTCATGCCAGGCATACCATATTCCTAAAATGTGGAAGCTAGTGAAAATGTGGTAAATTATTTATTCCAGAGGATTAATCATCTTATATTTTTGTTGTTGTTCTAGCAAACAAGTTTTTCAAAGTACAAGTTAAGTTTCCCAGGGTATATACTCTGCCACCTCAGACCTGAAGTGAGATCTTTGGGTCAGATCTCGTGTGTGCTCATGGCCCAACATCAGTGGAAGGAGGAAAGAGGCAATGTTCTATACTTCACTGTATCTTTGGGAACTAGCATAAAATAAGTACTTAATAACTACTGACTGATGATGCTGGTGATACCTTTCCTTTATATTCATAGGAAGAAAGAAAAGAGCTACCAGTGTAAAAAGAGATTCCATAACTTATTTTTTTCCCCCCTACAGTTCTAGTCAGAAAATGCTCCATTATAACTATATTATGGGGTCTGAATCCACATATGAGATAATATTCTGGAAAGTACTAAAGCAGAAAAAGAATTAGATAGATGCCAAGGGGAAGAAGTAAGATCTTATGATTTGATTAGAAACTGGAGCTCTCAGGCTGTTTATTGTTATTTCTTTATAGCAGCATAGTGAATCACTTGTTTTATTTTGGATTTAATAAACTGAAAAAGAGACGTCATAACATCTCTTAAAATTCAGCTAACAATTATACTCTCCATAATACATGACAAGAACACAGGAAGAGATTAACTGGGCAGAAGAAGAATCAATATATTGCCCCTGAGTGAAAGTCTCTCTGAGAAAATATGGATGGCAGAGTTGGGAGGGGGAATGATACAGAAACCCTGTATTGAAACTAAAGAAGTCAATGTAATCTTACCCATCTCTGGCTGAAATCTTGATGGAGATCCATGATTATGCTCTTCCATCAATTGCTTCATTTTTTTAGCATGTACTTTCCCCACATAGTGAGAATGAGCAACAACTGGGGAGCTAAAAATCATGTTGCACAGATCACAAAATTTGTTTCTGTCCACTACGTCACTCTTATGCACCTGAAATAAGCATACTCTTGTTAGAAAGATTCAATAACTGAAAATTTAGAATTAAAATCTCAACATAAGCTACTCACCTGAAAATTTCTAACATCCGTCTTCATTTCCATACTAGGCACTTCATTTCGTTCTCCATACATTTGAAAGTAAAACTTAACATTCTGAGCATGGTTTTCACTCTGAAAAAAAGATACGACCTTTTTTTTTATTCAGTAACAGAGGCACCACAAATTTACACCTCTCTGAATTTAAGGTCAGTGCTTGTTAGTTGTAATATATTTGGTGTGTACCAAGTTTATGAAAGAGCTTGACATGCTTTCAAATTTGTAAATCTCGGGGAAAATGAAAACAATGGTATAATAACACTTAGGTTCTTATTTTTGACAGGGACTTCTAGTTGATGCCTAATATCAAATTTCTTCTTTTTCTTTAGTTACACATTTTGGGCAACATAACAAGTTGAAAAATTGCATGTTCCAACCTCCCTTTCTGCAAGATATAATCATGTGACTAGATTCTGGATTCTGGCCAGTAAGTTGTAACCTGAAGTGTTGAGTAGAATTTCTGGGAAGCCTCCTTAACAGGTTGGAAGATTATCTCTTTTTCTAACCTTCTTTTCTCCTACTTCTGGAATTCAAATTTAAAGATCAGAGTTCTAACAGTCATCTGGGACTATGGGGGATCATTTTTTGTTTGTTTGTTTGTTTTTTAGTGAGAGAAGGGGAGGCAGAGACAGACTCCGGCATATGCCCTGATCTAGATCCATCCGGCAAGCCCACTAGGGGGTTATACTGTGCCCATCTGGGGACCTTGCTCTGTTGCAACCAGAGCCATTTTTTAGCACCTGAGGTGGAGGCCATGGAGCCATTCTCAGTGCTTGAGGCCAACTCGCTCTAATTGAGCCATGGCTGTAGGAAGGGAGGAGGAGGAAGAGGAGTGAGAGAGAGAGAGAGAGAGAAAGAGAGAGAGAAGCAAGATGGGGAGGGGTGGAGAAATAGATGTGTGCTTCTCCTGTGTGCCCTGACCAGGAATTGAACCTGGGACATCCACATGCCTGGCCAATGCTCTACCACTGAGCCAACCAGCCAGGGCCTGGGACTATGGGGGATATTGAGGACAGAAACTAATTCATCAGAGCAAAAAGATGGACAATGTCTGGGTCCCTAATGATGTCATGTATCTGTCATATCAGCCCTGCACTGTCTACTTCTCAAATTATTTTTTGTAAGGAAATTAACCCTTATAGGTTTAGCACATTAGAAAATTTCTGAACAAACATATAACAAAATACATAAGGACCACCAAAATGTTGGTGTAGGTAGCAGGGAAATCAACATTCCTGAGCACATACTGTGAGGCAATCACTCTCTCGCTACAGAATTTTAAGCTGTAAAATAAATCCATCATACATAAAAGCACAGGAAATAATATAGATAAAGCCCATATCCATCAACCAGTTTTAACAGATGTTAACATTTTGCTATTTTTCTTTCATATTTCCTTTTCAAAAGAGATCAAAGTTTACATAAACTGTCTTATCTACTTAAGACTGTAATCCTTTCTTCCTTGCTCGCTCCCCATAAGTAACCACTTTTTTTAGTTTTTTTATTTTAATTTATTGTGTTTACATATTCTAGTGTCCCCCCGAATGCATCCCCCCGTGTTCCCTACAACATCTCCTTTTCCCCCCTCCCTTGACCCTTTGATCCCTCCTCTATCTCTAATCTGTTCCTCAGTTCATATTGTTCATTGGATTCCTCAAATGAGTGAGGTCATATGATATTTTTCTTTCTCTGCCTGGCTTATTTCATTTAACATAATAGTTTCCAGGTCCATCCATGTTGTCGCAAAAGATAAGATTTCCTTCTTTTTCATGGCCCCATAGTATTCCATTGCGTATATGTACCATTGCTTTTTAATCCACTCGTCCACTGAAGGACACTTGGGCTGTTTCCAGATCTTGGCAATTGTAAACAACGCTGCCATAAACATGGGGGTGCATTTCTTTTTTTGAATCATTTATGCGGTGTTCTGGGGATATACAGTATACCTAAAAGTGGGATGGCTGGGTCACAACGCAGTTTCATTTTACTTTTTTGAGGAATCTCTATACTGTTTTCCACAGTGGCTGCATCAATATGCATTCCCACCAGCAGTGCAGGAGGGTCCCTTTTCTCCACATTCTCGCCAGCACCTATCATGCACTGTTTTGTTGATGAGCTCCATTCTGACTGGTATGAGGTGATATCTCATTGTGATTTTAATTTGCATTTCTCTAATGATTAGTGATGTTGAGCATTTTTTCATCTGCCTATTGACCATCTGTTTGTCCTCTTTGGAGAAGTGTCTATTCATTTCTTTTGCCCATTTTTTGATTGGATTGTTTATCTTCCGGGTGTTGAGTTTTAGAAGTCCTTTATAAATTTTGGTTATTAACTTCTTATCAGACGTTTTGTCGAATATGGTCTCCCATTGCGTGGTTTGTCTTTTTATTTTGTTCATATTATCTTTAGCTGTACAAAAGCTTTTTTAGTTTGATATAGTCCCATTTGTTCATCCTGTCCTTTATTTCCCTTGCCCGTGGAGATAAATCAGCAAATATATTGCTGCGTGTAATATCAGAGAGCTTACTGCCTATCTTTTTTTCTAGGATGCTTATGGTTTTAAAACTTACATTTTTGAGTTTATTTTTGTAAATAGTATAAGTTGGTGGTCTAGGTTCAGTTTTTTGCAGGTAGCTGCCCAATTTTCCCAACATCATTTGTTAAAGAGACTGTCTTTACTCCATTGTATGGTGTTACCTCCTTTGTCAAATATCAATTGTCCATAAAGATGCGGGTTTATTTCTGGGTTCTCTGTTCTGTTCCATTGATCTATATGCCTGTTCTTATGCCAGTACCAAGCTGTTTTGAGCATAATAGCCTTGTAGTATAGCTTGATATCAGGAAGTGTAATACTATCCACTTTATTCTTCTTTTTCAAGATTGCTGAGGCTATCCGTGGTCTTTTTTGGTTCCATATAAATTTTTGGAATATTTGTTCTATATCTTTGAAGGATGTCATTGGTATTTTAATAGAAATTGCATTGAATTTATAGATTGCTTTGGGTAATATAGACTTTTTGTTTTTATTATTATTATTATTATTATTTGTATTTTTCTGAAGCTGGAAACGGGGAGGCAGACAGACTCCCGCATGCGCCCCGACCGGGATCCACCCGGCACGCCCACCAGGGGGCGATGCTCTGCCCATCAGGGGCGTCACTCTCTTGCGACCAGAGCCACTCTAGCGCCTGGGGCAGAGGCCAAGGAGCTATCCCCAGGGCCCGGGCCATCTTTTGCTCCAATGGAGCCTCGGCTGTGGGAGGGGAAGAGAGAGACAGAGAGGAAAGAGAGGGGGAGGGGTGGAGAAGCAGATGGGCACCTCTCCTATGTGCCCTGGCTGGAAATCGAACCCGGGACTTCCGCACACCAGGCCGATGCTCTACCACTGAGCCAACCGGCCAGGGCAATATAGACTTTTTAATGATGTTTATTCTTCCTAACCATGAACACAGTATATGCTTCCATCTGTTCGTATCTTCCTTGTATTTCTTTTATCAATGTTTTATAATTTTCTGAGTACAAGTCTTTAAACTCCTTGGTGAAATTTACTCCTAGGTATCTTATTTTATTTTTTGTTGCAATAGTGAAGAGGATTGTTTCCTTAATTTCTCTTTCAGGTAGATCATTGCTGGTATATAAAAATGCCTCTGATTTCTGAGTATTAATTTTATATCCTGCCACCTTGCTGAATTCATTTATCAGGTCCAGTAGTTTTTTGACTGAGACTTTAGGGTTTTCTATATACAATATCATATATATCATCAACAAATAATGATAGTTTTACTTTTTTTCCAATTTGATGCCTTTTATTTCTTCTTCTTGTCTGAATGCTATGACTAGGACTTCCAGAACTATGTTGAATAAGAGTGGTGAAAGGGGGCACCCCTGCCTTGTTCCTGATCTTAAGGGGATTGCTTTAAATTTTTGCCCATTCAGTATGATGTTGCCTGTGGGTTTCTAATAGATGGCCTTTATCATGTTGAGATATGTTCCCTGTATTCCCACTTTGCTGAGAGTTTTGATCATAAATGTGTGCTGGATTTTATCAAATGTTTTTCCTACATCTATTGATATTATCATGTAGTTTTTCTCCTTCCTTTTGTTTATGATGATGAATCACATTGATTGATTTGCAAATACTGTACCAGCCTTGCCTCCCCAGAGTAAATCCCACTTGATCATAATGTATGATTTTTTTCATGTATTGCTGGATCTGGTTTGATAATATTTTGTTGAGAATTTTAGCATCTAAATTCATCAAGGATACTGGCCTATAATTTTCTTTCTTTGTGTTCTCTTTGCCTGGTTTTGGAATCAGAATTATGCTTGCCTCATAAAAGGAGTTGGAAGTCTTCCCTCGTCTTGAATTTTTTGAAATAGCTTGAGAAGGATAGGAGTTAGTTCTTTGAATGTTTGGTAGAACTCGCCTGTGAAGCCATCTGGCCCAGGGCTTTTGTTTGTTGGGAGTTTTTTGATAACTGTTTCCATCTCATTTGTTGTAATCAGTCTATTTAGGGTTTTTTTTTTTATTCTCCCAGATTGATTTTTGAGAGACTATATTTTTCAAGGAATTTGTCTACTTCATCTAGTTGTCTAATTTTTTGATATACAGTTCTTCATAGTATTTTCTTACAATCCTTTGTATTTCTGCTGTGTCAGTTGTTACTTCTCCACTCTCATTTCTGATTTTATTTATTTGAGTCCTCTCTCTTTTTTTCTTGGTGAGTCTGGTTAAAAGTTCATTGATCTTGTTTATTTTTTCAAAGAACCAGCTCTTGGTTTCATTGATCCTCTGTTTGTTTGTTTTTGTTTGTTTGTTTTTAGCCTCTATATCATTTATTTCCGCTTTGATCTTTATCATTTGCTTCCTTCTACTTCCTCTGGGCTTTACTTCCTGTTCTTTTTCTAGTTCTTTTAGATGCAGGGGTAAGTTGTTTATTTGAGCTTTTCCTAGCTTCTTAAGGTATGCCTGTAATGCTATGAACTTCCCTCTCAGGATTGCTTTTGCTGTGTCTCATAAATTTTGAGTTGTCATATGCTCATTTTCATTTGTTTCAAAAGTTTTTTTTTATTTCTTCTTTGATCTTATTGTTGACCCATTTGTTATTTAATAACATGCTGTTCAGTTTCCAAGTGTTTGAGTGTTTTTCAGTTTTTCTATTGTAGTTGATTTCTAGTTTCATGCCATTGTGGTCAGAGAAGATGCCTGATATGATTTCATTCTTCTTAAATTTGTTGAGGTTCGTTTTATGCCCTAACATGTGGTCTATCCTAGAGAATGTTCTGTGGGCACTTGAAAAGAATGTATATTCTGCTGCTTTAGGGTGAAAGGTTCTGAAGTTATCTATTAAATCCAGTTGTTTAGTGTGTCCTTTAATTCTCTTGTTTCTTTGTTAATTTTCTTTCTTGAGGATCTATCCAGTGATGTTAGTGGGGTACTGAAATCCCCTATTATTGTATTATAGTATTGTTGTTGTTCTCACCCTTTATGTCCATCAAAGTCTGCTTTATATATTTAGGTGCTCTTATATTAGGTGCATAGATATTTATAATGGTTATCTTTTCCTGTTGGATTGCTCCCTTTATCATTATGTAGTGACTTTTTTTTATCCCTATTATAGTCTTTGTTTTAAAGTCTATTTTGTCAGATATAAATAAATATTGTTACCCCAGCTGTTTTTCATTTCCATTTGCATGAAATATCTTTTTCCAACCTTTTACTTTTAGTCTATGTATATTTTTTGTTTGGAGTTGTGTTCCTTGTAGACATCTAATGTACGGGTCCTGTTTTCTTATCCATGCAGCTACATTATGTCTTTTGATTGGATCATTTAATCCATTTACATTTAAGTTTATTATTGATATGTAGTTGTTTATTGCTATTTTATTCTTTAAATCTACATTCCTCTTTTACTATATTATTTACCCCTTTGTTCTGTATACAACAGGCCCCTTAACATTTTTTGTAGCATTGGTTTGGTCATAATGAATTCCCTGAGGTTTTTTTTGTTTTGTTTTGTTTTGGTTTTTTGTTTTGTTTTGTTTTTTTGTTTTTTTTGGTCTGGGAAGCTTTCTATTTCTACTTTAATTTTAAACAATAGCCTTGCTGTTAAAGAAGTCTTGGTTGTAGGATCTTGTTCTGCATTACTTTGAATATTTCTTGCCATTCCCTTCTAGCCTCAAGTGTTTCTGTTGAAAAGTTGGATGTCATTCTTATGTGGGGGCTCCTTTAGAAGTGATTGGCTGTTTTTTTCTTGCAGCTTTTAGTATTCTTTCTTTATCTCTTAGCTTGGTATTTTTATTATAATGTGCCTTGGAGTGGGTCTTTTTGGGGTTTTTTTTTAATAGGGTTCTTTCTGCTTCTTGAACATGTATGACTCTTCCCTGCATCAGTTTAAGGAAATTTTCAGGTATAATTTCTACAAACAGGTTCTCTATCCTTTGTTCTTTCTATTCTCCTTCAGGAAACTGTTATGTAAATGTTTCTCTTCATGTTGTCATAGAGCTCTCTTAGAGTTTCCTCAGAATTTTTTATCCTCTTTTCATTTTGCTGGTCTGCTTCTGTGCTTTCACTTATCTTGTCCTCTAAGTCACTGATTTGATCCTCTGCTTCATTCAGCCTGCTTTTATTTCCTTCTAGTGTAGTCTTCATTTCTGATATTGTGTTTGTCATTTCTGTCTGGTTTTTTTTATGATTTCAGTGTCCTTTTTGATGCTTACAATTTCTTTATGTTCTCATTAAGTCCATCCATTGTAGCTTTGAGATCCTTAAGCATCCTAACAATCATTATTTTAAACTCTGCATCTGGTAATTTGATTACTTCCATTTCATCCAGATCTTTTTCTGGGGATTTTTCTTGCTGATTCATATGGCTTACGTTCCTCTGTCTTCTGATTGTTTCTGTTTGTGGTTTGCAGGCTTGTTCAAGTTGTGGTCTCCTTAACTAGTAGAGCTGCTTATCCATTTTCTGTATCTTAACTGGGTCAGGTGTGAGGAGCCTTTCCTTAAGATGTCACTCTAACAAGGGTTGTTAGGTCCTGAACTGATGCTCTCTGTATCTGGCCTCTGGATGTGCCCTCCCTGGATCTTCTTGGCCAGAGCCTGGCACAGACCAGTGGGGGTCGCTGCCTATGACTGGTCTTTATCTATCTTTTTGGAGCAACAGGAAATCAAGATCCTGTGACTGCCTCTGCTGAGCCCAGGTGCTGTTGTTAATATCTACTCAGGCTGGCTTTTATCTACTTTTGGCCTGGAGGATGTTCATTTAAATGTTCAGGTTCGCCTGACATCTGCTTTCTGCCGCCTCTTGTTGGTGGCTACTTGTTGAGCTCAGTACTATAAATCAGGAGTTAGGTAAGGTATTGGATGTGGCTTGCCCCTTAGCCTCAAATGTCGTTCTATCCAACTTTTGTTTTTATTTTATTTTATATTCTTCTTTCTTTTCAGCCCTCAGAAGGGTGTGGGCACAGGAGTCCAATGGGTGTGTCTTTTGTGTTCCCGAGGTGTGGTCTGTCCACAGGCTGGCCCCCACCACTGCTGCCACCTTGGGCATTCAGGCATAAGCAGTGATGCTGGCCTACTGCTGCGGTCACTGTGGCTTCTACCTTGCCTCCGTGAGTGGGACTGTGCATGCATGCCCAGTCTGCAAGCTTTGGCCAGCCCCGGCCTCAGCCCCATGGGCAGGACTGTTTTTGCATACTGGGGTCACAAACCTAGGTGGTTCCCTGGCCTCCAGCCCCCTCAGACAAGACCATGTTCCCGTGTCCAGCTGCCAGTCTCCCTCCAGCAAGCACTCAGCAGTGTGGGGTGGCATTGTAGCTCAGACCTCAGCACCCAATACTGTATCCTTGATGGGCTTCCTGCTTCTAAGTGACTCTGTTCTGAGTGTAGCAGGAGAGCTTCGTTTAGCTGGTGATCTGTTTCCTTTTGCTGGTATTGCTGGTTCAGTAACCAATATCTTAAAATTGGTCGTATAATTTCCTTTCATGATTTTATTCGTTTACTACATATGCTTGTACTCATAAACAGTTTTATATACTACTGTCATTTAAAAATATTTATGAACATGGATTCACTCTATTGATATCCTTTTTCAACTTGATTTTTACTCTTTGTTTTGTTTATGAGAGAGAGAGAGAGAGAGAGAGAGAGAGAAGAAGAAGAAGCAGAAAGGAGGAGAGAGATGAGAAGCATCTCCTTGTAGTTGTGTGACTTTAGTTGTTTACTGATTGTTTCTCATATATGCCCTGACTGGCGGGCTCCAGCCGAGCTAGTGACCCCTTGCTCAAGCCAGTGACCCTGGGCTCAAGTCACCAACCTTTGGGCTTCAAGCCAGTGACCTTTGGGTCAAGTCATAGACTATGGAATCATGCCTATGATCTCACACTCATGCTGGTGACTCCATGCTCTAGCTGGTAAGTCTTGGCTCAAGCCAGATGAGCCTTCCCTCAAGTCAGCAACCTTGAGGCCTTGAACCTGGGAACTCAGTGTCCCAGACTGATGCTCTAGCCATTGTACCATCACGAGTCATGCTCAACTTGCTTTTTATAACTTAATATTAAATTTCTAATATTTGCTCATGTTGATCCATATAGCTGTAGTTCATTCATGTTACATGCTGCATAATATTCCACCCCATATGTTACTGAAGGCAGTTATGTTCCTATTTATTTTGCTATTACAAGCATTTCTGCACTGAGCATATGTAAACATATCTCCTAATATACATTTCAAAGAGTGTCTTTAAAATAGATACCTAGAAGTGGAATTCTTGGCTTACAAGTCATAAACATTTTTCAATTTTAAAAAATTATTATAAAATTTCTCTACAAAGATGTTGAAGTAGTTTTCAACCCCAAATGAAGCATATATGAGTGTTTCTGTCTTCCTATATTCTCCTGAAGTATTAAGTGCTATTAGATATTAATTTATGCCAGCATTATGGTTTTGGTAAGATAGCTTATTATTACTTTAACTTGTATGTCCTATATGATTACTAGTGAATTTGAGTATCTCTTCTATGTCTTGTTTTATTTTCTCATTTTTCTATTGGGTTGTTTCTAGTTCTAATTGATATATAGTCCCTTATATATTCTAGACACTAATCCTTTGATAGTTGTATGGGTTATAAATGCCAATAAATCTGTGGTTCGTTTTTTAACTTTCATGATGATACTTTTGTCATATAAATTTTCCCTACCAGATATCATGACTTATTTTAAATCTATAGTAGTAATGTGATATTATTGTAGAGACATGCAAACAGAGGAATACAAACAGAATTAATAAACACAAAAGTAAACACATGTGTTTTATATGAAAATTAGCACATGATAGAGTTGTCACTACAAATCAGAGGGCAAGGATTTGTATTTTTTTGCTATTACAAGCATTTCTTCACTGAAACTTGCAGTTTAATTGGACTGCCAATTAAATAGTGCTGGGACAGCTGGTTATTTATTTTGAAAATGTTGTTATCACCCTCCATATGTGAAAATCAATACCAGATATAGTAAACAGTTTAATGTAAAAGACAACATTTTAAGAATATTAGAAGGAAAATATAGACCCTGGCCAGTTGGCTCAGTGGTAGAGCATTGGCCCAGTATGTGCATGTCCCAGGTTCAATTCCAGGTCAGGGCACGCAGGGAACTGAAGCAACCATCTGTTTATCTACTTTTCCCTTCCTCCCCTTCCCCTCCCACAGCCATGGCTCAAATGTTTTAAGAAAGTTGGCCCCAGGTGCTGAGGATGGCTCCATGGCCTCTGTCTCAGGTGTTAAAATAGCTCAGTTGCCAAGCAACAGAGCGGTGGTTCCAGATGGGCAGAGCATTGCCCCACAGGGGGCTGGGTTGATCCTGGTCTGAGCACATGAAGGAGTCTATCTCTCTGCCCCCCCACCTCACTTAATATAAAAAAGAAAAAGAAAAAAATATATAGGGCCTGACCATGCAGTGGCACTGGTTCAAAACCCCCAGGTAACTTGCTTGAGAGCAGGCTGACCCAGCTTGAACACAGGATTACTAGCTTGAGCATGGGGTCACTGGCTTGAGTGTGGGATCCTAGACATGATCCCATGGTTGCTGGCTTGACCCCAAAGGCTGCTGGCTTGAGCCCAAGGTTGCTGCCTTGAGCAAGGGGTCACTGGCTCGGCTGGAGCTCCCCCGTCAAGGCACATATGATAAAGCAATCAATGAACAACTAAGGTACCCTAACTATGAGTTGATGTGTCTCACTTCTCTCTCTTCTTGTCTGTCCTTATCTGTCCCCCCCTTTTCTAAAAAAAAGAAAGAAAATATAGTGAATATCTCTATGACAAAAAATGGTTTTTTAAACATGTATATATATACTACCTCATTAAAATTCAAAACTCTGGCAGAACTGTTCTATTTTACATGTACAATAAATATCAATAGTATACTGAGAAAGTTTAACAGTATTAACCAAACTCTATACTAAAGAGAAAAAGAAAATCACCTTTTCAGAATACATGGAAAATCATGTAGAGTTTTGATTTGACAATTTAACAAGCTTAAGTATCAAACTTACAGGTGTCACTGAAATTTGAATTAAAAACTATGTTACAACATTACATAATATAATGCATTATATATATATTTTTTTCTGAAGCTGGAAATGGGGAGAGACAGTCAGACAGACTCCAACATGCGCCCGACCAGGATCCAACCGGCACGCCCACCAGGGGGCAACGCTCTGCCCACCAGGAGGCGATGCTCTGCCCCTCTGGGGCGTCGCTCTGTTGCGACCAGAGCCACTCTAGCGCCTGGGGCAGAGGCCAAGGAGCCATCCCCAGCGCCCGGGCCGTCTTTGCTCCAATGGAGCCTTGGCTGCGGGAGGGGAAGAGAGAGACAGAGAGGAAGGAGAGGGGGAGGGGTGGAGAAGCAGATGGGCGCTTCTCCTGTGTGCCCTGGCTGGGAATTGAACCTGGGACTTCTGCATGCCAGGCCGATGCTCTACCACTGAGCCAACCAGCCAGGGCCTATAATGCATTATAGACATTTAAAATATTACAAAAGCCCTGGGCAGGTAGCTTAGTTAGTTAGAGTGTCATCCTGTTATGCCCAGTTTGTGGCTTCGATCCCAGGTCAGGGCATATAAAAGAATCAACCAGTGAATGTATGAATAAGCAAAACAACTAATTGATGTTTCTTTCTATCTATCTGTCTGTCTATCTGTCTATCTATCTATCTATCCATCCATCTATCTATCTCCCTCCCTCCCTCCACAAAGAAAATGATGTAATAATATGACAAGGGTTCAGAATATACTCTCATATGAAAAAACAAGTACAAAACAACGTATACAATTCCTTTGAATAAAAATGTGTATTCGTGTTCAGAAAGCACACTGGAATCATATAAACAAAAGGTGAAGTTAAAAAATACAAGTGATAGAATCATGATTGATTTTTTGCTCATATTTTTTTATTTTCTCCACTGAATATCACTTCATAAGCCCATGAAAAGCTACATTTCAAATTTAAATTCAAATGGTTCCAACCACAGTTATCACAGAACTCCTGGAGTGTGCATCTGTCTCTTTACTAACTTGAAATCTTTGAGCTGTGACAGGGATCGGGAACCTTTCTGGCTGAGAGAGCCATGAACGCCACATATTTTAAAATGTAATTCCATGAGAGCCATACAATATGTTTAACACTAAATACAAGTAAATATGTGCATTTTATGTAAGACCAACACTTTTAAAGTACAATAATTCTCTGAATTCTTTTTAGTAACGTTGTTATGCTATTGCTAACCAATGATGAATAAAGTACTTCTTACCATTAATGCGACTTCTGGTGCTGCATGGTTTTGCTGATGGCTTTGTAGTCTGCTTGATATGTGGTGAGGTTAAGCTTCATGCAGGCGTTGAGACATCCATTCATTAAACGTGATTGTAGGTTGGTCTTAACGTTCTTTAGATGTGAGAAAGACTGCTCACATGCATATGTAGAGCCAAACATTGTCAGTACAGCAATACTCACATGGTGCAGGGAAGCGCGTTCCAAGTTTTGATGATCAGCTGGTCTGCGGGTTGAAGTATTTTCATTTCTCCCCACTTGTGTTTGCTCGACAACTCTGCTTGCTGTCATGCAAGTCTTTACAAATCTTCATTCAGTGACTTGAGCTTATTCACCTCCATGTCTGAGGCCTTCAGGTCAGCAGCTCATAGCTCAAAATCTCTGACAGAGACACCGGGGTTGTAACTCAGGTCAGCGCTGTCCACTGCACACTCATGTGGATGGGTGATGAACTTAAAAAGACAAGTGCATTCACAAAATTCTCCAAAGCGTGCTTTGAATGACTGCAGGAGATTAGATGTGAAGCCCTTAAACTCTTCCAGTTTTTCAAAGTGTAGTAAACGACCTGTTTCAATGTCGGAGATGAAGAGTTCCAGCTTGTTTTAAAATGCAAACACTGCTTGCTGAAGGAATAAGACTGTATTTCCAATGCCTTACATTTTCACATTGAGCTTGTTCAGATGTTCAGTCATGTCCACAAGATAGTAGAACTTCAGGAGCCACTCAGTGTTAGCTAACTCAGGATGCTCGATGTTTTTCATTTCAAGAAAAGTCTGGATTTTGCTAAGACAAGCCACGAAATGGCTGAGCACCTTCCCTCTTGACAACCAAAGTACATTGCTGTGCAGAAGCAGACCAGGATAATTATTCCCAACTTCATCCAGCAGTGTTTTAAACTGGTGATCATTTAAAGCTCAGGCAACAATAAAGTTGACCACCCGAATGACCAGTGACATCACCTCGCCAATCTGCTCGCCACACATCTGAGCACAAAGCACCTACTGATGTAGGATGCAGTGAAAACTTAGGATGAGTCTCTTTTCATGTTCACGAAGAAGCACTACGGATCCTCTGTTTTTCCCCACCACGCATGGAGCACCATCAGTACACACTGAAATAAGTTTATCCATTGGTAGATTTTTTCTTTAGCAACCTCAGTGAAAGACTTGAATAAATCCTCCCCTCTTGTTGTCTCTTTCATAGGCAAAACAGCAAGACTTTCCTCATGTAGTATGTCACCGACAGCATACCTTGCAGTCACGCTGAACTGAGATAAATGGCTTATGTCTGTTGACTCATCCAAAGCGAGAGAAAAGAATGGTGCTGCATTTATGTCCTTCACTTGTGTTGCCTCAATTTGATTTGCCATCATGATGTTATGATCGTGAACAGTTCTTGCCGACAGAGGCATGTCTTTTATTCACTTGATTATCTTGTCTTTATCCGAAAAGTAGTCAAAAAGTTCATTGGCAGCATCAAGCATGAATGTTTTGGCATACTCCCCATCTGTGAATGGCTTTCTGTTTCTCATAATTGCTAAAGAACCAGCAAAGCTAGCCGAATTCCAATCACCTTTTTGGGTCCAAACACAGAGTTGCTGTTGACTAGCTTGCACTCTGTGCAGTAGCTCTTGATATGCTTTCTTCCTGCTGTCCCCTGCTGGATATTTCAATGCAAATGTAGTATGGCGTGTATCAAAGTGCCACTTTATATTTGACCATTTCATCGATGCAATTCTATCATTGCATATTAGAACCACTGCAGAACCTGCTCTCTCCACAAAGGTGAATTCCTCTGTCCATTCCTGCTGAAAAGTACGATACTCCTCATCTTTTTTCTTTTAGCCATCTTCTTCATCAAAAGAGTTTCTGCAATTAGCTAGCTGACTACTTGATTAAAAGGAGGGAAGTTGGTGAGTGACGTCACGGAAATGGCGCCGTGAGCAGCGTGTCCGACAGCTCTCCCCTAAATCACAACAAATTTATCAACTAGAAACAGAAAAATGTATCCTCGGAGCATTCCGGAGTTCCACACAAACTGATAGCGAAAGGACTGTTATCACTTGAATCTGAGAGACGAGGGTGTGGAGGAATCGACCACAGGGACGTTCTTTCAAACTGCAAGGAAGTGCGCCTGTGGTGAGTCAGCCCATATACTTGGGAACCGCGAGCGGCCGACGCGAGCCGCCGCGGCTCGCACGCCCGGTCCGGTTGAGCACCGCTGACGTTCCCAGCGGCCCGCACACTGTGAGTGGGGGTCGCCAGCCGCCGGTGCCCGGAGCGCCCCATTCGCGCGTGTGCCTTGGGCATTCCACGCGCCCAGGGTGCCCTGCTGGCCCGCACACCCAGGGGGCTCCATTATCCTGCGCCTGGTGCGGTCCAGCCGCCAGCGGCGGGGCGAGCGGGAGAGGCTTCGGAGATTCTCTCCGTGGGCGGGGCACCTCACCCAGCCATTCAAGCTAACAATCAAGCGTTGGGGGAGGGGTGCGCGCAGGCAGCCTAAAATACCTTCGGAAGCACAGCTGCGACCCAATCACTGAAATTAGCTTAACCCATAAAATCTGCGCACCCTCGGTTCTAATTGATAAGATCTCTCTCAGTTCAGCGATCCAAGACAAGAGGCGTGATATTTTTTAGTGCCTCTCGCTAAAGGGGCGGGGGCAACTTCTGATTGATAGAGCCTCCATATTCAGGGATAAACGCTAACAAGAAGGACTTGGCAGATAATAAGGTCTATACTACACTAGTCGTAAGCAGAGACTAGTGCCTCTTCTTCCCTGCAAAAACAGGCTACAAAGTGTGGAAAGCCTGGGTTGAGAGGTCCAACTAAATGATAGGCGCTGAACAGTCACCTTGACAATTGACTCCCACCCCCGCCTGATCACACTGGAGGCCCTGACTGTCAGAGCCTTTCCCAAAGCCTTGCACTGAGTGGGGATAGAGTGGGGATTTCCCAGCTCTTTGAGCCTCTTACTCCCCAGGCAGAAGCAGTTGCAGCCTTATAGCTGGATCACCAGGCTGCTAATTCAGAAAGGGGGGACTAGGAGAGAGAATCCAGGAAAGCAAACTCTCTCATCGTTGGACCCTGCAAACGCCAACAAGCCTTTACTTCCAGCAAGACTAAAACCAATTATATGACATTGCCATAGAATCCCATCAACTGCAAATCCCTACCTAAGAGTGACACAGGGGCAGAGCCTGGGGTACAGAGTCACCGACCAGGAAGAAGGAGAGAAAAGAAAAAGGAAGAAGTTAACCTCTCAAAATCAAGAAAAACCCACAGACTTTACAACTTGATCCACTAATTTTTTTTTTGTTGTTGTTGTTTGTTTCTTCTATCTTTTTGCCTTTATTTCCTCCACCTCGGTCCTTCTATTCTCTGCCCATCTTATGCTTCTTCTTTCTTGAACTACACTACCCATGAGTGTTGCATTTTATTTTTCTTCTTCATCCTCACCCTCCTTTAAGGTTATACTCCAAAACACTTAACTCTCACTCTCTCCTCTTTTGTTTTGTTTTTTTTGTCTTGCTTTATTTTGTTTTTTTCTCTTCCTATTTTATTTCTTCCTTCGTTTTTCTCTTTTTCTTATTTTTTCCTTTCTATTCGTTTTTTCTTTTCTCATTTTACTTTCCTCCTATATAATCCTCAATCACGAACAAATTAGTTAATTTGGGACTCAAGGCTTTTTTTTGGCTTTATTTCTCTTTTTTGCTTTTGTTTTTATTTTTTTTCTTGTTTGTTTATTTTTGTGGCATTTTGGGTCCTCCCAACCCAAGGTCTCCATTGTATTTAGTCTTCGCTCCACTTAATACAACAGATTTTTACTTATTATTTTTATTTTTTCTTCTTTATTATTCTTTTTTGGTCCTTTTTTCTGGTTCCCTCTTATCCCTCTCATTATATCTCTTAGTTGACCATCACTTACAAGCAAATCATCTTATGCTTGTCTAAGATTCTCTTCCTTTTTTTTTTTTTTTTTTGCATTTAGTAGGTCCCTACTCCCTTTTTTTGCCCCTTGAACTCTTCACCCCAAATCAGGCCCTCCATTATAGGCACGATATTTCCCTGAGGAGGGGAGAGGAGGGAAAGAGAAGAGAGAAAAAAAGGGGGAAATAATAAATTATTACTGTTTTTTTTTTTGGTGGGGTGTTTTACCTTTTTTTTTATTTTTTTTTTTACTTTTTACTCTTTATTAATTCTAATTAGTGCTATCAATAAGACCACCCTCAGATGCTGATAAGAAAGAGGAAATCGAATATTATGGATACAAAAGAAAGAGAGGTAACACAAATAGATGTGGAAAAATCTATGGAGAAAAGACTTAACATATTGGAAGCCTTGGAGCTAAATGACAGAGAATTTAAAATAGAAATCTTAAAAATACTCAGAGATATACAAGAAAACACAGAAAGGCAATATAGGGAGATCAGAAAACAACTCAATGAACACAAAGAATATATTACCAAGGAAATTGAAACTATAAAAACAAATCAAACAGAAATGAAAAACTCAATTCACGAGCTGAAAAACGAGGTAACAAGCTTAGCTAACAGAACAGCCCAGATTGAAGATAGGATTAGTGAAATAGAAGACAAACAACTTGAGGCACAACAGAGAGAAGAAGAAAGAGACTCAAAAATAATAAAAAACGAGAAAGCCCTACAGGAATTGTCTGACTCCATCAGAAAGAATAACATAAGAATAATAGGTATATCAGAGGGAGAAGAGAAAGAAAATGGAATGGAGAATATACTCAAACAAATAATAGACGAGAACTTCCCAAGCCTGTGGAAAGAACTAAAGCCTCAAATTCAAGAAGCAAACAGAACACCAAGTTTTCTTAACCCCAACAAACCCACTCCAAGGCACATCATAATAAAGATGACACAAACCAATGACAAAGAAAAAATTCTCAAGGCAGCCAGGGAAAAGAAGAGTACAACATATAAAGGAAGGCCTATTAGATTATCATCAGATTTCTCAGCAGAAACTCTACAAGCTAGAAGAGAGTGGACCCCAATATTTAAAGCCCTGAAAGAGAGGAACTTTCAGCCAAGAATACTATACCCATCAAAGCTATCCTTCAAGTATGAAGGAGATATAAAAACATTCACAAATACAGAAAAGATGAGAGAATTTATCAACAGAAAGCCCCCACTCCAGGAACTAAAGGGGGTTTTCCAACCAGATTCAAAGAACAAAAGAAAACAACACCACAAGTAACAGCTCCACCAAGAACACAATAAAACCAAACTTAAACTGTGACAACAAAGGAAAAAAAGGGGGGAGAGGATGGAGATTAACAGTAGCAAAGGATGATGAAGTGCAGAAATACTTATAAGATAGGGTACTACAATGAAGATGGTAGGTACCCTTTTCATTACTTAATAGTAACCACCCTTAAAAAAACCACCACAAAAACACTTGACTTAAAAAAGGTAGCAACAGAGGAAAGAAGTATGGAACACAAACAAACAAAAACAAATGATAGAAAAACAAAAGAGAATAACCAAACTAGATACAAAACTAACAGAAAGCAATTTATAAAATGGCAGTAGGGAACCCACAAGTGTCAATAATTACACTAAATGTAAATGGATTCAACTTACCAATAAAAAGACACAGAGTAGCAGAATGGATTAAAAAAGAAAATCCAACTATATGCTGTCTACAAGAAACACATCTAAGCAACAAGGATAAAAACAAATTCAAAGTGAAAGGCTGGAAAACAATACTCCAAGCAAACAACACCCAAAAAAAGGCAGGCGTAGCAATACTCATATCTAATAATGCTGACTACAAGACAGAAAAAGTACTCAGAGACAAAAATGGTCATTTCATAATGATTAAGGGGAAGTTGAATCAAGAAGACATAACAATCCTTAATATATATGCACCAAACCAAGGAGCACCAAAATATATAAGACAGCTACTTATTGACCTTAAAACAAAAACTAACAAAAATACAATCATACTTGGAGACCTCAATACACTGCTGACGGCTCTAGATCGGTCATCCAAACAGAGAATCAATAAAGATATAGTGGCCTTAAACGAAATACTAGAACACCTGGATATGATAGACATCTACAGGACACTTCATCCCAAAGCGACAGAGTATACATTTTTCTCTAGTGTACATAGAACATTCTCAAGAATTGACCATATGTTGGGCCACAAAGACAATATCAGCAAATTTAGAAAAATTGAAATTGTACCAAGCATATTTTCTGATCATAAAGCCTTGAAACTAGAATTCAACTGCAAAAAAGAGGGGGAAAAACCCACAAAAATGTGGAAACTAAACAACATACTTCTAAAAAATGAATGGGTCAAAGAAGAAATAAGCGCAGAAATCAAAAGATATATACAGACAAATGAAAATGAAAATACGACATATCAGAATCTCTGGGATGCAGCAAAAGCAGTAATAAGAGGAAAGTTCATATCACTTCAGGCCTATATGAACAAACAAGGAGAGCCGAAGTAAACCACTTAACTTCACACCTTAAGGAACTAGAAAAAGAAGAACAAAGACAACCCAAAACCAGCCGAAGAAAGGAGATAATAAAAATCAGAGCAGAAATAAATGAAATAGAGAACAGAAAAACTATAGAAAAAATCAATAAAACAAGGAGCTGTTTCTTTGAAAAGATCAACAAAATTGACAAACACTTGGCAAGACTCACCAAGGAAAAAAGACACAGGACTCAAATAAATAAAATCCAAAATGAAAGAGGAGAGATCACCACAGACATCATAGATATACAAAGAATTATTGTAGAATACTATGAAAAATTATATGCCACCAAATACAACAATCTAGAAGAAATGGATAAATTCCTAGAACAATACAACCTTCCTAGACTGAGTCATGAAGAAGCAGAAAGCCTAAACAGACCAATCAGCAGGGAGGAGATAGAAAAAACTATTAAAAATCTCCCCAAAAATAAAAGTCCAGGCCCAGATGGTTATACTAGTGAATTCTATCAAACATTCAAAGAAGACTTGGTTCCTATTCTACTCAAAGTCTTCCAAAAAATTGAAGAAGAAGCAATACTTCCAAACACATTTTATGAGGCCAACATAACCCTCATACCAAAACCTGGCAAGGATGGCACAAAGAAAGAAAACTACAGACCAATATCTCTAATGAATACAGATGCTAAAATACTAAACAAAATACTGGCAAACCGAATACAACAACATATTAAAAAAATAATACATCATGATCAAGTGGGATTCATCCCAGAATCTCAAGGATGGTTCAACATACGCAAAACGGTTAACGTAATACACCATATCAACAAAACAAAGAACAAAAACCACATGATCTTATCAATAGATGCAGAAAAGGCCTTTGATAAAATACAACACAATTTTATGTTTAAGACTCTCAACAAAATGGGTATAGAAGGAAAATATCTCAACATGATAAAGGCCATATATGATAAACCATCAGCCAACATCCTACTAAACGGCATAAAACTGAGGACTTTCTACCTTAAATCAGGAACAAGACAGGGTTGTCCACTCTCTCCACTCTTATTCAACGTGGTGCTAGAAGTTCTGGCCAGAGCAATCAGACAAGACAAAGAAATAAAAGGCATCCATATCGGAAAAGAAGAAGTAAAGCTATCACTTTTTGCTGATGATATGATCCTATACATCAAAAACCCGAAGGACTCCACAAAAAGATTATTAGAAACAATAAACCAATACAGTAAGGTCGCAGGATACAAAATTAACATACAAAAGTCCATAGCCTTTCTCTATGCCAACAATGAAATATTAGAAAACGAACTCAAAAAAATAATCCCCTTCACGATTGCAACAAAAAAAAATAAAATACCTAGGAATAAACATAACAAAGAACGTAAAGGACCTATATAATGAAAATTACAAAGCATTGTTAAGGGAAATCGAAAAAGATACAATGATATGGAAAAATATTCCTTGTTCTTGGATAGGAAGAATAAATATAATCAAAATGGCCATATTACCCAAAGCAATATACAAATTTAATGCAATTCCCATCAAAATCCCTATGAGATTTTTTAAAGAAATGGAACAAAAAATCATCAGATTTATATGGAACTATAAAAAACCCCGAATAGCCAAAACAATCCTAAGGAAAAAGAATGAAGCTGGGGGCATTACAATACCTGACTTTAAACTATATTATAGGGCCACGATAATCAAAACAGCATGGTATTGGCAAAAAAATAAACACTCAGACCAATGGAACAGAATAGAAAGCCCAGAAATAAAACCACATATATATGGTCAAATAATCTTTGATAAAGGGGCCAACAACACACAATGGAGAAAAGAAAGCCTCTTCAACAAATGGTGTTGGGAAAACTGGAAAGCCACATGCAAAAGAATGAAACTCGACTACAGCCTGTCCCCGTGTACTAAAATTAATTCAAAATGGATCAAAGACCTAAATATAAGACCTGAAATAATAAAGTACATAGAAGAAGACATAGGTACTAAAATCATGGACCTGGGTTTTAAAGAACATTTTATGAACTTGACTCCAATGGCAAGAGAAGTGAAGGCAAAGATAAATGAATGGGACTACATCAGAATTAAAAGTTTTTGCTCAGCAAGAGAAACTGATATCAAAATAAACACACAGCCAACTATATGGGAACTGATATTTTCAAACGACAGCTCAGATAAGGGCCTAATATCCAAAATTTACAAAGAACTCATAAAACTCAACAACAAACAAACAAACAATCCAATAAAAAAATGGGAAGAGGACATGAACAGACACTTCTCCCAGGAAGAGATACAAATGGCCAACAGATATATGAAAAGATGCTCAGCTTCATTAGTTATTAGAGAAATGCAAATCAAAACTACAATGAGATACCACCTCACTCCTGTTAGATTAGCTATTATCAACAAGACGGGTAATAGCAAATGTTGGAGAGGCTGTGGAGAAAAAGGGACCCTCATTCACTGTTGGTGGGACTGTAAAGTAGTACAACCATTATGGAGGAAAGTATGGTGGTTCCTCAAAAAACTACAAATAGAACTACCTTATGACCCAGCAATCCCTCTACTGGGTATATACCCCAAAACCTCAGAAACATTGATACGTGAAGACACATGTAGCCCCATGTTCATTGCAGCACTGTTCACAGTGGCCAAGACATGGAAACAACCAAAAAGCCCTTCAATAGAAGACTGGATAAAGAAGATGTGGCACATATACACTATGGAATACTACTCAGCCATAAGAAATGATGACATCGGATCATTTACAGCAAAATGGTGGGATCTTGATAACATTATAAGGAGTGAAATAAGTAAATCAGAAAAAAACAAGAACTACATGATTCCATACATTGGTGGAACATAAAAATGAGACTAAGAGACATGGACAAGAGTGTGGTGGTTACCGAGGGTGGGGGGGGAGGGAGGACATGGGAGGGAGGGAGGGAGAGAGTTAGGGGGAGGGGGAGGGGCACAGAGAACTAGATAGAGGGTGACGGAGGACAATCTGACTTTGGGCGAGGGGTTTGCAAAATAATTTGATGACAAAATAACCTAGACATGTTTTCTTCGAATATATGTACCCTGATTTATTAATGTCATCCCATTATCATTAATAAAAATTTATTTAAAAAAAATAAATAAATAAAAGGAGGGAAGTTTACTTCCTGGCCTCACAACGACCCGTGTACGTTATGTATTATTCAATAAAAATTTGGTGTTGTCTCGGAGGACAGCTGTGATTGGCTTCAGCCACCCGCAACCATGAACGTGAGCAATAGGAAATGAATGAATTTTAATATATGAAAATGTTTTATATTTTTAACGTTACTATTTTTTTATTAAAGATTTGTCTGCGAGCCATATGCAGCCATCAAAAGAGCCACATCTGGCTCGTGAGCCATAGGTCCCCAACCCCTGAGCTATGGAGTCTAAGGATGAGCTAGGTATGCTCACAAATTTGATTTCATTTATTGAATAATTCTCAAAAGTATAATGAGAGATTTTATCACCCCCATTTTACAGGTTCAAGAAACATGCTCAGACAGGTTAAGTGACTTGCTCAAGGTTACACAACAATGGTGAAATTAAGACTTGATTTTAAATCCTTTTAATCCACGGACAACACAATCTCACTATCTGTAATTACACTAATTGAATCCCAATGAAGATAAGGACTTAAATATAGTTGCCAATAGGATTTGCAATGGGCAAAATGAGATAAGGTATTTTAAAAAGTAGAACAGGCATTCTATTTCTTTTAAGTAAATTTATTTAGTACTTTTAGCAACCCAGATATCAGATATGAAAAAAGTCCAATGGTTTATCATATGAAATAGAAATGGGAGACAACAGCAAATGAAAGAACAGTGAATATGAAATCACAAAACCTATGTGTTCCTATAGACCAATATCACTCCATTTAATTTAATTTCTAAATTAAAAAAAATCATTTTTAAGCTCAGCCACGTCAATGCTAGCTATGGAGAGTCACTATCCCACTGAGTCTCAGTTTTTTGATCAATAAACCAAAGGATTAAGAACATTAAACTTCCCCTCTTCTAGCTCTAGAATTCTATGGGTCTATGCTTAAAAACATGTGGCTAAGTCAAGTGCAAGACTGGTTCATTTTGTTTGTGTAACTTTCATTTACTGTAAAGGAAGACTCAAGTTCTAGAATATCCCTTGGTTCATATTAACAGTTTTCCTTACATTTACTACAAAGTCTTGAACGATATAATAGTGACTTGATGAATAAAAAATATACAGAATGATGTGAAGAAAATAAAACAATCTTTTTAGTAAAAAAAAAAAAAAAAGACCGAGTTTAAATTCTTAATTCCCCCAACTTAAGCTAATTAAGTAACTGTCCCTCTCTGAGCCAGTCTCCTTATCCGTCAAAGGGAAATAATACCTTCTACTTCACAGAATCAAAGATGATGATATAGGAAGTTTACCTGCCATATTTTAAAACCTACTTTACACCCTATTCACACTCTTTTTAACCTACCTCATAATGTGAAATCCTTTGTGATTCAAACTGCAGTACCACTCTGCATACATTACAAAAGTTATCTGTAAAAAGTTCGGCCTTTTCCTGTTCATTCCAAGTTGTATCTATGAATAAAATAAAAGAAGGTTAGACTATATATCCCATTAATGAATATTTATAGGTATCATTTTAATTCATCAACTATATATTATTGCATATGCCACTTAAAATCTGAGTGCTCATGGGGCTACGGTAATAGCTTTTTGCTTATCAAGTATGCAATTTAATATAGGAATCTTAAACCTGCTTCTAATGTCTGATATGGCAACAGTTATTTATTTAGCATAGTAAGTTTAGGCAATACCTTTCCAAATGAAAAGTTATAGGGGAACCAGTGACTTTATGAACTTCACGAAATGATTTAGGACACAAATAATGATAGGCAGGGTTAAAACATAAACATCCAGCCTTGGAATTGTGTGTTTTACAGCAGAAAATCCTTTAAAAGGTATTGTTTTAAGACTGCCACTTATCTGGACTTATTGCTCCAATATTATCTAAAAATCATGGTGAACCACAAATAAACTTTTCCCTAGTGGGCAAAAATCCACCATTATTGTACAAACACAGGCTCATGCCTTTGGCCAGACAAGTCTCACATAGCCTCCCAAAACTATAAAATAATGTTCACATACTATAGTGTTTCTCACTGTAATAACACATACCAAAACTTTCTTCATTTACAATTGAGATTCATACTTATATCTAAAGTTCTTAACAGCTGCAATGTGTTCTGTCAAGGTTTATTAGTTAATCCATAGGGTACAAATCACAAAACATCAAAAGTTTGCTTGCTATTTGGCTACTTAAATGAAAAAGCTTATACCACATATATTTTTATTGAAAAATGCCAATGATATGTTAAATGGATAAAGAGTTGCAGAATAAATATAATATTGGCCCTGGCAAGTTTGTTCAGTGGATAGAGTATCGGCCCAGCATGCAGATGTTCCAGGTTCAAAGCCCAGTCAGGGCACACATGAGAAACGATCATTTGCTTTTCTTCCCCTCCCTCTCTCGTTTCTGTTTCTCTTCCCCTCTTGCAGCCAGTGGCTCAGTTGGTTCAAGTGTTGGCTCTAGGTACTGAGGATAGCTCGTTTGGTCCAAGTGTTGGCCTCAGGCACTAAGGGTAGCTCGCTGATTCAAGTATTGGCCCCAGACAGGGGTTGCCGGGTGGATCCCAGTTGGGGTGCATGTGGGAGTCTGTGTCTCTATCTCCCTTCTTCTCACTTAAAAAAATAATAAATATAATACATCAAATTCTCAACACTAACAAAAATTAAATATATATTACATATGAAAATATGGAAAAATTTAAATTAAATTTAAAAGTGGTTAATTTTGAAAAGTGGTGCTAGAAAAGGAACAAAGGAGAGAAAATTTAACACTTTATTCTCTGTACAATCACCTTAATTTTTTTCAGAAAGCATGTAGGACTTTCTATTTTAAAATCTTTAAAGATAGCCTGACCTGTGGTGCACAGTTGATAAAGCGTCAACCTGGAAATGCTGAGGTTGCCGGTTCAAAACCCTGGGCTTGCCTGGTCAAGGCACATATGGGAGTTGATGCTTCTTGCTCCTCCCCCTTCTCTCTTTCTCTCCCCTCTCTATCATGAATAAATAAAATCTTTAAAAAAATTAAAAAAAATAAAATCTTTAAAGATAACTATTTTTAAAGTTATATTGAACATCTTTAACTATGTTTAAATTTTAATACCACTGTTTGGACTAAAAAAAAAAAAAGCTTACTTTAAAAACATCAATGTTCAAGAATAACTATGTTTAGGGACATGTAGAAATGACTTGATGAACAGTTAAAAATGTATCCCTATAAAATATTGTATCTTCTCTGAATTACATTTTAAATTGTTTTAAAATATATGATTTATCTGTATATCTAAAATTATCAAGGTAGAAAACATTAAAAATATATTTCAGGACTTACATTGTTTCAGAATTAACTGCTACAATATATGCAATCTGAGCATTGTGGTAAAACCTTGAATTTACCTTTGAAATCTTGACTATAAGTAAATATTATCATTTGTTGGTAATATAACTTATTACAGAGGCAAAGATTCTTTTAAGAAGAAAATAGAAAACTACTAATTTAGATGTTCAAGAATTCCTAAAATTCAACACTCATTTCTTTTGTAGATCAACCTTTATAATTTCAGATTTCCCCACTTCTAATAATCAAAGTTTGAAACTGACACTCGAGTTTGAAAATACCAAGGCTAAGTATTTTAACCCAGTCTTTCATTACTGGTGTCCCAGATCACTTCCTTGAAGCCCATGAAGTTACTAGCTCCTCTATATTTTTTCCTTTAAAATGGTATTGCCTATACTTATTGCCTTTGAGTAATTTCTTCAAACAAGTTCTTTGTCTTTTTTTCTTTATTAAATGGCATAATATTCCAGGCTCAAAACCCCAACCATTCTTCTCCTCAACAAGTCAGTTTCATGTCAGTTCTAGCTTATAACATTATTTTATATCCATATCTACCTTTTCATTTCCCATAACACTACCCTAGTTCAGGCCCTCCATGCCTTTGGGCATCATTTGGCTTTATTGGTATTTATTGAGGTAAGTGTAAATGTGCTATGGTAGACATTTTGGAAAGCGATAACAAAAAAGAATGAACACTGAGTGAAGGCTTCCTATATGTCAAATGAGGTAACTGTTATATATTTAGTCCTTAAAACAAATCTGCAAGGTAAGTGGCATTTCCCACATTGTGCAATTAGGAAATTGGGATCTGGTAAAAATCAAAATAACTTGTCACATGTGTTATTCAGTGGAATTGGAACTTAAACTTTGTTTTATCTTGAATTTTCCATTATACATACATAACTGTTCCAGCAAATAAATAATTCCTAATCTCAAGGAGTTTAAAATTTAGTAAGGAAGAAAAAATGTGTATAGAAAGAACTATAATTCCAAGATAAGATGTCTTAAGTGCTATAAAACATAAAGTATGGTGTGTTCCAGCTGAAGAGTTTGGGAAATGCTTTATAGAGGATAACAGGTTCTGAACTAAATTTTAAAAGATGTGTCAGGCCCTGGCCAGTTGGCTCAGTGGACAGAGCTTTGGCCCAGCATGTGGACGTCCTTGGTTTGATCCCTGGTCAGGACACACAAGAGAAGTGAGCATCTGCTTCTCTTTCCTTCCCTCTCCCCCTTCTCTCCCTCTTCCCCTCCAGCAGCCAGTGGTTGGATTGGTTCCAATGTCAGCCCCTGGCTCTGAGGATAGCTCAGTTGATTTGAGCATCGACCTCAGATGGGGGGTTTGCCAGTGGATCCTGGTCAGGTTGCATATGGGAGTCTGTCTCACTGTCTCTCCTCCTCTCAAAAACAAATATATGTAAAATTTAGGTAAAAAGAGTGGAATAAAGGTACTTTGAGGGGGAAATAAGAGTAATAAGGGCAATAATTAAAAGCTTTGAATAGGGCCAAACCATAATTGGCTTCATTAGGGCATCTGTGTTTAATTTTGCATTCAATAAGGAAAAATAAGTGACCTCAAATGGAGATATGAGTTAGAAATCAGTGGCAGGCAAGGTTATGAGACTTGAACCAGAAGAGGACATAAGGTACAAAAAGGAAGGAGTGGATATAAGAGAGATAGCTATCAAAACTAGAAGGTATTAAAGCCTGAGCTTAGAACTTGCTATCAATATAGTAAGCCTTTAGATCTATTACATTTAACATTAACCAGTTTTGTTCCTGATGAAAGAACTAGAGCTTTGACATTACATGCAATAAACTCACCTACAATGACTTGTCAATGGCAAATTATTTGTGAGTATGATATAATGAATGTGTTGATGCTTGACTTCAGTGTATCAAAAATTAAAGTACACAAAAATCTGAAATTAAGAAGATTATCAGTGATGATGCACATTAAGATGTACTTTATAAGGATTTTCCCTAATTTTCTTTAAATAGTATACTTTTTTAATCAATTCAAACCCACAGCTCTATGGACAACTGATATTTGACAAAGGAGGTAAGGGCATACAATGGAGTAAAGACAGCCTCTTTAATAAATGGTGTTGGGAAAATTGGACAGCTACCTGCAAAAAAAATGAAACTAGACCACCAACTTACACCATTCACAAAAATAAACTCAAAATGGATAAAAGACTTAAATTTAAGCCGTGAAACCATAAGCATCTTAGAAAAAAACATAGGCAGTAAGCTCTCCGACATCTCTTGCAGTGATATTTGATTTATCTCCACGGGCAAGGGAAATAAAAGACAGGATAAACAAATGGGACTATATCAAACTAAAAAAGCTTTTGCACAGCCAAAGACAATAAGAACAGAATAAAAAGATAAAACTACACAATGGGAGAACATATTTGACAATACATCTGATAAGGGGTTAATAACCAAAATTTATGAAGAACTTGTAAATCTCAACACCAGAAGACAAACAATCCAATCCAAAAATGGGCAAAAGAAATGAATACACACTTCTCCAAAAAGGACATACAAATGGCCAATAAGCATATGAAGAAATGCTCAACATCACTAATCATTAGAGAAATGCAAATTAAAGTCACAATGAGATATCACCTCACACCAGTTAGAATGGCGCTCATCAACAAAACAACACAGAATAAGTGCTGGTGAGGATGTGGAGAAAAGGGAACCCTCCTGCACTGCTGGTGGGAATGCAGACTGGTGCAGCCTCTGTGAAAAACAGTATGGAGATTCCTCAAAAAAATAAAAATCGAACTGCCTTTTGACCCAGCTATCCCACTTTTAGGAATATACCCCAAGAACACCATAGAACTGTTGTTCCAAAAGGAGAAATGCACCCCTATGTTAATGGCAGCATTGTTCACAATAGCGAAGATCTGGAAACAGCCCAAGTGTCCATCAGTGGACGCATGGATTAAAAAGCTTTGGTACATAGATACTATGGAATACTGCTCAGCCATAAGAAATGATGACATCGGATCATTTACAATAACATGGATGGACCTTGATAACATTATACAGAGTGAAATAAGTAAATCAGAAAAAAACTAAGAACTATATGAACCCATACATAGATGGGACATAAAAATGAGACTCAGGGCCCTGGCCGGTTGGCTCAGTGGTAGAGCGTCAGCCTGGCGTGCAGAAGTCCCAGGTTCGATTCCCGGCCAGGGAACACAGGAGAAGCACCCGTCTGCTTCTCCACCCCTCCCCCTCTCCTTCCACTCTGTCTCTCTCTTCCCTCCCTCAGCCAAGGCTCCATTGGAGCAAAGATGGCCAGGGCGCTGGGGATGGCTCCTTGGCCTCTGCCCCAGGCGCTAGAGTGGCTCTGGTCGCAACAAAGAGACGCCCCGGAGGGGCAGAGCATCGCCCCCTGGTGGGCGTGCCAGGTGGGTCCCGGTCGGGCGCATGCGGGAGTTTGTCTGACTGTCTCTCCCTGTTTCCGGCTTCAGAAAAATACAGAAAAAAAAAAATGAGACTCAGAGACATGGAGAAGAATGTGATGGTAATGGGGGATGGGGTGGGGGTGGGGAGGGGGCTTGGAAGGAGAGAGAGGGCTTGGGGGGAGGGGAGGGCCACAAAGAAAATCAGTTAGAAGGTGACAGAAGACAATTTGACTTTGGGTGAGGGGTATGCAACATAATCAAATGTCAAAATAATCTGGAGAGGCCTGACGTGTGGTGGCGCAGTGGATAAAGCGTCGACCTGGAAATGCTGAGATTGCCGTTTTGAAACCCTGGGCTTGCCTGGTCAAGGCACATATGGGAGTTGATGCTTCCAGCTCCTCCCCCCTTCTCTCTCTCTGTCTCTCCTCTCTCTCTCTCTGTCTCTCCCTCTCCTCTCTAAAATGAATAAATAAAATAATCTAGAGATGTTTTCTCGGAACATACGTACCCTGATTTATCAATGTCACTGCATTAAAATTAATAAAAATAAGATTAAAAAAAGATTAAATTTACATTCAAAATTTCAAGAACAAATCTCCATATAAATGTCATTCTTACCCAGAGTTTCACATCAAATTCACATGCACAGCTTTTTAAAGCCATACATGCTGGAATAAAATAAAAATCTCTGTAGGTAGTCCAATCTACCCACAAGTGATTTTGATGATCAAAGACACTGGGAATCACTGACAGCATAGGGTCAGATCCTGTGACACATAATGGCTGTTCAGTATCTATTTGGTGACTCAGCTAATAGATATAAAGGTCTAGTCACCTAGAATGATACTTATCAAGCTAAATGTGCCTTAGTCTAAGCAGAAGGGTTTTTGTTTTTAAGACAGGGCAGAAAAAAGGAAGAAAAGAAAAACACTCTTTGGCACTACCATAAATCTATTTAAATCTCCAGGGTTGAGACCCAAGAATCTGTGTTTTTACATAGGGCCCCCTTGTTATCTCTTAAACTGCCAACTTAGTGATCCTAGTTCAATCTTCCACCAAGTTGTTGTCAACTCTGGTTGCACATTAAAATCACCTGGGTTGTTTTTAAAACTTACGAATGTCCAGGCCTCCATCCCAGACCAATTAACCAGAATCTCTGGCAGTGAGTCCCAGTGATAGTTCATTGGGTTTTTTGTTTTGTTTTTAAAAGCTTCCCAGATAATTCTGCTGCTGTATAGTGAAGGTTGAGAAGCAATGGTATCTTTTGAGTAGTCAAATTTTCACACATTTTTGTTGAACTGTAATCTGATTTCCCAGAGTAGGAGGTCTCAAGTATTAGTGTGCATCAGAACCACCTTTCTTTGATATATCTCCTTGGGCAAGGGAAACAAACAAACAAAAGTGCATAAATTGGATTACGTTAAACTATAAAGTTTTTGCACAGCAAAGGAAACCATAAACAAAATGAAAATACAACCTACTGAATGGAAGAAGATACTCACCAATGATACATCTTGTAAGGGGTTAATATCCAAAATTTGTTAACATTTTATACTACTCAATACCAAAATAATAAACAATCTAGTTAAAAAATGGGCAGAAAACCTGAAGAGACACGTCTCTAAAGAGGACATACAGATGACCCGTAGACTTATGAAAAGATGCTCAATGTCATTAATCACCAGAGAAATGCAAATTAAAACTACAGTGAAATATCACCTCACACCTGTCAGAGTGGCTTTCATTAAAAAACAAAAAAGAGACCAGGCGGTGGTGCAGTGGATAGAGCGTCGGACTGGGATGCGGAAGGACCCAGGTTCGAGACCCCGATGTTGCCAGCTTGAGTGCGGGCTCATCTGGTTTGAGCAAAAAGCTCACCAGCTTGGACCCAAGGTCACTGGCTCGAGCAGGGGGTTACTCAGTCTGCTGAAGGCCTGCGGTCATGAAACATATGAGAAAGCAATCAATGAACAACTATGGTGTCGCAAGGTAAAACTGATGATTGATGCTTCTCATCTCTCTCCATTCCTATCTGTCTGTCCCTGTCTATCCCTCTATCTGACTCTCTCTCTGTCCCTAGAAAAAAATTAAAAATAAAAAAAAATAAAAAAATAAAAAACAAAAAAGAACAAGTGTTGGTGAGGATGTGGAAAGAAGGGAACCCTCACCCTCGTGCATGGTCGATGGGAATGCAGATTGGTGCAGCCACTATGGAAAACAGTATAGCAGGTCCTCTAAAAATTAAAAATGCAACTGCTGTATGACTCAGTGATTTTACTCCCGGGTATTTATCTGAAGAAACCTAAAACACGAGTTTGAAAAAATGATGCACTCTTATGTTCATTACAATAGCTGAGATATGGAAGCAGCCCAAGTGTCCATCAATAGACGAGTGGATAAAGAAGAAGTGGCAAATATACACAATGGAAAACTAATCAGCCATAAAAAGAATTAAATCTTACAATCTGCAATAGCATGGATGGACCTAGAGAGTATTATGCTAAGTGAAATAAATAATTTAAAGATAAATATAATAGGATTTCACTTATATGAGGAATCTAATAAACAAAATAAAAGAACAAATGAAATTGAAAGCTTCAATAGGCATAGAGAGCAGACTGGAGGTTGCCCGAAGGGAGGGAGACTGGGTAACAGAGGTAAAGGGACTACAAAGCACAAATTGGTAGTTACAAAACAGTCACAGGGATGTCAAGCATGCAATCGAGACTACAGTAAATAATGTTTTGAGGACTATGTGGGTGTCAGGTGGGTACTGGAAATATTGGGGGAAATACTTTGTGAAATGTATGATTTTTCTGGCCTCTGTGCCAGTATATCTGAAACCAGTACAAGGTAATGCTGAAAGTGGACTTTCATTTAAAAATAAAAATATAAAAAAAATTAATTAAAACAATTTTAAAAATAAAGGCAACATAGCCTAATTAGCATCACCAGTTTTTGGAGGCATCTTACTGTTGACTCATACTCTGCTAACTTTTGACTAAAATGTAGACTGCTTTTTTGCCTAAGCTAGTTTTTTGTTTTTTGCTTTTGTTTTTTGTATTTTCCTGAAGCTGGAAACGGGGAGAGACAGTCAGACAGACTCCCGCATGCACCCAACCGGGATCCACCCAGCACGCCCACCAGGGGACGACGCTCTGCCCACCAGGGGGCGATGCTCTGCCCCTCCAGGGCGTCGCTCTGTTGCGACCAGAGCCACTCCAGTGCCTGGGGCAGAGGCCAAGGAGCCATCCCCAGCGCCCAGGCCATCTTTGCTCCAATGGAGCCTAGCTGCGGGAAGGGAAGAGAGAGACAGAGAGGAAGGAGAGGGGGAGGGGTGGAGAAGCAGATGGGCGCTTCTCTTGTGTGCCCTGGCCGGGAATCGAACCCGGGACTTCTGCACGCCAGGCCGACGCTCTACCACTAAGCCAACTGGCCAGGGCGCCTAAGCTAGCTAAACTGTGTCTTTCCAGAATATACCTAATAGAAGCTTTTCAGATCCACTATAAACTTATATTTGTCCCATTTAATTTTTACCTTGTTAGAGTCTACCAATCATTCCAGCCTTTCAAGATCTTTTAAATCCTAAATCTGTCAACAGAAGGCTTGTGGAAGGTGCTTTTTACTGAGAACAATTATATATACTGGGGTATTATTTTTCAGAGGTCACTCTACACTGTCAAATTCTCCTTAAGCTGCATTTACCCTGAATTTGACATAATTGTGATTATTTATACTTTTTAATGGTGATACCTGAGGCTTAGAGAGGTCAAGCAATTTGCCCAAAGTCACACAGTTGGTATCAGTGCCAGGATTCAAATCTGTCTGCCCTAAGATTTCCCTGAGAACCCATTCTTAAAAAGGCAAACATCTCGTATGAAAAAAAGTTCTCTCTAGGTTTGGCATATGTAAGAAACATATGTCTGCTCTGCATGAGGTGCTAAATAAGACCCCATTCTACCTCCATCACCATTACTTGAGGCGTGATATTTGGACTCCCAAAAATAAATAGCCTAATGCCAAGTCTGGAAGTGAGAGAGAAACTGGTAACAGTACAGATGTTTTTAGCCTGTCTCAGGGGGAAGACCAAGAGGGCAAGCCAACCTCAGGGAGTAGATGTTAAATTAGGGATCAGGTGAGCAAACAACATTGGCTGTGAGAAAGATGGCTAGGACAGGAACTGTTTACTGAGCACTCACTACATGCTAGGAACTAAATAAGTGTTCTTACAAAGAAATGAGGCTTACAAGTTCATTCTGGTTGGCATGGGGACCAAGGGATAGCTGAAGAAACTTGGGGATTGGTATCTTCCTCTCTTTCTTTATTTTCTTTATACTCTTTCCATATTTTTTCTCTTCCTTAACTGGTTAGAATATGAAAAAAATGTGTGTATTTTATTCTTTGATAATTAAATATGGTTTTATCCTGATTATTAATTCCAAAAGCACTAAAGAGTTGTAAAAAGCACTACAACTGTGAGTACATTTCCGTCTCGACCCTGTTACTAACTAGCTGTATGACTAAGATCATATCAAAACCTTTCAGATTTCCATTTCTTTTTTTTTAAGACTTTATTCATTAAACACACACACACACACACACTGGAGGGGGGGCAGAAGGAGCAGGAAACATCAACTCCCATATGAGCCTTGACCAGGCAAGCCTAGGGTTTCCAGCTGGTGACCTCAGCATTCCAGGTCGACACTTTATCCACTGCGCCACCACAGGTCAGGCCAGATTCTCATTTCTTAAATTTATTTTGTACTTGACTATATACAAGTTGACCATTATCAATGAGAAGACATTGTATTTTAGATAAACACATACACAGAAGCAAAATTTGGTGCAGTTCTTATAGAAGAATGCAAATATCTTAGCTGCTTCCAAATAGTCAGTAAAAAAGCAAAAGAAAATGATTTGAAGTTTTAAGCAGCTATACAGTTCATACAGACTCTAAAGGCTCAAAATTAAAAAGATCTCAATATTTTCCCTTACTTCTCCACTCTCTGCATTTCATTGTCTATGTCCTAATCCTAAAGCTGGTTCTCTTCAAAATATTTCTTTGCAAAGACACACAGAATTTCTATAACCAAGTACACTGTTTTAGTCATTATAGTGTCAAAAAAAAAAAGAATATTATTTTGGTTATAATTTATGTATAAGTGCTTCAGTTTTCTTCTCCAACAACGAAAACCAAATTCATGATTGACGGCTCTGCATCTTTCAATCTATTGTAGTTAGAAGTTAGGAGAGCTAGGGTTAAAACATCTAAGTATATTACACCTTAGAATAGTCAGGGGTGTAAATTACAGCATATGAACTATATAGTCAATAATATAATAATAACTACATATGGTGCCAAGTGGGTACTAAACTTATTGGGGGATTACTTTGTAAATTATATAAGTGTCTAACCACTAGCTGCATACCTGAAACTAATATAAAATAATAGTGAATGTCAACTGTAATTGAAAGTAAATTAAATTTAAAAAGAAATACAAAAGAGAAAATCCAGTGACACAATACCGAATACTATGAAGTGTGATTTCATCCCTTATCTGCAGCAGACAAACTTCTTTGAACATGGAAAGGTATTACCTGCTGGTTAATCTGAGGAATATTGTTTCAGAATTCCTAACATAGCATGTCTCAACTGTTCTTTATTCCCTGACATATTTGAATTTTGTATTCTATCATGAACTTGGAGAAAAGATATGTAAAGGGACCAAGATTTTATATTCAGAATCAAAGCCCAGTTTAGTGCAGTTTGGTAGTGAGATCTTCATGATACAACAGTGTGCTCTGAAATATTGACTAGAAAGCAATGTCTTTGAAACATACAAGAGTTTCTGATGCTGATACTATTACTTTGTATTTTAACATAAAACAAAAGCAAAGGGGAATAAGAAAGTACTGTCAAAAACTAGGTTCAAAGTGGGAAGAGAACTTAAATCTGATAGTGGAATACAGCCTTAAACTAATAGGATCTGGAAAAGATAAAATAAAACAGTATTAAAGGAATGGTCCTATTTACATTCAAAGTATGAGAGAGTAAAATTGCCTTGCAATGCTGTGATCTGTAGTTACAATATATTGTACTTTCTAAGGTTCTCAAATGTTAACAAATTAAGTACAACTTTCAAATATCTGTTGTTTTCCAGTAATCAGACACATCAGAAAGTTCTTTAGCATGGAGGAATATGGTCATATAACAAAACTATGACCTACAGGCACAGAATTTCAGTTTTGGATGACAAAAAAATTCTGGAGATGGATAGTGGTAATAGTTGTTGCATGATACAGATGCACTTAGTGTTGAATTGAATGTACTGAATTGCACACTGAAAAATGCTTTAAATGGCAATTTTTTATTATGTATATTCTACTGCAATTAAAAATGTATTGGAAAAATAGACAAAAGCACCTTCTTCTCCCCAAACCATGACATGAAGTGCAGTTGCCTCACATCAATCCACCGTGCAAACGAAACTGCATGAACAAGTAAAGCAGTAGAGCTTTGTTTTGCTACCAAGATATATGGATCCTCTCTTGAATAACATAAGGGTTACTACAAATGAAAGTGATCTGTGACAAATTACAAATGGGATCTGATAAGAAAGTTCATGTGTTCAAAAGTACTATAATTTGATTATATTTATGTGTGGCTTTAGCTTTTAGTAAGAGAATGAATCAACCAATTTTCTATTAATGGAAGTGTTTAATCTCTTTATTTCCTTCTTACAATTAATGTTTACATAACTTGAGAAAATAGACCTTTCACAATCATTTCAAATGGGAGAAAATTATAACCTATAGCACTAGGTAACAGGAAAAAAATAAACATTTGAGTCGGTCAAACAGATTCAAATCCTAGCTTTATCCATAACTATAAAATCCTGAGCAAATTATTTAACTACTTTGAGCCAGTCTTTTTTTTTCCTCTAAAGAGTACAAAAATACAGTGTCTGTCCCAGGATATAGTGGATATTAAATGAAATTAAAAATTTTAAATTATTAACACATGTAGGCACTTCGTAAAGTATGCTTGTTTACTAATCCAAGAAGATTTGAGCTTTTTAGTTAATATTATATATAATCATTTTATTTCATATCAGAATATTTTTAGAGTCATCATCTAGTCCAGGGTGTCTCAATCTCAGTACTACTGTTACTTCTGGCCAAATAACTCATTTTCTGAGAGGCTATTCTATACATTGTAGTGTGTGTGTGTGTGTGTGTGTGTGTGTGTATATATATATATATATATATATATTTTTTTTTTTAGCAGAATCCCTAGTCTCTACTAAGTAGAAGTTGATAGATAGCTTTCCTCAGGTATGACAACCAAAAATGTCTCTAGACATTGCCACATGTCCCTTGTGAGGCAAAACTGTTTCCAGTTTATAGATGATTAAACCTAATGTCCTCATTTCAAAATAAAGAAGCTAATGCCCAGAGAGCTGATAGGAAATAAAGGACGGGGAAGCTAAAATTTAAGACATGATTCTGTGTTCGGGTAGATTTGAACCATGAGAAAAATTCCAATAGTTTGTGAGAGACATTAGTAATAGCAGAGGGAGGTTCTTAAGGCAGTGAAATACAAATCTGAGTATTAATGATTTGCATTGTATGGACTAAATTCCCCATGTTGGTATGAAAATATGTAATTCAGCTTGCACCAGCATATCTGCCTTTGATGATATACAAAGCAAAGAGGATTCCCTTGCCAGAAATTCACTTTTTAGGGACCTCTGTTGGATTGTGGCTACTACAAATATTTGCATTATTATGCTAGAGTAAAACACTACCTTTAATTTGTGTATCCAAAAATGTAATTAAGTGTGAAATCTAAATGATCATGATGGAAATTTTCTTCTAATTAATACTGCTATATAACACCAGACAGGTTAGAATAAAATAGATTTTTGTGACAAAATAACATTTATGGCTTCAGTCAGAAAAGAATAATGAATTTGTGCCTACAATTTGGTTCACTATCACCAATAGATTTAAAAATCATACAAGAGGCCCTGGCCGGTTGGCTCAGCGGTAGAGCGTCGGCCTGGCGTGCGGGGGACCCGGGTTCGATTCCCGGCCAGGGCACATGGGAGAAGTGCCCATTTGCTTCTCTACCCCCACCCCCTCCTTCCTCTCTGTCTTTCTCTTCCCCTCCCGCAGCCAAGGCTCCATTGGAGCAAGAATGGCCCGGGCGCTGGGGATGGCTCCTTGGCCTCTGCCCCAGGCGCTAGAGTGGCTCTGGTCACGGCAGAGCGACGCCCCGGAGGGGCAGAGCATCGCCCCCTGGTGGGCAGAGCGTAGCCCCTGTTGGGCGTGCCGGGTGGATCCCGGTCGGGCACATGCGGGAGTCTGTCTGACTGTCTCTCCCCGTTTCCAGCTTCAGAAAAATACAAAAAAAAAAAAATTAAAAAAAAAATTTTTAAATCATACAAGACCAGAAAATTATCATATCTCATCAGTTCTAGGTAAGAGAACTTTCTCTGTCCATTCTAATTAAATGTTTTTTAGTTACCCTGCTAAGAACTTTAAGTTTATTCAAATTAGGTGACCCTACTTTACATGTAATTGGCTATATTTAATAAATCAAATATTACTTGCATGTGTTAAATGACAGATTTAGTTGTACAAAGCCCTATATTTCTTCCTTAAGACAACCCATCAGATGTTTATGACAAGACTAGCTATTAACTGTTTTAATGTTTTCCTGAAGTGGGAATTTCATAGTTCAACTGATCTTGAAACAAAAAATTATAATAATCTAACATTGTAAAGAACTCTGCATATCCCATTTTAATATAGTGACAAAAAGAGAGCAAACCTCAGAAGGGTTGGCTACAATACTATAAAAATAAATCTTTTTCTTAAATCACAGATTTAAAATCAGGCATTAAGAAATCTAAGAAATAATCGTATTAATTCTGAAAAGAGCATATGTGCTATATAGTCTCCTCCATTACACCTTTAGAGATAACCTTTGTGAAACGTTTTTGATGTAAAAAGGATTTTTAAACGTAGCTGACTTGACCTTTGCAATTTTTTTTTTTTTTTTTTTTTTTTTTTTTGTATTTTTCCGAAGCTAGAAACGAGGAGAGACAGTCAGACAGACTCCCGCAGGCGCCCGACTGGGATCCACCCGGCACGCCCACCAGGGGGCGACGCTCTGCCTACCAGGGGGCGACGCTTTGCCCCTCCGGGGCATCACTCTGTTGCGACCAGAGCCACTCTAGTGCCTGGGGCAGAGGCCAAGGAGCCATCCCCAGCGCCCGGGCCATCTTTGCTCCAATGGAGCCTCGGCTGCAGGAGGGGAAGAGAGAGACAGAGAGGAAGGAGAGGGGGAGGGGTGGAGAAGCAGATGGGTGCTTCTCCTGTGTGCCCTGGCCGGGAATTGAACTCAGGACTTCTGCACACCAGGCCGACACTCTACCACTGCAATCTTTTAATACCATTAGAATCTTAGGAAAGAATGAGCAGATCTTAACACTAAGTTACAGTAGACTGGGGAACTGCCTGTGCTATCATTGCCAAGATGCTTTTGTTGTCGTTTTATATTTTTATGTTTTTTAAGTGACCGACTCCCTCATGCGCCCTGACCAGGATCCACCCGGCAACCCCCATCTGGAGCCAACACTTGAATCAACCACACTATCCTCAGAGCCTAGGGACAACATGAGGCTGGAACCAATTGAGTCACTGGCTGCGAGGGAGGAAGAGAGAAAGAAGGTGGAGACAAAGAAGGAGAGAATCAGATCGTCACTTCTCATGTGTGCCATGACTGGGGATCAAACTCAGGACGTCTGCAGGCCAGGCCGACATTCTATCACAGAGCAACTGGCCAGGGTTGCCAAGATGTTTTAACTTTCTTTTTCCCCTAAAGGACAGCCTCTAATTAAGGGATTTTCAGATACATTAATTGTGCCAGAAACAAAGACCTGTATCTGTCAGTATTATGAACAATTATAACTACAATGCTATCTAGTATCCTTTCTTTCTCAGGTTCTGGGATTAGTGCTTGATTTATGAGTTTGGCAAGTTTTGGTTATTTTGGAGAAATTATCACAATAAAAAAATTATAAAGGTTTTCCTATGGCATATTAACAGTTACAAAATGTAACAAAGTTAGTTGGGAATACTAGTTATATGTTTAATGTTTACTGAATCCTTGAACTTTATAATCATGAGCACTCTGTGGCTAGCTAGCTAGCTCAGAAGACATGCTTGTTAAGTTAAAAACTGAGTTCAAATCCATTAATTTACTTGATCCCATGACAACTACTTCTCATGAGAAAGCCACCATGACATTTATTCCAATAGATTAGCAAATGTGAATGGATTGCAAGATTGGTTCAGGTAGAAAATAATCTTAACAGATAGGTGATGAATATAATAGGGGGCATGCTTAGTCAATATTTTCACATATTGATACCTAATAAAGACAGAGGGTCAGAAACTAACAAATGGCCATTAACCTTTCTCAAGACATCCCTACCCTGCAAAATTCAGAGAATTAAAAATTAATTCTAACAATTCTCTAATAATCCTTCCTAATTACCAACATTAGATTTACAAAATAATGTGTTTCAGTGTGCCTACAGTACAGAAGCCACCATGGGAAGAGTAGAAATTTATAATAAAAATACAACAGTCTAGATAGTTTAGGAGTCTGACCAACTGTATTTTAAACTACATTTCCCCAATGATTTTATTTATTCATTTTATCATTTTATTATCAAGCACTACTTTGAGCTTTTTAATATAGCTGTGTCTAATTCATGTGTATATCCTCAGCACTCAAAATGGTGGGGCGCGCGCGCACACGCGCACACACACACAGAGTGTTTATTAAATGATTTCTGAGTAAATAAAGGCTATAAATCAAAACTACAATGAGATAGCACCTCACACTTGTTAGACTGACTATTATCAACAAGACAGGTAATAACAAGTGTTGGAGAAGCTGTGGAAAAAGGGAACCTTCACTCACTGCTGGTGAGAATGTAAACTGGTACAGCCATTATAGAAGACAGTATGATGGTTCTCAAAAAAATTAAGAATAGAGCCCTGGCCAGTTGGCTCAGCAGTAGAGCATTAGCCCAGTGTGTGGAAGTCCCAGATTCAATTCCCAGTCAGGGCACACAGGAGAAGCTCCTATCTGCTTCTCCACCCTTCCCCCTCTCCTTCCTTGCTATCTCTCTCTTCCCCTCCTGCAGCTAGGACTCCACTGGTGCAAAGTTGGCCCAGGTGCTGAGGACGGCTCCATGGCCTCTGCCTCAGGTGCTAGAATGGCTCTGGCCGCAATGGAGCGAAGCCGCAGATGGGCAGAACATCGCCCCCTGGTGGGCATGCCAGGTGGATCCAAGCTGGGTGAATGTGGGAGTCTGACTGCCTCCCGGCTTCTTACTTCAGAAAAATACAAAAGAAAAACAATAAGAATAGAACTACTTACTGTATGATCCAGCAATCCCTTTACTGGGTATCTACTCAAAAAAACTCAACACTGGTATGCAAAGGCACATACACTCCTATGTTCATTGCAGCATTATTCACAGTTGCCAAGACATGGAAACCAAAATATCCCTCGATAAAGGATTGGATAAAGAAGATGTGGAGTATATATAATGGAATACTACTCAGCCATAAGAAATGATGACATATTGCCATTTACGACAACATGGATGGACTTTGAGGACACAATACTAAGTGAAATAAGTCAGAAAAAAGTTAAGAACTATATGATTTCACACATAGGTGGGATATAAAACTGAGGCTCATGGATATAGATAAAAGTGGTCACCGGGGGAGAGGACTGTAGGTAAAGGAGTAAAGAGGGACAAATATAGGGTGATGAAAAATAATTTGACTTTGGATGATGGGCACACAACACAATCAACAGTTCAAATGTCACAGAAATGTTTAGCTGAAATCTATGTACTCTTATTGATTAATGTCACCTCATTAAATTATATTTTCTACATAAAATTTTAAAAAAATAACAGATAGGGTATTAACTAGGTTTTTTATGGTGAACTTGAAACTTGACTGAATAATATGGAGAAAAAGGAAAGCTTTGTTAGGTAATTGCTATGTAAATGAATTTTTTTTTTGTATTTTTCTAAAGCAGGAAACGGGGAAAGACAGTCAGACAGACTCCCGCATGCGCCCGACCGGGATCCACCCAGCACGCCCACCAGGGGGCGACGCTCTGCCCACCAGGGGGCGATGCTCTGCCCCTCCGGGGCGTAGCTCTGTTGCGACCAGAGCCACTCTAGCGCCTGGGGCAGAGGCCCAGGAGCCATCCCCAGCGCCCGGGCCATCTTTGCTCCAATGGAGCCTCGCTGCGGGAAGGGAAGAGAGAGACAGAGAGGAAGGAGAGGGGGAGGGGTGGAGAAGCAGATGGGCGCTTCTCCTGTGTGCCCTGGCCAGGAATCGAACCCGGGACTTCTGCACGCCAGGCCGACGCTCTACCACCGAGCCAATCGGCCAGGGCGTAAATGAATTTTTAACTAAAAAAAATCCAAAATGCCCTCCAGTCTAAAACAGAATCCATTTAACATTCATTTTTCTTAAAGAGCTAAACAAGAGCGTTTTAGTTTTTTAAACTATGATTACATCAGCGACATCAGTGCTGGATGAAAATTCATTTTTGAGTAATTAAAGATTTTCTTTAAAACTTCATTTAATGAAATATAAAATCACTAGACACCCTTTACCACGAATTCTGGGTATGTGTCTTTTCATTTGTCTGTTCACGGGGCATTTCTTTTGCTTGCTGGTTTTGTTTTGGGTCTGATTGCCTAATTTCCCATTTGTAACCTTTGAAAGCTTCTAATTTTCCTTGCTTTGCAATTTGTAATATCCACTGACATTTGCTTATCAATAACCCAAGAAAGATGAGATCCTTTGGAATGTCAGCTGTTCTTGAAAATGGACCAGCAAATGCTTTATAGCAAGCCCCTTTTTTTAAAAAAACATTAAAAAAAATTTTTTTTATTTGTTTATTTTTTTACAGAGACAGAGACAGAGAGTGAGTTAGAGAGAGGGATAGACAGGAACAGAAAGACAGGAACGGAGAGAGATGAGAAGCATCAATCATTAGTTTTTCGTTGCACATTGTGACACCTTAGTTGTTCATTGATTGCTTTTTCATATGTGCCTTGACCACAGGCCTTCAGCAGACCGAGAAACCCCTTGCTGGAGCCAGCGACCTTGGGTTCAGGCTGGTGGGCTTTTTGCTCTAACCAGATGAGCCCACGCTCAAGCTGGCGACCTCGGGGTCTAGAACCTGGGTCCTCTGCATCCCAGTCTGACGTTCTATCCACTGCGCCACCGCCTGGTCAGGCTATAGCAAGCCACTTTTAATGGTCTTATTAGGAGTACACTCATAATGATTAAAATCTTGTCAATTCTTTGTCTCCTTTTAGAGCATTTCCAAAGTAGGACTCAAAAAAAAAAAAAAAAGATATTGGCACACTACTAAGCAACATTTTTCTCTCTTCTTTATCCACTATCATGACAGCAACCATCTACGGCCTTTATAAACAACTAAACAAAAACGATTTTGAGATCTAATTGTGTTTTAGATAGTGCACTGTATCAAATATTTATCATTTGTTAAGTAAAAAGGTAAGGAAGCTTTGTTTGGACTGAAGAAGATATTTACCTGAAGTGAAATGATAGATTTTAGGTAGCAATTATATTTGTTTTTTCATATCCTAATAAATTGGCTCAACACTTACAACACAGATTTTATTACTCACTGAGTATCAGGTGATAACTGTTCGAGCAAGGTTTCTCATGGCTTGTGAATCACTGTTCCAGTGCACAGCTTTGGAAATGCCATTGAATGAATATTAATGCAGAACTGCAAAATCACGATTCATGTGTTCAAATCTGAAACCAACCTCAGAATCTGGCGAATCCAAAACCTCTACTTCAGAAATGTCAAAACTCAAATTCAGGAAGCTTGGGATCTATCCAGGGTCACAAAATTTAGTAAATTCGCAACAGAACCTAGGTTTACTGCACCAGACACACACTAGGGCTCTCTTCATTTTACCAGCTAGCAATAGTACTGACAGGTATTGCTGTTATTTTATGAATTTTTTTTCTGTGTTAAAGCTGTTAATACCTGTATATATTAAAAGATGCTGCAACCAAGCCAGGCAAAAAGCCATTTTGTCCGTAAAATACTTGTTCTAAACCTCACTGTAAAAATGCCATGAGAGACAAACTGAATTGTGATTTTCACCACCTGTAACACTCTTCTCTCCTCCTTGCAAGTTATAGACAGAAATTTGGCATAAAACAAAAAAAATCAGGAGATTTCTTATTTTCATCCCATAACACTGTACAAACCTAGGCTGACTGAAGACATTAAACAGAGAATTTCAAAGATTGCCTTCAGTAAGCAAGTTACAAAAATAATAAGAACATCATCATGTAACATCATCATGTTACAATGTATTTCTAATTTCCATATTTACTGACATTTATGTAATGTACCTATGACAAATATAAGGTATTTTTTTTACTCCTTTACCTTTCCTCCAAAGTGAAAGGTGTGAAAGGATATGGAATAGCACACAAGGATGTATCATTTAAGTATGTGAAGTAGAAAATCACTTTTATGGGGTAATCTTAATGGGGTGTCTTCCTAAGAAAAAAGAACTTTATTCTCTATTTTGGAGTCCACGATCTTTCACTTTGGAGGCAAGTTAGCAATATAAGTTAACACAGGTAATACTGGAAATTAATGCAAAATTTACAATGATAAAATGCTTTAGAGATCTCCAGTGGAATTGGTTTCAATCATCGAAAAAGCATTTCTAAAAGATGTTTTAAAACAATGGCAAAATTTACAGTTTGCTATTATGAGTAGGTTGTTTACCAGTATACAGTACCTTGTGTGAACTAAATACCACTTATACTGAAATAGTCAAGAAACATTTTTTTTTTCTGTTAGGGGGAATTTGTGTTATAGGTACAACAGCACTCATTAAAACCAAAATCACCTTAAAGATGGGCCCATAAACCTTGCTGGACAAGCTTATCCCCTTAAATAGCCAAAAAAAAAAAAAAAAACCCTCTGCGAAGTGAGTCCTGAAATCTGTGCTTCTGTCACACTCTCTCCTCTTTCCTCAATACAATGCCCTCCTACACCAGACCCTACGGCTCTAAAATCCAACATACCCTATTTGAAAGCTCAAGTATACATTGTAACATTCCCAAATTCCTGACCTCATCTCTTCGCAAATTTCCTACCACAAGTTCCTACACTGCAGGATGCCAAATTTCACCAAACGAGGGTTCCTTCCTCGGATTTCTTTGGCCTCTTCTCTTTTGATCTCTGCCCCCTTTCCCAAGTCTCTTCCTTTTCCCTGATCCTCCAGCTATACAGCACTTCTACCTTGCCTTCTATCTTTTACCAAATCACATCTCAGCTTCCTAGAGCATACAAAGATGCCCTAACTGGGAAATAAATGATGTTTTATTTTTTCCCCTCCAAACTCCTGCCATGTGAATACCTGCGCTTTCTTTTCCTGGAAGCCCCCATCCTTTTCGGGGGTGAGGGGAGTAGGGAAGCCCCTCTCTGCTTCAATCCCTCTTGCTCAATTCAGGGCTACTACTGAGGGGCGGGGCGGGGCGAGCTTGGCCATTACTGCGCCACAGCAGGTGGGGGGTGGGGCGGTGGCGAACCGCGCCCATTCCGATCTCGGACCAGCTGAGGAGAGGCAGCGAAGGAGACAGGGCCGCCCCCACACCCCGGGACGGGAACTCACCTTCTCTGAGGCAAGAGCGGGTGTCTACTTTAAAACTACTGCCCCCCCTCCCCGCCGCCGCCATAGTGGAGCCGCCAAAGCCGCCGCCGCCGCCGCCGCCGCCGCCGCCGCCGCCGCCGCTGTCGCCACAGCCATCGGCAGGCGAGCTGGCAGGGGCGGAGGGGGCGGAGGAGTCAGGCTCAATCACTGCCGCCGCCGCCGCCGCTGCCGCTGACCGGGCGGTGCAGGAGGAGGAGGGGTGGGCGGCAGAGACGGTAGCTTCCTGAGGGGAAGCCTCTGCCGCCAGCGGTGCGACTGTGCTCGGCGCCTCCGCCATCGCAGTGAGGCGCGGACAATTGCACTTGCGCCTCGCTCCCGTTAAACCCTTTAGCCCCGCCTCCTGCTTAGCCCCGCCCACTTTGCCCCTCTTTCTGTTGCCTCAGTGCTGGCCTCGTTCTCGCTCCTTCTCTCCACCAATAAGAACGCTTTAGACCTGCGGGCCACCTCTCCCCTCCCCTTACTGCTTAGCGTCACCAGCCCCCAAGTGGAAGCGAAGATGCGCAAGGGCAAAGGGCGAAAAGCGCGGGATGTACCAGCACGTGGGTGGGCTTCATAGGGTGAGGCTCTTACCTTGGAGGAATTCATCTAAAACCAATTCAAAGGGGGGAAAATGTCTGGAAAAACCAATTGATTACGCATCCAAAATATCTTAAAGTTGTCAGTACACAGTACAGAAATAAGCAGCATCCTTAGTCATGACATATTTTAATCGTGTCCCCGTTAACAACTGCTCGTCCATCAAACAACCCATCTAAATAAAAAACCTGTGAATCAAGTACCCAACCGAAGAACTAGAGTACTGCTGGTAATTTAAATCTCTTCACCATTTCCCCCAAAGGTTCCTCCCAGAAAAAGTGATATTTTGACTTATATTTATTATTTCCACGTTCTTTCTATATATATTCTTATCACACAGATGTATGCCTAAACAATATTGCTTAATTTTGATTGTTTTCATCAAATTTATATATATATATATATATATATATATATATATATATATATGTATATATGGTAGCATTTGGGACTTGTTTCTTTCACTAAACATTTTGTTCCTAAGATTTATCCATGTAGCTGTAGTTCATTCATTGCTGTCCAATATCCTATTCATTTCTCTATTGATGGGTATGTGTCTTGGTTCATCTGTGCAAAAGTTTCTTTTAGGTATGCCCTCCTTCCCAGACTCACTTCCATTGCCCTATTTCAAATCCTCATCATTTCTTTTCAAAACAATGGCATCTGTCCCACTAGTTTACTTTCCTCTGAATTCAATCCCTCCAACCTATTTCCATATTGTTGTCATTTATCACTAGTTCCACATTGCTTGTTGAATACTCCAAAGTCAGACATTTGTACGATTACATTCCTAATCTCATCCTCTTTTGTTGCCCCCAACTCACCACTTTTTTACTTTATGATTCAACAATATTAAATCTTCTTGTAGAGTCTTGTAAAAACTGTGGTGTTTTCATGATGCAATGCAATTGCATTTGCTTCTCTCACTTCTGGAAATGCCCGTTTCTTCACACTAGGCACTTTCCTAACAAATCCCTGTACTGACCTTGAAAGTCAGATAATATATCACCTCCTCCAGGTAACATGCACTATCTCATCTTAGACTCAATTCTATCCTATATCTGTGCTACACCTATATCTTATGCATATTTGTATTGTGTGTGTCTTCTCAATTGTTTCGGACCATTTTGAAACAAAAGACAGTTTGCTTTATTTTTGATGGCCCATGCTACAGAACAGTAAAGTCCTAAGGCAAAATTCTTAAAGTAGTGGACCATAGGCCTAGGTCCCTAAGTTCCTAGATCTGACTCACAGATATGTTTTGTTTAACTGCATAATTGTTTATTTACTTCTTTGTCAACATTTGAAAGGGGCATCTCATGCAAAAAAAAAAAGTCCCTTAAAACATTTAAAGATTGGCAGTGGTGGCTGTGAACTGGAGCTGAATAGCAAATTCAGAAACTTGGAATGCTAGGCTCTTAACATATCTTTAGATTGTTGTTGTGGTTCAGTAATTTATCCAATAGTATCTGAGTCATTAGGTAGTTTCTCTAATCTTCTAACATGTCTTTCTTTAAATTACTGCAACATTTACCCATCAGAGAAATTACTGGATAGGTCATTCACAAGAAATATTCTACTGAAATGGCCAGTATGACAACGTAAACATAAAAAGGGAATGTAATTTCATCCCTTCCAAAATGGGGAAAGGAATCCCCATTTTTCTCAAAATGTGAATTACAGTCCATTTATAAAGGAATATTCAATGAGAATCTCTGAGGATTATGAGAATTGTTGTTATAGAAGTGTAGTCTCAGTGACATGAAATGTTGTCATCCATTTCATGTATGACATGAAAATATATATTTATGAAATAATATATATATATATTTATGAAAAAAGGGTTATACCGAATTTTTAAAGAAATTATATCTATATATGCCTAATGTATTTGTCTCACAGTATACAATATACAACTTCATATATTATCATTCTTGTTCTTTGCTCCCCTCATCCATCACAGTCATGGAACTTTTTTATCAGCCTAGAGAGGGTCTGAGGGAGCATCCTACCAAGTGATTTAGCATCCAAGTCTCTGCCAGAATCACTGGACATGCTGCTGTGCTACATAAAATACCTAGAAAATTCTTTCTTTGAGAACTATAGGAAATAGTTTTCCATAAACTAAGGTAATCTTTTATGATGATTGGTTAAGGAGAGAACACATTTAAGTACTGGTCACTTAATCACCCAATGGAGTTTTGAGTCAGGGAACAAGTTCATCACCTCATTTCCTCATGTTTCATGTGCAGCCCTGACCTCTGAAATTTCACTTTTATATTATTCATTTCCTTTACATCATCATGCGGCTCTTGCTTTAAGAGACATCAGCTGCTATCTTAGTCTTATCTATGGTTGTTCTTCAAATGACAAAGAAGTTAAATAAAATAAATTTCACAAATAATAGTATGCAGTAGAATATTTTTTAATATTTAGAACCAATCTTATCTCCCAGCTAATAATTATTTTCTGGGTGCAACTAATATCAGAATAAATATCACTGGACATTTGTTTTTGGTTATTTCTAAATGGTATATTTCACACATTTAGAAAATACTTAGCACAATTATAGAATGCAAGATTTTATGCTATATGAAGGGTCTATTAGTTGGATGATATCTGGGGTGTGTGTTTGTGTGTGTGTGTGTGTACTAAATAGCCCAGATACAGGTCTTGGAATCCTCTTCTACAGAGCCACTCACCACAAGCTTTTCTTCAGGAAATATTTTCTTTTGAAAATAGTTCTCTTCTATTTCAGTTCTGGTCCTCAAAAGTTATCAGAACAGAGTCTCTGGCCAAGGAAATTGTACATCAAGACAAATCTCTGGCAGATATTTTGGATGAAGACTCCAGAATGAAGATACCTATAGATCTGATGGAAAGTTTGTTTCCTCAAGATGTTAACTTGATGTAGGAAAACAGGGTAGAGAGGAAAGCTGTGCAGAGAATTGTCAGCTGCCTAGGATGTGAAGGCAAGAGAGATAAAGATAAGGAAGGAAGAAACATTTTGGTCAACTGTCCTGCCTACTACAGTGTGTCTGTTCTCGATGTAGAACTTCTGAACATAATTAAAGATATGCCAGAAGTAAATGAAGAAGAGCTGCAGGAGGATGTCAACAGAAAGAAGGCTGAGCTGATGGGAAGCCTTACCCACAACCTTGAGATACTCCAGGAAGAGAAGGGGAGTCTGCTAATGGACATCAAGTTCAATAATGCCTTGGGAGAAGACGCAGAGGCTTTGATCAGCTAACTCTGCAAGCCCAATGAGTTTGACAAGTACAAGATGTTCACTGGGAACTTGGAGAAGGTGGTGCCTAGCCCACATGGAGAAAGTCGGTAATGATCTTGGTGAGGATGCCAGTAATGAAGACATGAGCTCTCTCAGTGATAAAAGGAAGGTCCTGGTGAGGCACCACGAGGATACCCATGAGTTCAAGGAGAACCTGGACCAAAAAGAATGCATGCTATAGGACATTCTGGTCAATTACCTTTCAAAGGAACAACTCCGGGTTACCGGCATTTTTATGAAAATGAAGTCAATACTTCTCATTGAACAGTGAAAACTAGACAAGATCAAAAGGGGCCAGGAGCAAGTCAAGTGTCTGCTGGAGAAGCACTCTTCAGATTTCACTACCATGGCATGGGCCCTGGCTCTACCTCTAGACCTCACATGTGAAATGCCTTCAACTGAGGGATGTAGTTTCAGTTGTATTTTCCTAGTATTAATCTCTCCACTTTAACCTCTTCTAAAATGCCCAACCAAATGACCATCCTTTCTTTCAACACTGTTTAAACTAGAAAATGTTTCAGCAAAAACCACTATTTAAACTTTATGGGTCTGGGGGGTTACTTGCATAAAAGAAAATATTCTATCTAGGAAAACACCTGTTTTTTCCTTCTCATCTTCCATAGTCAATTGTCTAAAAACTTGAATGGTGCTGAGAAATTACCCCTTTCTATAATTACTTTATAATTGAATGAAAATTAATGAAACTGTGAGAACTGACGGGAGGGTGTTTGTTTTTAACAGGCTGAGGCAACCGAGATCAGAGTGTGCCACCCTCAGGAATGTATCCACAGTGGCCTTTCTTGTGGGCAGTGCATCCTGACAACAGGTACAAGTACTCTTTAATGAAGGGTCTGTGACATAAAAGCTTAAAAGAGAAATACACGCCCGGGATGGTTATCTCAGTCGGTTAAGAGTTTCATCCTGAAATGACAAGGTTGTGTGTTTGATCCCCAGTCAGGACACACAGGGGAAGCAATCAAGGAATGCTCGACTGAGTGGAACAGCAAATGACTGCTTCCCTTCCCCCTCTCCTCTCTCTCTTTTCCTCTCTCTGTCTCTCTAAAAATTAATAAAACTTATGCCCTGGCCAGATAGCTTGGTTGGTTGTTCTGGAGCACAATGGTTGCTGGTTCGATTCCCCAATCAGGGTACATACAGGATCAGCTCGATGTTCCTGTCTCTATCTCTTAAAAAATAGAGAGAGAGAGAGAGAGAGAGAGAGAGAGAGAGAGAGAAACACAGAAGAAAATCATAAAATCTTGAACATTGTTGTTATTTGTATATTTTAAAATGAAAATAATCATTATGTTTGTGTGTTGACAACTTATTTGATTCTATTTTTTGGTGGACCTAGACAATTATGTTTGACCTTTGTATTTTGTGAAAACCTTAATGAAATGAAAAATCCCAAAGATAAAAAAAAGCAAAATACCTCCATTCAAGAAGTATTTGGGGCCTGACCTGTGGTGGTGCAGTGGACAAAGCGTCGACCTGGAAATGCTGAGGTCGCCGGTTCGAAACCCTGGGCTTGCCTGGTCAAGGCACATATGGGAGTTGATGCTTCCAGCTCCTCCCCCCCCTCTCTGTCTCTCCCCTCTGTCTCTCCCTCTCCTCTCTAAAATAAATAAATAAATAAAGTTTTAAAAAAAAAGAAGTATTTGGGTGAGGATCTGAATATTTTTACAGGGCTGTGTATTGCAAAACTACTCAAAAGCACCATAGTCCTTTTGAGTTAATTCATTGTAACAATGTATTAACTTTGTTACATTGTCATATTTCAGGGCTGTGTATTGCAAAACTACTCAAAAGCACCACAGTCCTTTTTGTTAATTCATTGTAACAATAGAATTTGCATTTATTGGGTGCTGAATATGATGATAGAGGATGTGACCTATCTCAAGTACTGTAAAGTCTGATTCTGAGACACATACATGCTGACTCTTACTTTGGTACTCAGTCCAGCAGACCAACTTCCCTGAGTATTTCGTCTTGTCAGCCTCCA